>NW_027415319.1:0-302719 GCF_964106895.1 Numenius arquata
GACCGCCGCGCTCCGATTGGTCGGATCGCCTGCCGCGCTCCGATTGGCCGGGGTGGGAGGCGCTGAAGATTGACGGCGCGACCGACCAATGGGACGGGCTCCCCGAGGACGGAAGCCGCTTCCGGCGCCGTGACCAATGGGCGCGCCGCATGGGCGGGCCGAGCCGCTCCGGAAGCGGAGGGGGCCGGGGGAAAATGGCGGCGCGCGCAGAAGCGGCTGCGGCGCGGCGCGGCGCGGACCGCACCGCACCGGACCGGCGCGGGCGGAAAGCACCGGGCAGCCGGACAGCGTCGCGGTGCCGCTGGACAGCGTCGCGAGGCAGCTGGACAGCGTCGAGGCCAGCGGGGGGGCGCGGGGAAGGCGGCCGGGGTCCCGAGGCGGCTCCGAGGGGAGACGGCGTTGCGGGAGGGCGGGCTGAGGCGTCTGGGGAGGTGCTCGCGGCTCCTGGGGCTGGCAAACGGGCTCGCGTGGCTGGTGTTGGGGCTTCAGCCGGAGAGGGAGTCGTGTGGCTTTGGGCTGAGGGGCGGGGGTGGAGTCCGGCGTTTTGGGGACTTGAGCAGAGGCTCAGCGGCTGGGTTTTGGGGCTCGGAAGGGGGCAGTAAGTGATGCGGTTTGGGGGCGGAGAGCAGAAGCCGTTTTGGCTGGTTCTGCAGGGGGGGTGGGCAGGAGGGCGTTGGGGGCTGCGGGGGAAAGCAGGGGCTGGGCGGGCTGCGGGGTGCTCAAACAGCAGGTGAGGTTTTCAAATCTGCAACTTGTAACTGTTGCAGCTTTATTCTGGCTTCCTCCATTTTTGCAAAAGCTTCTGTTGCTAGACAGAGCATTCCTCTGTGTATCAGAGCTAGTTTATTTCAATGCGTCTGATCAGGTTTGTCTGTTCAGCAAAGTGGCATTTAAAGGTGACGTTTCACCGGATGCCAGCGGCTGTGCCTTATTTCCAGTATAAAGATGTATTCCCCAAATATCAGAGTGGGATATAACAACTGCAGCTGGTCAAAAGTAACACTGAAATGCAAAATTTAGAATTTCTTTTTTCCCATTGGCTCCTCCTCAGTATGAACACAAAGTTAATTTCTATTCTTAATTCCTATTTATGCTACATATATGAAGGATGAACGCGAGGAAAGGAGACCATAAAATACTGGCCTATTGCTATTTGTATGCTGTGCTTTGAACAGAAGAGACAAAACTGTCCTTTTTGTGAAATAATACTGGCTGTATCAGTGCCGTCCTCGTGTTTTTATTCAAAAATGTGAGATTTGTTGCCCCGAATGGTGAGAGTAGTTTTTGTTAATGGAAGTCGCAAGAGGTTCTGCCACCTTAAAAACCATAGAATCCTAGAATGGTTAGAATGGGAAGGGACCTTCAAGATCATCGTGTTGCAGCCCCCCTGCCTTGGGCAGGGACGCCTCCACTAGAGCGGGTTGCTCAAAGCCCTGTCCAGCCTGGCCTTAAACACTTCCAGGGATGGGGCATCCACAGCTTCCCCGGGCGACCTGTTCCAGTGCCTCACCACCCTCACGGTAAAGAATTTCCTCCTAATATCTAGTCTGAATCTCCCCTCTTCCGATTTAAAACCGTTACCCCTTGTCCTGTCGCTACCTTTCCCGACAGAGAGTCCCTCTCCGGCTCTCCCGTGGGCTCCCTTCAGATATTGGAAGGCTGCTCTGAGGTCTCCCCGGAGCCTTCTCTTCTCCAGGCTGAACAACCCCAGCTCTCTCAGTCTCTCTTCACAGGGGAGGTGCTCCGTCCCTCCGATGGTTTTCGTGGCCCTCCGCTGGGCCCCTTCCAACAGGTCCACGTCCTTCCCGTGTCGAGGACTCCAAAGCTGGACACCGTACTCCAGGTGGGGTCTCGCGTGCGCAGAGTAGAGGGGGGTAGAATCGCCTCCCGTGACCCGCTGGCCACGCTTCTCTTGATGCAGCCCAGGGTGGGGTTGGCTTTCTGGGCTGCCAGCGCGCGTTGCCGGCTCGTACCGACATGTAATAATGCTACTGACGTACCGTTAGCAGCCTCGTGTTAAAAGAAGCAAGAAGCTGTAATATCCTTAATTTAGACAGTTTTTACGTGAAATGGTGCATCCTCACTGTTTTGTCACTTTCAGGAGCGAGCAATTGACCGAGAGCACGAGAGAGACCTTTTCCAGCAAGAGATAGGGAAGCCGGAACAACAGCTTAAGGTTCCACAAAGGATTCGGCCTGTCAGCGAGCATCAAACCGGAGAGGTAACGCGCGCTATTGCTTGTACTCAAGGGATCTAAATGGTACGCTGACAGCCGTTCGGATACCCTAGGGAAGCTGTTTTATGGTGTCCCTAACCTGCATCCGTTCGCAAGGCAGGAAAGGAAATCCCCCGAGATGAAAGGCTACGGTGTCGGGGGAACGTGGGGAAAGTGTGTTCTGGGTGTTTTTTGAGTCGGTCGGTTGGATGTTTTTAGTAGCAGACACACAGAAGCCTCGTAACTTTCAAAAAGACTCCCTCGCGTAACTTAATTTAGAAAATGGGGTTTTCAAAAGCCCGTGGAAACATTCAGGACTCCTGTAGCGATTCCCCCTGCTCTTGCGTCGTTTTGTGACGTCCTGTTGGTAGCACGGGTACGGGCACCGCAGGAACGCAGTGACCAAGGGGTCACAGCCGAGACGTAGCGGCGCTCTCTGCGTGCGCCTCCCCGGGAGACGTCTGTCTCCCCTGAAACGATCTGGTGACCGCAGAAGGGCAGCTCGAGGAAGTCACAGCAACCTCTTAGGCCCAGCAAAAGCCAGAAAAGCGACAGCGGTGCAAACGCTGTGTATTGTGAAGCTTTTTGCCTGTCTTGTTTGGTGACCTTTGGGTCAATTAAACTGCATTTTATTTTTTGGTGGGTTTTCTCCTGTCTTGCTTTTAGAGCAAGGCTGATATTTTTGCGTGATTCTCTCGCCCGATTTTCAGTCTTCAGCTTCTTCTCAGGTGGCACTGCGATTTTCAAAGAAAAGCTCTTCCTTTCGGTTCAGTTCAGTTGCTGTCGTTCGGTTCTTAAATGGTAGCAACGTTTAGTATTCTATATTAGATAGTTTATGACCACAGACAGTAATGGGACATACATGGATAGACGTGAAATGTAAGTTGTCAAAATATTTATTGCCTTACAATTCTCGGAGGTAGGGGTGTGTTTCCTGGGGTTTCAAAATCTATTTCACTAAAAAGGTTTGTAACAAATCCTGCAAAGTGTTCAGCCCGTACCGGGCGACCTGGCTGTCGTCAGCCTGTGCGTACAAGGAGTGGTGGGCCATTAGCCGAATGTGTGTTAACCGACACGCGTGGAGCAATTCCGCATCCGTCTGCTTCTGTGGCAAAGCGGGTGCCCGCTCCCGTCCTACGGACACGTTCCACGGAGGAGGGAGGCACAATTAGTTTTCCTGAATCCGGGATGTTCGTTTTGAGTTCGTTTTGTGATGCGTCTCCTCATAATTTGAGGCATGGGTAGCGTGTGAATTCCTAGTTAAAATTCTCACAGTTAAAAAGGCAAAACTTCTCCCGAGAAAAAAAATTTCAAATTTGATTGCATAATGAAACGAGGCCTGTTTTTCTGCACAGAAACGATTTGTGGGAATCGTCCTGAATTACAAGCGTGTATACCCAGATGTGTACACTCCAAGTTGGCAGATAGGCTGCAGCAGCAATGTAAAGCATGCTTTAAGGTGAAAGATGGCTGTAACTGTGATGAAAACTTTAAGGTTCGTACTAGATGCTTTTAAAGTAGGATTTTTCACAGGCAGGCGCAGCGGCAATTTTAGAGCTGAGTGGTGCCGAATATTACCCATTTACAGACAGAATTCTCGGTACTGTCTTAGATTTACATCGAATTTCTATCAAATGAGCCACCTAGCCTTCCTATATAGTATATTTTGGTGCCCCGATATTACTTGGCGTATTTCATAAGTATACCTTTTATGGCCGTTTCTCGTGCTTTTCCGAGAGAGCTGCTTTACTTTTTCATAGTTGCACGGTTTTTGAATGCCTCTTCTGCCTTTCAGATCTTCTCTTTCTCCTACGCCTTAAATACTCGTACAAGAACGTGCAGAAAATGTTATGTGCAGCTGTAACGTGCTTTGGGGTTTTTTTTGGTAGGATGAAATGGAAATACTGGGACTGGCGATCCAGAAGTCTGAAGAAGCCACCGTAAAGGACCGTCCCAGTGACTACCGTCGAGTTAGGATTATTAAAAGCACCAAAGCGACACGCTCGTAGAGATGGGGACTACCTCTGGACACGTGTTAATCCCGGTCAGGTGTCCTCGGGATACAGATGGTCTGCGCTTCCTGCTCTGACAAGACAGAAGCGATGAGCTTCAGGATGAGCTCCTGAAGACAAGAAAGAGGCCAGGTGCCGGGGTTCTTGTCTCTTTGTTTGTTTGTTTGTTTGTTTGTTTTGGGCGGGGGGTGGCGGGCGGGCGGGCGGGCGTGTGGCTTCCAAAACAGGGTGCGCGGTTGACTGCAGGTGGCAGCCTGCAGAGCTCTTTTGCTGCCTGACCTCGCCTTTTCTTTGTCACTCCTCTTTCATGGCATCTGCGCTGAAAGCCGGGGCGGTCAACGAAGAGACGTGGACAAAACGGGACGAACCGGCGCCGCTTCTGCCTGTTTTCCAGGCTTTGCCACGAACCAAGGAGCATCATCAGCCTCGTCACTGGTGGCGGCGAGTCCTGAGGTGGCTTAGGTGAGTCGAGCCTTCCAGGAACGTCCGTTGTCCGTAGCCTACGGCGTGTCATTTGGACGTCAGTCGGAAGGAGGTTTCCCTTTCTGAAAGGGCACCGGTTTCTCGTGCCAAGCGGTTGCCTCTCCTGAAGTTCCCACGAGAGGGGATCCTCGGAGACGATGCGCTGGGCAGCAGAAGTCATCAGCGAGGAGACGTCGCGCGCTCTATTAAATAGGGACAAAAAGAAAGACGATGTCCTTCCAAAGGCCCGAGCGCGGCACCTCTTCCGACGGCCGATGGCATGGCCGGCCTTTGGGCTCTGGGTCCCCCGTAACAGCGGGGACACGGCCAAACCCTGTTCCTCTGCGTGTTCGGCACAGCCAAAAGCCTTGGCCGGTCCGCCGGTCGTTTTCGGTAGCCTGGTGGATCGCGGCACCGGGGATTGGATTTCCCCCCGCCAAAAGTACAGCCGTTTGGGGAATCTCTTACCTTCCTGGTTTTTTCTATCGTAAAGGAGACTTTAAAAAAAGGGTTAAAGTCGTATAACGTGCAAACTGACTTGCAGGCTTTAAACGGCAACCGTCCACCGGCTGTAGCCTACAGCGTCTTAGGCGTCCCTAAGCGGCGAGGTATTTGTTCCAAATCTTTGAAAAGAGAGGCGACTGAAGGTAACGGGTTGGGTTTTTGGTTGGGTTTTTTTTCTAGTTTTTTTGTTTTTTGTTTTTCCCCCCCCTTTTCTTTAGGCGGAGCGCTCTGAAGAACCTGATTTCTGCCTGGCTTTCAGCGTCGCGTTTCCCCGGCAGTGCGGTAGCATCTCTCTCGGGCAGTGCCGCCGGCCAGATGTCCCTCCTCCTTGGGTAGGAGAGAAAGCAGCCCCCGGTCAAATGACAACTGCGCGTTCTGGAGACGGAGAGCGCAACGGTGGGGGTTCGGAGCTGTGCCAGTTGAATTAGCGCCGAAGAAAAAACCCGAGGCTTTTCTAGCGTGAGTATTTTTCTTGGCCGTATCTAAACGCGCGCAGAGCTTTCCAGCGGCAGGGAAAGGGAAGGGAGGAGGCGCTTCCCCCCAGCGGGCGGAGGGTTTGTTACGCTGTTAGGCTGAGAAGGTGTTGCAAGTGGCACGGGTCAGTCTGAATAGGGACCTGAAGCGTCGGGATGGCTCCGGCTTTGGCAGGCCGTGCCGTCTTTGGAGCGGAGCTGTTTCCCCGCAATCCTCCTGTAGCTCAGCTCCTGTCCTGTCCCTCGGCCGGAGGGAATTCCTCTACTCTCTTCGGTGCTCTTTCGTTTGATGATGCTGATCTCCGGTTGGGGTTTGCTGTTTGTTTTGCAGGTGCCTCGTTGTCCGCGTCTCGTGCTGCTCGACAGATGCCCCGGCCCGGGTTTGCAGCCGGTGGTGGAGCCGCCTGAGGGGAAGGGGCCAGCCCTGGGTCTGGTCGTTCGGTGCATTTTTTGGGGCGAATTAAAAAAACCGGTGCGTGTGTGGGGGGGGGGGTGGTGTGATGATGTCATTTGGGGCAGCCGGATGTCAGCGGGGGAGCGACGGTGCGGCGGAGGAGCAGGTGAGTGGGGGTTAAGTGGGGTTCCCCCCACAAGAGGGTGGGTCACGGCCCCCAAACGCCTGAAAACTTGGTGCGGGGCAGGTGGTTGGGGTTTTGGGCGGTGGTGTTTAAAAAATGTTAAAAGCTGTATATGCGGGGGTGAGGCATTGGAGTAGAGAACAATCTCTCATTTTTCTGTGTGTTGAAAAATAATATTCCCTTACGTATATAAAAGGAGTTCCAAATACCAACCCGTATCTCTAAGGATTCTGTATTATTTAATGGGAGTTTAGACGACGGAAAGATTTTTTAAAAGATTTATTTATAAAGAGAGATTGAAGCGTCAAAGCGGATGTCTGGACAGGTCGCTAGTCCAATTGGATGTTGTCTATCGTGCGTGTTAATCTGTAAGTCTAAACAGATGTGACTCTTAGCAGACGTTCTGTCGAAGTGTATCAAGAGCATCCGTTTTCCCTAAGTCTTACCCACGGGTCGGTCAGTGCGGAGGCGTAAACGCCTGTGCTGTAGATGGTTCCAGACTGCAAAGAGAGCCTATCGCTAGAAGGGATTTCCAAACTGGCCCTCCCCTCTGCTCTCTCTTGCCGGCGTCCAAGCGCTTTCAAAAGCGCTTTAAGCAGGAGTGTTGATTCCCAGGAGGATAGGGAAGCTCTACAGAGAGACTTAGGTAGATTGGATCGTTGGGCCAACATCAGTGGTATGAGTTTCAACAAGGGCGAGCGCCAGGTTCTGCGCGTGGGCCACAATAACCCCGAGCAGCGCTACAGGCTTGGGGAAACGTGGCTGGAAAACCACCTGGAAGAAAGAGACCTGGGGGTTCTAATGGACAAGCGGCTGAACGTGAGCCGGCAGTGTGCCCAGGTGGCCACGAAAGCCAACGGCATCCTGGCTTGTATTAGAAACAGCGTGAGCAGCAGAAGTAGGGAGGCGATTGTGCCCCTGTACTCGGCACTGGTGAGGCCACACCTGGAGTATTGCGTCCGGTTTTGGGCACCTCAATCCAAGAGAGATGTCGAGGTGCTGGAGCGAGTGCAGAGGAGGGCAACGAAGCTGGTGAAGGGCCTGGAAAACAAATCCTATGAAGAGCGGTTGAAGGAGCTGGGACTGTTTAGTATGAGGAAGAGGGGGCTGAGGGGAGACCTCGTCACTCTCTAAACCTACTTGAAAGGACACTGTAGAGAGGTCGGTGCTGGTCTCCTGGCACGGGTAGGTAATGACAGAACGAGAGGGAACGGCTTCAAGCTCCAACAGGGTAGGTTTAGACTGGACATTAGGAAAGAATGTTTCACAGAGGGAGTGGTCGGGCATTGGAACAGGCTACCCAGGGAGGTGGTCGAGTCACCATCCCTGGATGTGTTTAAGAACCGTTGAGATGTGGTGTTGGGGGATATGGTGTAGGGGAGAACTTTGTAGAGTAGGGTAGATGGTTGGACTCGATGATGCCAAGGGTCTCTTGCAACCTAGACGATTCTATGATTCTATGAAAAGCAGCCCCTTCCCCCGTTTCCCCTCCCGCCCTGGGGAGCTGGATCGGTGCAGCGGGACAGGAGGAAAAAAACGCAGCCCCGTTTTCCTGCAGGGACGCAAAGCTCCCCGATGTCTCTGTGGTGGATAAGGCGGCACCCCCGCCTGCCTTCCTGGACGCCGGCGGACTGGCTGCTGTCGCCCCCACGGCCCCCGGGGCCACGCGCAGAGCGCCGCGGCGTCCCTGGGGCTGGTTGCGGGGCGAACACCGGAGGTTTTTGGCGCCGAGGCGACGGCTGCGGCTGCCCGGACTGCGAGCGGGGACAGGGCAGAGAGCGGGAAGGCCTGCCCGCCGGTAAGTGGTCACGGTCCCTGGGTGGAGGGAAGCGGGCTGAGAGCGGTCACCGCTCATGGCCCCGGTGAGGTCTCAGAGGGGGGACAAGGAAGGGGGCGTGGGCGCTGCCCGGTGCTTTCCGCCCGCTGCGGACCGGTCCGCAGCGATTTCTGGGCTGGCCGCCGTTTTCCCCCGGCCCCCTCCGGTTCCGGAGCGGCTCGGCCCGCCCATACCGCGCGCCCATTGGTCGCGGTGCCGTAAGCGGCGTCCGTCCTCTAGGAGCCCCCGTCCCATTGGTCGATCGCGCCGTCAATCTCCAGCGCCTCCCAGTCCGGCCAATCGGAGCGCGGCAGGCGATCCGACCAATCGGAGCGGGGCGGTCGCGTTGTGATTGGCTCGTCCTCCTGTCAATCCGCCCGGGGGGCGGTTGCCATGGTGAGGAAGCCCCGCCCGGTCGCGCATGCGCAGTAGTAAGGACGGCGCCGCCCTCACTACTGCGCATGCGCCACCGGGCGGGGCGTCCTCACCATGGCAACCGCCATTGACGTCCCACTCCGGCCAATCGGAGCGCGGCAGGCGATCCGACCAATCGGAGCGCGGCGGTCGCGTTGTGATTGGCTCGTCCTCCTGTCAATCTGCCCGGGGGCGGTTGCCATGGTGAGGAAGCCCCGCCTGGTCGCGCATGCGCAGTAGTAAGGGCGGCGCCGTGCTCGCTACTGCCGCCTTGTGGACAAAAATCGGTACTGCAGGTGGGGGGGCGCGCATGCGCAGTGGAAAGAGTGGCGCCGCCCTCGCTGCTGCCGCCGCTTGTGGACAAAAAGCGGTACTGCAGGTACGGGGGTAGGGGGGTCCGGCCGCATGCGCAGTGGACGGGGGGGGGGGGGGCGCTGCGCTCGCCGCTGCCGCCCGTGCCAGCAGAAACCGGCGCTGCAGCTCGGCGGATGCGGGGGGGGAAGGCGGAGCCCTGGGAGGTTCCATTTTCCCCAAATTGGGGAAAATTATTCAATTTGGGGTTTTTTTCGGTGCTTTTCCGCAACGGAAAAGACTTCAGGGTTTTGTTAGGGTTTTTCTTGCCCTTCCCCGCCGCCGGGGACGGCGCCCATGCGGGGGCTGACGCTGCAGAACCGTAAATTGAACCCCCAAATTGAACCCCGAACATGAATAACATTTTCCCTAATTTGGGGAAAAGGGAACCTTCCCCGGTCCCGCCTCCCCCCGCTCCCCGAGCCGCACCGCCGGTTTCTGCTGGCACGGGCGGCAGCGGCGGCGAGCGCAGCGCCCCCCTTTCTACTGGGCATGCGCGTCCCCCCCCCCCCCCCCCCCCCCGCCCTGTACCTGCGTACCTGCAGTACCGCTTTTTGTCCACGAGGGGGCAGTAGCGAGCACGGCGCCGTCCTCACTACTGCGCATGCGCCACCGGGCGGGGCGTCCTCACCATGGCAACCGCCATTGACGTCCCACTCCGGCCAATCGGAGCGCGGCAGGCGATCCGACCAATCGGAGCGCGGCGGTCGCGTTGTGATTGGCTCGTCCTCCTGTCAATCCGCCCGGGGGGCGGTTGCCATGGTGAGGAAGCCCCGCCCGGTCGCGCATGCGCAGTAGTAAGGACGGCGCCGCCCTCACTACTGCGCATGCGCCACCGGGCGGGGCGTCCTCACCATGGCAACCGCCATTGACGTCCCACTCCGGCCAATCGGAGCGCGGCAGGCGATCCGACCAATCGGAGCGCGGCGGTCGCGTTGTGATTGGCTCGTCCTCCTGTCAATCCGCCCGGGGGCGGTTGCCATGGTGAGGAAGCCCCGCCCGGTCGCGCATGCGCAGTAGTAAGGACGGCGCCGCCCTCACTACTGCGCATGCGCCACCGGGCGGGGCGTCCTCACCATGGCAACCGCCCCCTGGCGGATTGACAGGAGGACGAGCCAATCACAGCGCGACCGCCGCGCTCCGATTGGTCGGATCGCCTGCCGCGCTCCGATTGGCCGGGGTGGGAGGCGCTGAAGATTGACGGCGCGACCGACCAATGGGACGGGCTCCCCGAGGACGGAAGCCGCTTCCGGCGCCGTGACCAATGGGCGCGCCGCATGGGCGGGCCGAGCCGCTCCGGAAGCGGAGGGGGCCGGGGGAAAATGGCGGCGCGCGCAGAAGCGGCTGCGGCGCGGCGCGGCGCGGCGCGGACCGCACCGCACCGGACCGGCGCGGGCGGAAAGCACCGGGCAGCCGGACAGCGTCGCGGTGCCGCTGGACAGCGTCGCGGTGCCGCTGGACAGCGTCGCGGTGCCGCTGGACAGCGTCGCGAGGCAGCTGGACAGCGTCGAGGCCAGCGGGGGGGCGCGGGGAAGGCGGCCGGGGTCCCGAGGCGGCTCCGAGGGGAGACGGCGTTGCGGGGGGGCGGGCTGAGGCGTCTGGGGAGGTGCTCGCGGCTCCTGGGGCTGGCAAACGGGCTCGCGTGGCTGGTGTTGGGGCTTCAGCCGGAGAGGGAGTCGTGTGGCTTTGGGCTGAGGGGCGGGGGTGGAGTCCGGCGTTTTGGGGACTTGAGCAGAGGCTCAGCGGCTGGGTTTTGGGGCTCGGAAGGGGGCAGTAAGTGATGCGGTTTGGGGGCGGAGAGCAGAAGCCGTTTTGGCTGGTTCTGCACGGGGGGTGGGCAGGAGGGCGTTGGGGGCTGCGGGGGAAAGCAGGGGCTGGGCGGGCTGCGGGGTGCTCAAACAGCAGGTGAGGTTTTCAAATCTGCAACTTGTAACTGTTGCAGCTTTGTTCTGGCTTCCTCCATTTTTGCAAAAGCTTCTGTTGCTAGACAGAGCATTCCTCTGTGTATCAGCTACTTGAGCTAGTTTATTTCAATGCGTCTGATCAGGTTTGTCTGTTCAGCAAAGTGGCATTTAAAGGTGACATTTCACCGGATGCCAGCGGCTGTGCCTTATTTCCAGTATAAAGATGTATTCCCCAAATATCAGAGTGGGATATAACAACTGCAGCTGGTCAAAAGTAACACTGAAATGCAAAATTTAGAATTTCTTTTTTCCCATTGGCTCCTCCTCAGTATGAACACAAAGTTAATTTCTATTCTTAATTCCTATTTATGCTACATATATGAAGGATGAACGCGAGGAAAGGAGACCATAAAATACTGGCCTATTGCTATTTGTATGCTGCGCTTTGAACAGAAGAGACAAAACTGTCCTTTTTGTGAAATAATACTGGCTGTATCAGTGCCGTCCTCGTGTTTTTCTTCAAAAATGTGAGATTTGTTGCCCCGAATGGTGAGAGTAGTTTTTGTTAATGGAAGTCGCAAGAGGTTCTGCCACCTTAAAAACCATAGAATCATAGAATGGTTAGAGTTGGAAGGGACCTTCAAGATCATCGTGTTGCAGCCCCCCTGCCTTGGGCAGGGACGCCTCCACTAGAGCGGGTTGCTCAAAGCCCCGTCCAGCCTGGCCTTAAACACTTCCAGGGATGGGGCATCCACAGCTTCCCCGGGCAACCTGTTCCAGTGCCTCACCACCCTCACGGTAAAGAATTTCCTCCTAACATCTAGTCTGAATCTCCCCTCTTCCGATTTAAAACCGTTACCCCTTGTCCTGTCGCTACCTTTCCCGACAGAGAGTCCCTCTCCGGCTCTCCCGTAGGCTCCCTTCAGATATTGGAAGGCTGCTCTGAGGTCTCCCCGGAGCCTTCTCTTCTCCAGGCTGAACAACCCCAGCTCTCTCAGTCTCTCTTCACAGGGGAGGTGCTCCGTCCCTCCGATGGTTTTCGTGGCCCTCCGCTGGGCCCCTTCCAACAGGTCCACGTCCTTCCCGTGTCGAGGACTCCAAAGCTGGACACCGTACGCCAGGTGGGGTCTCGCGCGCGCAGAGTAGAGGGGGGTAGAATCGCCTCCCGTGACCCGCTGGCCACGCTTCTCTTGATGCAGCCCAGGGTGGGGTTGGCTTTCTGGGCTGCCAGCGCGCGTTGCCGGCTCGTACTGACATGTAATAATGCTACTGACGTACCGTTAGCAGCCTCGTGTTAAAAGAAGCGAGAAGCTGTAATATCCTTAATTTAGACAGTTTTTACGTGAAATGGTGCATCCTCACTGTTTCGTCACTTTCAGGAGCGAGCAATTGACCGAGAGCAGGAGAGAGACCTTTTCCAGCAAGAGATAGGGAAGCCGGAACAACAGCTTAAGGTTCCACAAAGGATTCGGCCTGTCAGCGAGCATCAAACCGGAGAGGTAACGCGCGCTATTGCTTGTACTCAAGGGATCTAAATGGTACGCTGACAGCCGTTCGGATACCCTAGGGAAGCTGTTTTATGGTGTCCCTAACCTGCATCCGTTCGCAAGGCAGGAAAGGAAATCCCCCGAGATGAAAGGCTACGGTGTCGGGGGAACGTGGGGAAAGTGTGTTCTGGGTGTTTTTTGAGTCGGTCGGTTGGATGTTTTTAGTAGCAGACACACAGAAGCCTCGTAACTTTCAAAAAGACTCCCTCGCGTAACTTAATTTAGAAAATGGGGTTTTCAAAAGCCCGTGGAAACATTCAGGACTCCTGTAGCGATTCCCCCTGCTCTTGCGTCCTTTTGTGACATCCTGTTGGTAGCACGGGTACGGGCACCGCAGGAACGCGGTGACCAAGGGGTCACAGCCGAGACGTAGCGGCGCTCTCTGCGTGCGCCTCCCCGGGAGACGTCTGTCTCCCCTGAAACAATCTGGTGACCGCAGAAGGGCAGCTCGAGGAAGTCACAGCAACCTCTTAGGCCCAGCAAAAGCCAGAAAAGCGACAGCGGTGCAAACGCTGTGTGTTGTGAAGCTTTTTGCCTGTCTTGTTTGGTGACCTTTGGGTCAATTGAACTGCATTTTATTTTTTGGTGGGTTTTCTCCTGTCTTGCTTTTAGAGCAAGGCTGATATTTTTGCGTGATTCTCTCGCCCGATTTTCAGTCTTCAGCTTCTTCTCAGGTGGCACTGCGATTTTCAAAGAAAAGCTCTTCCTTTCGGTTCAGTTCAGTTGCTGTCGTTCGGTTCTTAAATGGTAGCAACGTTTAGTATTCTATATTAGATAGTTTATGACCACAGACAGTAATGGGACATACATGGATAGACGTGAAATGTAAGTTGTCAAAATATTTATTGCCTTACAATTCTCGGAGGTAGGGGTGTGTTTCCTGGGGTTTCAAAATCTATTTCACTAAAAAGGTTTGTAACAAATCCTGCAAAGTGTTCAGCCCGTACCGGGCGACCTGGCTGTCGTCAGCCTGTGCGTACAAGGAGTGGTGGGCCATTAGCCGAATGTGTGTTAACCGACACGCGTGGAGCAATTCCGCATCCGTCTGCTTCTGTGGCAAAGCGGGTGCCCGCTCCTGTCCTACGGACACGTTCCACAGAGGGGGGAGGCACAATTAGTTTTCCTGAATCCGGGATGTTCGTTTTGAGTTCGTTTTGTGATGCGTCTCCTCATAATTTGAGGCATGGGTAGCGTGTGAATTCCTAGTTAAAATTCTCACAGTTAAAAAGGCAAAACTTCTCCCGAGAAAAAAAATTTCAAATTTGATTGCATAATGAAACGAGGCCTGTTTTTCTGCACAGAAACGATTTGTGGGAATCGTCCTGAATTACAAGCGTGTATACCCAGATGTGTACACTCCAAGTTGGCAGATAGGCTGCAGCAGCAATGTAAAGCATGCTTTAAGGTGAAAGATGGCTGTAACTGTGATGAAAACTTTAAGGTTCGTACTAGATGCTTTTAAAGTAGGATTTTTCACAGGCAGGCGCAGCGGCAATTTTAGAGCCGAGTGGTGCCGAATATTACCCATTTACAGACAGAATTCTCGGTACTGTCTTAGATTTACATCGAATTTCTATCAAATGAGCCACCTAGCCTTCCTATATAGTATATTTTGGTGCCCCGATATTACTTGGCGTATTTCATAAGTATACCTTTTATGGCCGTTTCTCGTGCTTTTCCGAGAGAGCTGCTTTACTTTTTCATAGTTGCACGGTTTTTGAATGCCTCTTCTGCCTTTCAGATCTTCTCTTTCTCCTACGCCTTAAATACTCGTACAAGAACGTGCAGAAAATGTTATGTGCAGCTGTAACGTGCTTTGGGGTTTTTTTTGGTAGGATGAAATGGAAATACTGGGACTGGCGATCCAGAAGTCTGAAGAAGCCACCGTAAAGGACCGTCCCAGTGACTACCGTCGAGTTAGGATTATTAAAAGCACCAAAGCGACACGCTCGTAGAGATGGGGACTACCTCTGGACACGTGTTAATCCCGGTCAGGTGTCCTCGGGATACAGATGGTCTGCGCTTCCTGCTCTGACAAGACAGAAGCGATGAGCTTCAGGATGAGCTCCTGAAGACAAGAAAGAGGCCAGGTGCCGGGGTTCTTGTCTCTTTGTTTGTTTGTTTGTTTGTTTGTTTTGGGCGGGGGGTGGCGGGCGGGCGGGCGTGTGGCTTCCAAAACAGGGTGCGCGGTTGACTGCAGGTGGCAGCCTGCAGAGCTCTTTTGCTGCCTGACCTCGCCTTTTCTTTGTCACTCCTCTTTCATGGCATCTGCGCTGAAAGCCGGGGCGGTCAACGAAGAGACGTGGACAAAACGGGACGAACCGGCGCCGCTTCTGCCTGTTTTCCAGGCTTTGCCACGAACCAAGGAGCATCATCAGCCTCGTCACTGGTGGCGGCGAGTCCTGAGGTGGCTTAGGTGAGTCGAGCCTTCCAGGAACGTCCGTTGTCCGTAGCCTACGGCGTGTCATTTGGACGTCAGTCGGAAGGAGGTTTCCCTTTCTGAAAGGGCACCGGTTTCTCGTGCCAAGCGGTTGCCTCTCCTGAAGTTCCCACGAGAGGGGATCCTCGGAGACGATGCGCTGGGCAGCAGAAGTCATCAGCGAGGAGACGTCGCGCGCTCTATTAAATAGGGACAAAAAGAAAGACGATGTCCTTCCAAAGGCCCGAGCGCGGCACCTCTTCCGACGGCCGATGGCATGGCCGGCCTTTGGGCTCTGGGTCCCCCGTAACAGCGGGGACACGGCCAAACCCTGTTCCTCTGCGTGTTCGGCACAGCCAAAAGCCTTGGCCGGTCCGCCGGTCGTTTTCGGTAGCCTGGTGGATCGCGGCACCGGGGATTGGATTTCCCCCCGCCAAAAGTACAGCCGTTTGGGGAATCTCTTACCTTCCTGGTTTTTTCTATCGTAAAGGAGACTTTAAAAAAAGGGTTAAAGTCGTATAACGTGCAAACTGACTTGCAGGCTTTAAACGGCAACCGTCCACCGGCTGTAGCCTACAGCGTCTTAGGCGTCCCTAAGCGGCGAGGTATTTGTTCCAAATCTTTGAAAAGAGAGGCGACTGAAGGTAACGGGTTGGGTTTTTGGTTGGGTTTTTTTTCTAGTTTTTTTGTTTTTTGTTTTTCCCCCCCCTTTTCTTTAGGCGGAGCGCTCTGAAGAACCTGATTTCTGCCTGGCTTTCAGCGTCGCGTTTCCCCGGCAGTGCGGTAGCATCTCTCTCGGGCAGTGCCGCCGGCCAGATGTCCCTCCTCCTTGGGTAGGAGAGAAAGCAGCCCCCGGTCAAATGACAACTGCGCGTTCTGGAGACGGAGAGCGCAACGGTGGGGGTTCGGAGCTGTGCCAGTTGAATTAGCGCCGAAGAAAAAACCCGAGGCTTTTCTAGCGTGAGTATTTTTCTTGGCCGTATCTAAACGCGCGCAGAGCTTTCCAGCGGCAGGGAAAGGGAAGGGAGGAGGCGCTTCCCCCCAGCGGGCGGAGGGTTTGTTACGCTGTTAGGCTGAGAAGGTGTTGCAAGTGGCACGGGTCAGTCTGAATAGGGACCTGAAGCGTCGGGATGGCTCCGGCTTTGGCAGGCCGTGCCGTCTTTGGAGCGGAGCTGTTTCCCCGCAATCCTCCTGTAGCTCAGCTCCTGTCCTGTCCCTCGGCCGGAGGGAATTCCTCTACTCTCTTCGGTGCTCTTTCGTTTGATGATGCTGATCTCCGGTTGGGGTTTGCTGTTTGTTTTGCAGGTGCCTCGTTGTCCGCGTCTCGTGCTGCTCGACAGATGCCCCGGCCCGGGTTTGCAGCCGGTGGTGGAGCCGCCTGAGGGGAAGGGGCCAGCCCTGGGTCTGGTCGTTCGGTGCATTTTTTGGGGCGAATTAAAAAAACCGGTGCGTGTGTGGGGGGGGGGGTGGTGTGATGATGTCATTTGGGGCAGCCGGATGTCAGCGGGGGAGCGACGGTGCGGCGGAGGAGCAGGTGAGTGGGGGTTAAGTGGGGTTCCCCCCACAAGAGGGTGGGTCACGGCCCCCAAACGCCTGAAAACTTGGTGCGGGGCAGGTGGTTGGGGTTTTGGGCGGTGGTGTTTAAAAAATGTTAAAAGCTGTATATGCGGGGGTGAGGCATTGGAGTAGAGAACAATCTCTCATTTTTCTGTGTGTTGAAAAATAATATTCCCTTACGTATATAAAAGGAGTTCAAAATACCAACCCGTATCTCTAAGGATTCTGTATTATTTAATGGGAGTTTAGACGACGGAAAGATTTTTTAAAAGATTTATTTATAAAGAGAGATTGAAGCGTCAAAGCGGATGTCTGGACAGGTCGCTAGTCCAATTGGATGTTGTCTATCGTGCGTGTTAATCTGTAAGTCTAAACAGATGTGACTCTTAGCAGACGTTCTGTCGAAGTGTATCAAGAGCATCCGTTTTCCCTAAGTCTTACCCACGGGTCGGTCAGTGCGGAGGCGTAAACGCCTGTGCTGTAGATGGTTCCAGACTGCAAAGAGAGCCTATCGCTAGAAGGGATTTCCAAACTGGCCCTCCCCTCTGCTCTCTCTTGCCGGCGTCCAAGCGCTTTCAAAAGCGCTTTAAGCAGGAGTGTTGATTCCCAGGAGGATAGGGAAGCTCTACAGAGAGACTTAGGTAGATTGGATCGTTGGGCCAACATCAGTGGTATGAGTTTCAACAAGGGCGAGCGCCAGGTTCTGCGCGTGGGCCACAATAACCCCGAGCAGCGCTACAGGCTTGGGGAAACGTGGCTGGAAAACCACCTGGAAGAAAGAGACCTGGGGGTTCTAATGGACAAGCGGCTGAACGTGAGCCGGCAGTGTGCCCAGGTGGCCACGAAAGCCAACGGCATCCTGGCTTGTATTAGAAACAGCGTGAGCAGCAGAAGTAGGGAGGCGATTGTGCCCCTGTACTCGGCACTGGTGAGGCCACACCTGGAGTATTGCGTCCGGTTTTGGGCACCTCAATCCAAGAGAGATGTCGAGGTGCTGGAGCGAGTGCAGAGGAGGGCAACGAAGCTGGTGAAGGGCCTGGAAAACAAATCCTATGAAGAGCGGTTGAAGGAGCTGGGACTGTTTAGTATGAGGAAGAGGGGGCTGAGGGGAGACCTCGTCACTCTCTAAACCTACTTGAAAGGACACTGTAGAGAGGTCGGTGCTGGTCTCCTGGCACGGGTAGGTAATGACAGAACGAGAGGGAACGGCTTCAAGCTCCAACAGGGTAGGTTTAGACTGGACATTAGGAAAGAATGTTTCACAGAGGGAGTGGTCGGGCATTGGAACAGGCTACCCAGGGAGGTGGTCGAGTCACCATCCCTGGATGTGTTTAAGAACCGTTGAGATGTGGTGTTGGGGGATATGGTGTAGGGGAGAACTTTGTAGAGTAGGGTAGATGGTTGGACTCGATGATGCCAAGGGTCTCTTGCAACCTAGACGATTCTATGATTCTATGAAAAGCAGCCCCTTCCCCCGTTTCCCCTCCCGCCCTGGGGAGCTGGATCGGTGCAGCGGGACAGGAGGAAAAAAACGCAGCCCCGTTTTCCTGCAGGGACGCAAAGCTCCCCGATGTCTCTGTGGTGGATAAGGCGGCACCCCCGCCTGCCTTCCTGGACGCCGGCGGACTGGCTGCTGTCGCCCCCACGGCCCCCGGGGCCACGCGCAGAGCGCCGCGGCGTCCCTGGGGCTGGTTGCGGGGCGAACACCGGAGGTTTTTGGCGCCGAGGCGACGGCTGCGGCTGCCCGGACTGCGAGCGGGGACAGGGCAGAGAGCGGGAAGGCCTGCCCGCCGGTAAGTGGTCACGGTCCCTGGGTGGAGGGAAGCGGGCTGAGAGCGGTCACCGCTCATGGCCCCGGTGAGGTCTCAGAGGGGGGACAAGGAAGGGGGCGTGGGCGCTGCCCGGTGCTTTCCGCCCGCTGCGGACCGGTCCGCAGCGATTTCTGGGCTGGCCGCCGTTTTCCCCCGGCCCCCTCCGGTTCCGGAGCGGCTCGGCCCGCCCATACCGCGCGCCCATTGGTCGCGGTGCCGTAAGCGGCGTCCGTCCTCTAGGAGCCCCCGTCCCATTGGTCGATCGCGCCGTCAATCTCCAGCGCCTCCCAGTCCGGCCAATCGGAGCGCGGCAGGCGATCCGACCAATCGGAGCGGGGCGGTCGCGTTGTGATTGGCTCGTCCTCCTGTCAATCCGCCCGGGGGGCGGTTGCCATGGTGAGGAAGCCCCGCCCGGTCGCGCATGCGCAGTAGTAAGGACGGCGCCGCCCTCACTACTGCGCATGCGCCACCGGGCGGGGCGTCCTCACCATGGCAACCGCCATTGACGTCCCACTCCGGCCAATCGGAGCGCGGCAGGCGATCCGACCAATCGGAGCGCGGCGGTCGCGTTGTGATTGGCTCGTCCTCCTGTCAATCCGCCCGGGGGCGGTTGCCATGGTGAGGAAGCCCCGCCCGGTCGCGCATGCGCAGTAGTAAGGGCGGCGCCGTGCTCGCTACTGCCGCCTTGTGGACAAAGATCGGTACTGCAGGTGGGGGGGCGCGCATGCGCAGTGGAAAGAGTGGCGCCGCCCTCGCTGCTGCCGCCGCTTGTGGACAAAAAGCGGTACTGCAGGTACGGGGGTAGGGGGGTCCGGCCGCATGCGCAGTGGACGGGGGGGGGGGGGCGCTGCGCTCGCCGCTGCCGCCCGTGCCAGCAGAAACCGGCGCTGCAGCTCGGCGGATGCGGGGGGGGAAGGCGGAGCCCTGGGAGGTTCCATTTTCCCCAAATTGGGGAAAATTATTCAATTTGGGGTTTTTTTCGGTGCTTTTCCGCAACGGAAAAGACTTCAGGGTTTTGTTAGGGTTTTTCTTGCCCTTCCCCGCCGCCGGGGACGGCGCCCATGCGGGGGCTGACGCTGCAGAACCGTAAATTGAACCCCCAAATTGAACCCCGAACATGAATAACATTTTCCCTAATTTGGGGAAAAGGGAACCTTCCCCGGTCCCGCCTCCCCCCGCTCCCCGAGCCGCACCGCCGGTTTCTGCTGGCACGGGCGGCAGCGGCGGCGAGCGCAGCGCCCCCCTTTCTACTGGGCATGCGCGTCCCCCCCCCCCCCCCCCCCCCCCGCCCTGTACCTGCGTACCTGCAGTACCGCTTTTTGTCCACGAGGGGGCAGTAGCGAGCACGGCGCCGTCCTCACTACTGCGCATGCGCCACCGGGCGGGGCGTCCTCACCATGGCAACCGCCATTGACGTCCCACTCCGGCCAATCGGAGCGCGGCAGGCGATCCGACCAATCGGAGCGCGGCGGTCGCGTTGTGATTGGCTCGTCCTCCTGTCAATCCGCCCGGGGGGCGGTTGCCATGGTGAGGAAGCCCCGCCCGGTCGCGCATGCGCAGTAGTAAGGACGGCGCCGCCCTCACTACTGCGCATGCGCCACCGGGCGGGGCGTCCTCACCATGGCAACCGCCATTGACGTCCCACTCCGGCCAATCGGAGCGCGGCAGGCGATCCGACCAATCGGAGCGCGGCGGTCGCGTTGTGATTGGCTCGTCCTCCTGTCAATCCGCCCGGGGGCGGTTGCCATGGTGAGGAAGCCCCGCCCGGTCGCGCATGCGCAGTAGTAAGGACGGCGCCGCCCTCACTACTGCGCATGCGCCACCGGGCGGGGCGTCCTCACCATGGCAACCGCCCCCTGGCGGATTGACAGGAGGACGAGCCAATCACAGCGCGACCGCCGCGCTCCGATTGGTCGGATCGCCTGCCGCGCTCCGATTGGCCGGGGTGGGAGGCGCTGAAGATTGACGGCGCGACCGACCAATGGGACGGGCTCCCCGAGGACGGAAGCCGCTTCCGGCGCCGTGACCAATGGGCGCGCCGCATGGGCGGGCCGAGCCGCTCCGGAAGCGGAGGGGGCCGGGGGAAAATGGCGGCGCGCGCAGAAGCGGCTGCGGCGCGGCGCGGCGCGGCGCGGACCGCACCGCACCGGACCGGCGCGGGCGGAAAGCACCGGGCAGCCGGACAGCGTCGCGGTGCCGCTGGACAGCGTCGCGGTGCCGCTGGACAGCGTCGCGAGGCAGCTGGACAGCGTCGAGGCCAGCGGGGGGGCGCGGGGAAGGCGGCCGGGGTCCCGAGGCGGCTCCGAGGGGAGACGGCGTTGCGGGGGGGCGGGCTGAGGCGTCTGGGGAGGTGCTCGCGGCTCCTGGGGCTGGCAAACGGGCTCGCGTGGCTGGTGTTGGGGCTTCAGCCGGAGAGGGAGTCGTGTGGCTTTGGGCTGAGGGGCGGGGGTGGAGTCCGGCGTTTTGGGGACTTGAGCAGAGGCTCAGCGGCTGGGTTTTGGGGCTCGGAAGGGGGCAGTAAGTGATGCGGTTTGGGGGCGGAGAGCAGAAGCCGTTTTGGCTGGTTCTGCACGGGGGGTGGGCAGGAGGGCGTTGGGGGCTGCGGGGGAAAGCAGGGGCTGGGCGGGCTGCGGGGTGCTCAAACAGCAGGTGAGGTTTTCAAATCTGCAACTTGTAACTGTTGCAGCTTTGTTCTGGCTTCCTCCATTTTTGCAAAAGCTTCTGTTGCTAGACAGAGCATTCCTCTGTGTATCAGCTACTTGAGCTAGTTTATTTCAATGCGTCTGATCAGGTTTGTCTGTTCAGCAAAGTGGCATTTAAAGGTGACATTTCACCGGATGCCAGCGGCTGTGCCTTATTTCCAGTATAAAGATGTATTCCCCAAATATCAGAGTGGGATATAACAACTGCAGCTGGTCAAAAGTAACACTGAAATGCAAAATTTAGAATTTCTTTTTTCCCATTGGCTCCTCCTCAGTATGAACACAAAGTTAATTTCTATTCTTAATTCCTATTTATGCTACATATATGAAGGATGAACGCGAGGAAAGGAGACCATAAAATACTGGCCTATTGCTATTTGTATGCTGCGCTTTGAACAGAAGAGACAAAACTGTCCTTTTTGTGAAATAATACTGGCTGTATCAGTGCCGTCCTCGTGTTTTTCTTCAAAAATGTGAGATTTGTTGCCCCGAATGGTGAGAGTAGTTTTTGTTAATGGAAGTCGCAAGAGGTTCTGCCACCTTAAAAACCATAGAATCATAGAATGGTTAGAGTTGGAAGGGACCTTCAAGATCATCGTGTTGCAGCCCCCCTGCCTTGGGCAGGGACGCCTCCACTAGAGCGGGTTGCTCAAAGCCCCGTCCAGCCTGGCCTTAAACACTTCCAGGGATGGGGCATCCACAGCTTCCCCGGGCAACCTGTTCCAGTGCCTCACCACCCTCACGGTAAAGAATTTCCTCCTAACATCTAGTCTGAATCTCCCCTCTTCCGATTTAAAACCGTTACCCCTTGTCCTGTCGCTACCTTTCCCGACAGAGAGTCCCTCTCCGGCTCTCCCGTAGGCTCCCTTCAGATATTGGAAGGCTGCTCTGAGGTCTCCCCGGAGCCTTCTCTTCTCCAGGCTGAACAACCCCAGCTCTCTCAGTCTCTCTTCACAGGGGAGGTGCTCCGTCCCTCCGATGGTTTTCGTGGCCCTCCGCTGGGCCCCTTCCAACAGGTCCACGTCCTTCCCGTGTCGAGGACTCCAAAGCTGGACACCGTACGCCAGGTGGGGTCTCGCGCGCGCAGAGTAGAGGGGGGTAGAATCGCCTCCCGTGACCCGCTGGCCACGCTTCTCTTGATGCAGCCCAGGGTGGGGTTGGCTTTCTGGGCTGCCAGCGCGCGTTGCCGGCTCGTACTGACATGTAATAATGCTACTGACGTACCGTTAGCAGCCTCGTGTTAAAAGAAGCGAGAAGCTGTAATATCCTTAATTTAGACAGTTTTTACGTGAAATGGTGCATCCTCACTGTTTCGTCACTTTCAGGAGCGAGCAATTGACCGAGAGCAGGAGAGAGACCTTTTCCAGCAAGAGATAGGGAAGCCGGAACAACAGCTTAAGGTTCCACAAAGGATTCGGCCTGTCAGCGAGCATCAAACCGGAGAGGTAACGCGCGCTATTGCTTGTACTCAAGGGATCTAAATGGTACGCTGACAGCCGTTCGGATACCCTAGGGAAGCTGTTTTATGGTGTCCCTAACCTGCATCCGTTCGCAAGGCAGGAAAGGAAATCCCCCGAGATGAAAGGCTACGGTGTCGGGGGAACGTGGGGAAAGTGTGTTCTGGGTGTTTTTTGAGTCGGTCGGTTGGATGTTTTTAGTAGCAGACACACAGAAGCCTCGTAACTTTCAAAAAGACTCCCTCGCGTAACTTAATTTAGAAAATGGGGTTTTCAAAAGCCCGTGGAAACATTCAGGACTCCTGTAGCGATTCCCCCTGCTCTTGCGTCCTTTTGTGACATCCTGTTGGTAGCACGGGTACGGGCACCGCAGGAACGCGGTGACCAAGGGGTCACAGCCGAGACGTAGCGGCGCTCTCTGCGTGCGCCTCCCCGGGAGACGTCTGTCTCCCCTGAAACAATCTGGTGACCGCAGAAGGGCAGCTCGAGGAAGTCACAGCAACCTCTTAGGCCCAGCAAAAGCCAGAAAAGCGACAGCGGTGCAAACGCTGTGTGTTGTGAAGCTTTTTGCCTGTCTTGTTTGGTGACCTTTGGGTCAATTGAACTGCATTTTATTTTTTGGTGGGTTTTCTCCTGTCTTGCTTTTAGAGCAAGGCTGATATTTTTGCGTGATTCTCTCGCCCGATTTTCAGTCTTCAGCTTCTTCTCAGGTGGCACTGCGATTTTCAAAGAAAAGCTCTTCCTTTCGGTTCAGTTCAGTTGCTGTCGTTCGGTTCTTAAATGGTAGCAACGTTTAGTATTCTATATTAGATAGTTTATGACCACAGACAGTAATGGGACATACATGGATAGACGTGAAATGTAAGTTGTCAAAATATTTATTGCCTTACAATTCTCGGAGGTAGGGGTGTGTTTCCTGGGGTTTCAAAATCTATTTCACTAAAAAGGTTTGTAACAAATCCTGCAAAGTGTTCAGCCCGTACCGGGCGACCTGGCTGTCGTCAGCCTGTGCGTACAAGGAGTGGTGGGCCATTAGCCGAATGTGTGTTAACCGACACGCGTGGAGCAATTCCGCATCCGTCTGCTTCTGTGGCAAAGCGGGTGCCCGCTCCTGTCCTACGGACACGTTCCACAGAGGGGGGAGGCACAATTAGTTTTCCTGAATCCGGGATGTTCGTTTTGAGTTCGTTTTGTGATGCGTCTCCTCATAATTTGAGGCATGGGTAGCGTGTGAATTCCTAGTTAAAATTCTCACAGTTAAAAAGGCAAAACTTCTCCCGAGAAAAAAAATTTCAAATTTGATTGCATAATGAAACGAGGCCTGTTTTTCTGCACAGAAACGATTTGTGGGAATCGTCCTGAATTACAAGCGTGTATACCCAGATGTGTACACTCCAAGTTGGCAGATAGGCTGCAGCAGCAATGTAAAGCATGCTTTAAGGTGAAAGATGGCTGTAACTGTGATGAAAACTTTAAGGTTCGTACTAGATGCTTTTAAAGTAGGATTTTTCACAGGCAGGCGCAGCGGCAATTTTAGAGCCGAGTGGTGCCGAATATTACCCATTTACAGACAGAATTCTCGGTACTGTCTTAGATTTACATCGAATTTCTATCAAATGAGCCACCTAGCCTTCCTATATAGTATATTTTGGTGCCCCGATATTACTTGGCGTATTTCATAAGTATACCTTTTATGGCCGTTTCTCGTGCTTTTCCGAGAGAGCTGCTTTACTTTTTCATAGTTGCACGGTTTTTGAATGCCTCTTCTGCCTTTCAGATCTTCTCTTTCTCCTACGCCTTAAATACTCGTACAAGAACGTGCAGAAAATGTTATGTGCAGCTGTAACGTGCTTTGGGGTTTTTTTTGGTAGGATGAAATGGAAATACTGGGACTGGCGATCCAGAAGTCTGAAGAAGCCACCGTAAAGGACCGTCCCAGTGACTACCGTCGAGTTAGGATTATTAAAAGCACCAAAGCGACACGCTCGTAGAGATGGGGACTACCTCTGGACACGTGTTAATCCCGGTCAGGTGTCCTCGGGATACAGATGGTCTGCGCTTCCTGCTCTGACAAGACAGAAGCGATGAGCTTCAGGATGAGCTCCTGAAGACAAGAAAGAGGCCAGGTGCCGGGGTTCTTGTCTCTTTGTTTGTTTGTTTGTTTGTTTGTTTTGGGCGGGGGGTGGCGGGCGGGCGGGCGGGCGTGTGGCTTCCAAAACAGGGTGCGCGGTTGACTGCAGGTGGCAGCCTGCAGAGCTCTTTTGCTGCCTGACCTCGCCTTTTCTTTGTCACTCCTCTTTCATGGCATCTGCGCTGAAAGCCGGGGCGGTCAACGAAGAGACGTGGACAAAACGGGACGAACCGGCGCCGCTTCTGCCTGTTTTCCAGGCTTTGCCACGAACCAAGGAGCATCATCAGCCTCGTCACTGGTGGCGGCGAGTCCTGAGGTGGCTTAGGTGAGTCGAGCCTTCCAGGAACGTCCGTTGTCCGTAGCCTACGGCGTGTCATTTGGACGTCAGTCGGAAGGAGGTTTCCCTTTCTGAAAGGGCACCGGTTTCTCGTGCCAAGCGGTTGCCTCTCCTGAAGTTCCCACGAGAGGGGATCCTCGGAGACGATGCGCTGGGCAGCAGAAGTCATCAGCGAGGAGACGTCGCGCGCTCTATTAAATAGGGACAAAAAGAAAGACGATGTCCTTCCAAAGGCCCGAGCGCGGCACCTCTTCCGACGGCCGATGGCATGGCCGGCCTTTGGGCTCTGGGTCCCCCGTAACAGCGGGGACACGGCCAAACCCTGTTCCTCTGCGTGTTCGGCACAGCCAAAAGCCTTGGCCGGTCCGCCGGTCGTTTTCGGTAGCCTGGTGGATCGCGGCACCGGGGATTGGATTTCCCCCCGCCAAAAGTACAGCCGTTTGGGGAATCTCTTACCTTCCTGGTTTTTTCTATCGTAAAGGAGACTTTAAAAAAAGGGTTAAAGTCGTATAACGTGCAAACTGACTTGCAGGCTTTAAACGGCAACCGTCCACCGGCTGTAGCCTACAGCGTCTTAGGCGTCCCTAAGCGGCGAGGTATTTGTTCCAAATCTTTGAAAAGAGAGGCGACTGAAGGTAACGGGTTGGGTTTTTGGTTGGGTTTTTTTTCTAGTTTTTTTGTTTTTTGTTTTTCCCCCCCCTTTTCTTTAGGCGGAGCGCTCTGAAGAACCTGATTTCTGCCTGGCTTTCAGCGTCGCGTTTCCCCGGCAGTGCGGTAGCATCTCTCTCGGGCAGTGCCGCCGGCCAGATGTCCCTCCTCCTTGGGTAGGAGAGAAAGCAGCCCCCGGTCAAATGACAACTGCGCGTTCTGGAGACGGAGAGCGCAACGGTGGGGGTTCGGAGCTGTGCCAGTTGAATTAGCGCCGAAGAAAAAACCCGAGGCTTTTCTAGCGTGAGTATTTTTCTTGGCCGTATCTAAACGCGCGCAGAGCTTTCCAGCGGCAGGGAAAGGGAAGGGAGGAGGCGCTTCCCCCCAGCGGGCGGAGGGTTTGTTACGCTGTTAGGCTGAGAAGGTGTTGCAAGTGGCACGGGTCAGTCTGAATAGGGACCTGAAGCGTCGGGATGGCTCCGGCTTTGGCAGGCCGTGCCGTCTTTGGAGCGGAGCTGTTTCCCCGCAATCCTCCTGTAGCTCAGCTCCTGTCCTGTCCCTCGGCCGGAGGGAATTCCTCTACTCTCTTCGGTGCTCTTTCGTTTGATGATGCTGATCTCCGGTTGGGGTTTGCTGTTTGTTTTGCAGGTGCCTCGTTGTCCGCGTCTCGTGCTGCTCGACAGATGCCCCGGCCCGGGTTTGCAGCCGGTGGTGGAGCCGCCTGAGGGGAAGGGGCCAGCCCTGGGTCTGGTCGTTCGGTGCATTTTTTGGGGCGAATTAAAAAAACCGGTGCGTGTGTGGGGGGGGGGGTGGTGTGATGATGTCATTTGGGGCAGCCGGATGTCAGCGGGGGAGCGACGGTGCGGCGGAGGAGCAGGTGAGTGGGGGTTAAGTGGGGTTCCCCCCACAAGAGGGTGGGTCACGGCCCCCAAACGCCTGAAAACTTGGTGCGGGGCAGGTGGTTGGGGTTTTGGGCGGTGGTGTTTAAAAAATGTTAAAAGCTGTATATGCGGGGGTGAGGCATTGGAGTAGAGAACAATCTCTCATTTTTCTGTGTGTTGAAAAATAATATTCCCTTACGTATATAAAAGGAGTTCAAAATACCAACCCGTATCTCTAAGGATTCTGTATTATTTAATGGGAGTTTAGACGACGGAAAGATTTTTTAAAAGATTTATTTATAAAGAGAGATTGAAGCGTCAAAGCGGATGTCTGGACAGGTCGCTAGTCCAATTGGATGTTGTCTATCGTGCGTGTTAATCTGTAAGTCTAAACAGATGTGACTCTTAGCAGACGTTCTGTCGAAGTGTATCAAGAGCATCCGTTTTCCCTAAGTCTTACCCACGGGTCGGTCAGTGCGGAGGCGTAAACGCCTGTGCTGTAGATGGTTCCAGACTGCAAAGAGAGCCTATCGCTAGAAGGGATTTCCAAACTGGCCCTCCCCTCTGCTCTCTCTTGCCGGCGTCCAAGCGCTTTCAAAAGCGCTTTAAGCAGGAGTGTTGATTCCCAGGAGGATAGGGAAGCTCTACAGAGAGACTTAGGTAGATTGGATCGTTGGGCCAACATCAGTGGTATGAGTTTCAACAAGGGCGAGCGCCAGGTTCTGCGCGTGGGCCACAATAACCCCGAGCAGCGCTACAGGCTTGGGGAAACGTGGCTGGAAAACCACCTGGAAGAAAGAGACCTGGGGGTTCTAATGGACAAGCGGCTGAACGTGAGCCGGCAGTGTGCCCAGGTGGCCACGAAAGCCAACGGCATCCTGGCTTGTATTAGAAACAGCGTGAGCAGCAGAAGTAGGGAGGCGATTGTGCCCCTGTACTCGGCACTGGTGAGGCCACACCTGGAGTATTGCGTCCGGTTTTGGGCACCTCAATCCAAGAGAGATGTCGAGGTGCTGGAGCGAGTGCAGAGGAGGGCAACGAAGCTGGTGAAGGGCCTGGAAAACAAATCCTATGAAGAGCGGTTGAAGGAGCTGGGACTGTTTAGTATGAGGAAGAGGGGGCTGAGGGGAGACCTCGTCACTCTCTAAACCTACTTGAAAGGACACTGTAGAGAGGTCGGTGCTGGTCTCCTGGCACGGGTAGGTAATGACAGAACGAGAGGGAACGGCTTCAAGCTCCAACAGGGTAGGTTTAGACTGGACATTAGGAAAGAATGTTTCACAGAGGGAGTGGTCGGGCATTGGAACAGGCTACCCAGGGAGGTGGTCGAGTCACCATCCCTGGATGTGTTTAAGAACCGTTGAGATGTGGTGTTGGGGGATATGGTGTAGGGGAGAACTTTGTAGAGTAGGGTAGATGGTTGGACTCGATGATCCCAAGGGTCTCTTGCAACCTAGACGATTCTATGATTCTATGAAAAGCAGCCCCTTCCCCCGTTTCCCCTCCCGCCCTGGGGAGCTGGATCGGTGCAGCGGGACAGGAGGAAAAAAACGCAGCCCCGTTTTCCTGCAGGGACGCAAAGCTCCCCGATGTCTCTGTGGTGGATAAGGCGGCACCCCCGCCTGCCTTCCTGGACGCCGGCGGACTGGCTGCTGTCGCCCCCACGGCCCCCGGGGCCACGCGCAGAGCGCCGCGGCGTCCCTGGGGCTGGTTGCGGGGCGAACACCGGAGGTTTTTGGCGCCGAGGCGCCGGCTGCGGCTGCCCGGACTGCGAGCGGGGACAGGGCAGAGAGCGGGAAGGCCTGCCCGCCGGTAAGTGGTCACGGTCCCTGGGTGGAGGGAAGCGGGCTGAGAGCGGTCACCGCTCATGGCCCCGGTGAGGTCTCAGAGGGGGACAAGGAAGGGGGCGTGGGCGCTGCCCGGTGCTTTCCGCCCGCTGCGGACCGGTCCGCAGCGATTTCTGGGCTGGCCGCCGTTTTCCCCCGGCCCCCTCCGGTTCCGGAGCGGCTCGGCCCGCCCATACCGCGCGCCCATTGGTCGCGGTGCCGTAAGCGGCGTCCGTCCTCTAGGAGCCCCCGTCCCATTGGTCGATCGCGCCGTCAATCTCCAGCGCCTCCCAGTCCGGCCAATCGGAGCGCGGCAGGCGATCCGACCAATCGGAGCGGGGCGGTCGCGTTGTGATTGGCTCGTCCTCCTGTCAATCCGCCCGGGGGGCGGTTGCCATGGTGAGGAAGCCCCGCCCGGTCGCGCATGCGCAGTAGTAAGGACGGCGCCGCCCTCACTACTGCGCATGCGCCACCGGGCGGGGCGTCCTCACCATGGCAACCGCCATTGACGTCCCACTCCGGCCAATCGGAGCGCGGCAGGCGATCCGACCAATCGGAGCGCGGCGGTCGCGTTGTGATTGGCTCGTCCTCCTGTCAATCCGCCCGGGGGCGGTTGCCATGGTGAGGAAGCCCCGCCCGGTCGCGCATGCGCAGTAGTAAGGGCGGCGCCGTGCTCGCTACTGCCGCCTTGTGGACAAAGATCGGTACTGCAGGTGGGGGGGCGCGCATGCGCAGTGGAAAGAGTGGCGCCGCCCTCGCTGCTGCCGCCGCTTGTGGACAAAAAGCGGTACTGCAGGTACGGGGGTAGGGGGGTCCGGCCGCATGCGCAGTGGACGGGGGGGGGGGGGCGCTGCGCTCGCCGCTGCCGCCCGTGCCAGCAGAAACCGGCGCTGCAGCTCGGCGGATGCGGGGGGGGAAGGCGGAGCCCTGGGAGGTTCCATTTTCCCCAAATTGGGGAAAATTATTCAATTTGGGGTTTTTTTCGGTGCTTTTCCGCAACGGAAAAGACTTCAGGGTTTTGTTAGGGTTTTTCTTGCCCTTCCCCGCCGCCGGGGACGGCGCCCATGCGGGGGCTGACGCTGCAGAACCGTAAATTGAACCCCCAAATTGAACCCCGAACATGAATAACATTTTCCCTAATTTGGGGAAAAGGGAACCTTCCCCGGTCCCGCCTCCCCCCGCTCCCCGAGCCGCACCGCCGGTTTCTGCTGGCACGGGCGGCAGCGGCGGCGAGCGCAGCGCCCCCCTTTCTACTGGGCATGCGCGTCCCCCCCCCCCCCGCCCTGTACCTGCGTACCTGCAGTACCGCTTTTTGTCCACGAGGGGGCAGTAGCGAGCACGGCGCCGTCCTCACTACTGCGCATGTGCCACCGGGCGGGGCGTCCTCACCATGGCAACCGCCCCCTGGCGGATTGACAGGAGGACGAGCCAATCACAGCGCGACCGCCGCGCTCCGATTGGTCGGATCGCCTGCCGCGCTCCGATTGGCCGGGGTGGGAGGCGCTGAAGATTGACGGCGCGACCGACCAATGGGACGGGCTCCCCGAGGACGGAAGCCGCTTCCGGCGCCGTGACCAATGGGCGCGCCGCATGGGCGGGCCGAGCCGCTCCGGAAGCGGAGGGGGCCGGGGGAAAATGGCGGCGCGCGCAGAAGCGGCTGCGGCGCGGCGCGGCGCGGACCGCACCGCACCGGACCGGCGCGGGCGGAAAGCACCGGGCAGCCGGACAGCGTCGCGGTGCCGCTGGACAGCGTCGCGAGGCAGCTGGACAGCGTCGAGGCCAGCGGGGGGGCGCGGGGAAGGCGGCCGGGGTCCCGAGGCGGCTCCGAGGGGAGACGGCGTTGCGGGAGGGCGGGCTGAGGCGTCTGGGGAGGTGCTCGCGGCTCCTGGGGCTGGCAAACGGGCTCGCGTGGCTGGTGTTGGGGCTTCAGCCGGAGAGGGAGTCGTGTGGCTTTGGGCTGAGGGGCGGGGGTGGAGTCCGGCGTTTTGGGGACTTGAGCAGAGGCTCAGCGGCTGGGTTTTGGGGCTCGGAAGGGGGCAGTAAGTGATGCGGTTTGGGGGCGGAGAGCAGAAGCCGTTTTGGCTGGTTCTGCAGGGGGGGTGGGCAGGAGGGCGTTGGGGGCTGCGGGGGAAAGCAGGGGCTGGGCGGGCTGCGGGGTGCTCAAACAGCAGGTGAGGTTTTCAAATCTGCAACTTGTAACTGTTGCAGCTTTATTCTGGCTTCCTCCATTTTTGCAAAAGCTTCTGTTGCTAGACAGAGCATTCCTCTGTGTATCAGCTACTTGAGCTAGTTTATTTCAATGCGTCTGATCAGGTTTGTCTGTTCAGCAAAGTGGCATTTAAAGGTGACGTTTCACCGGATGCCAGCGGCTGTGCCTTATTTCCAGTATAAAGATGTATTCCCCAAATATCAGAGTGGGATATAACAACTGCAGCTGGTCAAAAGTAACACTGAAATGCAAAATTTAGAATTTCTTTTTTCCCATTGGCTCCTCCTCAGTATGAACACAAAGTTAATTTCTATTCTTAATTCCTATTTATGCTACATATATGAAGGATGAACGCGAGGAAAGGAGACCATAAAATACTGGCCTATTGCTATTTGTATGCTGCGCTTTGAACAGAAGAGACAAAACTGTCCTTTTTGTGAAATAATACTGGCTGTATCAGTGCCGTCCTCGTGTTTTTCTTCAAAAATGTGAGATTTGTTGCCCCGAATGGTGAGAGTAGTTTTTGTTAATGGAAGTCGCAAGAGGTTCTGCCACCTTAAAAACCATAGAATCCTAGAATGGTTAGAATGGGAAGGGACCTTCAAGATCATCGTGTTGCAGCCCCCCTGCCTTGGGCAGGGACGCCTCCACTAGAGCGGGTTGCTCAAAGCCCTGTCCAGCCTGGCCTTAAACACTTCCAGGGATGGGGCATCCACAGCTTCCCCGGGCGACCTGTTCCAGTGCCTCACCACCCTCACGGTAAAGAATTTCCTCCTAATATCTAGTCTGAATCTCCCCTCTTCCGATTTAAAACCGTTACCCCTTGTCCTGTCGCTACCTTTCCCGACAGAGAGTCCCTCTCCGGCTCTCCCGTGGGCTCCCTTCAGATATTGGAAGGCTGCTCTGAGGTCTCCCCGGAGCCTTCTCTTCTCCAGGCTGAACAACCCCAGCTCTCTCAGTCTCTCTTCACAGGGGAGGTGCTCCGTCCCTCCGATGGTTTTCGTGGCCCTCCGCTGGGCCCCTTCCAACAGGTCCACGTCCTTCCCGTGTCGAGGACTCCAAAGCTGGACACCGTACTCCAGGTGGGGTCTCGCGTGCGCAGAGTAGAGGGGGGTAGAATCGCCTCCCGTGACCCGCTGGCCACGCTTCTCTTGATGCAGCCCAGGGTGGGGTTGGCTTTCTGGGCTGCCAGCGCGCGTTGCCGGCTCGTACTGACGTGTAATAATGCTACTGACGTACCGTTAGCAGCCTCGTGTTAAAAGAAGCAAGAAGCTGTAATATCCTTAATTTAGACAGTTTTTACGTGAAATGGTGCATCCTCACTGTTTTGTCACTTTCAGGAGCGAGCAATTGACCGAGAGCACGAGAGAGACCTTTTCCAGCAAGAGATAGGGAAGCCGGAACAACAGCTTAAGGTTCCACAAAGGATTCGGCCTGTCAGCGAGCATCAAACCGGAGAGGTAACGCGCGCTATTGCTTGTACTCAAGGGATCTAAATGGTACGCTGACAGCCGTTCGGATACCCTAGGGAAGCTGTTTTATGGTGTCCCTAACCTGCATCCGTTCGCAAGGCAGGAAAGGAAATCCCCCGAGATGAAAGGCTACGGTGTCGGGGGAACGTGGGGAAAGTGTGTTCTGGGTGTTTTTTGAGTCGGTCGGTTGGATGTTTTTAGTAGCAGACACACAGAAGCCTCGTAACTTTCAAAAAGACTCCCTCGCGTAACTTAATTTAGAAAATGGGGTTTTCAAAAGCCCGTGGAAACATTCAGGACTCCTGTAGCGATTCCCCCTGCTCTTGCGTCGTTTTGTGACGTCCTGTTGGTAGCACGGGTACGGGCACCGCAGGAACGCAGTGACCAAGGGGTCACAGCCGAGACGTAGCGGCGCTCTCTGCGTGCGCCTCCCCGGGAGACGTCTGTCTCCCCTGAAACAATCTGGTGACCGCAGAAGGGCAGCTCGAGGAAGTCACAGCAACCTCTTAGGCCCAGCAAAAGCCAGAAAAGCGACAGCGGTGCAAACGCTGTGTATTGTGAAGCTTTTTGCCTGTCTTGTTTGGTGACCTTTGGGTCAATTAAACTGCATTTTATTTTTTGGTGGGTTTTCTCCTGTCTTGCTTTTAGAGCAAGGCTGATATTTTTGCGTGATTCTCTCGCCCGATTTTCAGTCTTCAGCTTCTTCTCAGGTGGCACTGCGATTTTCAAAGAAAAGCTCTTCCTTTCGGTTCAGTTCAGTTGCTGTCGTTCGGTTCTTAAATGGTAGCAACGTTTAGTATTCTATATTAGATAGTTTATGACCACAGACAGTAATGGGACATACATGGATAGACGTGAAATGTAAGTTGTCAAAATATTTATTGCCCTACAATTCTCGGAGGTAGGGGTGTGTTTCCTGGGGTTTCAAAATCTATTTCACTAAAAAGGTTTGTAACAAATCCTGCAAAGTGTTCAGCCCGTACCGGGCGACCTGGCTGTCGTCAGCCTGTGCGTACAAGGAGTGGTGGGCCATTAGCCGAATGTGTGTTAACCGACACGCGTGGAGCAATTCCGCATCCGTCTGCTTCTGTGGCAAAGCGGGTGCCCGCTCCTGTCCTACGGACACGTTCCACAGAGGGGGGAGGCACAATTAGTTTTCCTGAATCCGGGATGTTCGTTTTGAGTTCGTTTTGTGATGCGTCTCCTCATAATTTGAGGCATGGGCAGCGTGTGAATTCCTAGTTAAAATTCTCACAGTTAAAAAGGCAAAACTTCTCCCGAGAAAGAAAATTTCAAATTTGATTGCATAATGAAACGAGGCCTGTTTTTCTGCACAGAAACGATTTGTGGGAATCGTCCTGAATTACAAGCGTGTATACCCAGATGTGTACACTCCAAGTTGGCAGATAGGCTGCAGCAGCAATGTAAAGCATGCTTTAAGGTGAAAGATGGCTGTAACTGTGATGAAAACTTTAAGGTTCGTACTAGATGCTTTTAAAGTAGGATTTTTAACAGGCAGGCGCAGCGGCAATTTTAGAGCCGAGTGGTGCCGAATATTACCCATTTACAGACAGAATTCTCGGTACTGTCTTAGATTTACATCGAATTTCTATCAAATGAGCCACCTAGCCTTCCTATATAGTATATTTTGGTGCCCCGATATTACTTGGCGTATTTCATAAGTATACCTTTTATGGCCGTTTCTCGTGCTTTTCCGAGAGAGCTGCTTTACTTTTTCATAGTTGCACGGTTTTTGAATGCCTCTTCTGCCTTTCAGATCTTCTCTTTCTCCTACGCCTTAAATACTCGTACAAGAACGTGCAGAAAATGTTATGTGCAGCTGTAACGTGCTTTGGGGTTTTTTTTGGTAGGATGAAATGGAAATACTGGGACTGGCGATCCAGAAGTCTGAAGAAGCCACCGTAAAGGACCGTCCCAGTGACTACCGTCGAGTTAGGATTATTAAAAGCACCAAAGCGACACGCTCGTAGAGATGGGGACTACCTCTGGACACGTGTTAATCCCGGTCAGGTGTCCTCGGGATACAGATGGTCTGCGCTTCCTGCTCTGACAAGACAGAAGCGATGAGCTTCAGGATGAGCTCCTGAAGACAAGAAAGAGGCCAGGTGCCGGGGTTCTTGTCTCTTTGTTTGTTTGTTTGTTTGTTTGTTTTGGGCGGGGGGTGGCGGGCGGGCGGGCGGGCGTGTGGCTTCCAAAACAGGGTGCGCGGTTGACTGCAGGTGGCAGCCTGCAGAGCTCTTTTGCTGCCTGACCTCGCCTTTTCTTTGTCACTCCTCTTTCATGGCATCTGCGCTGAAAGCCGGGGCGGTCAACGAAGAGACGTGGACAAAACGGGACGAACCGGCGCCGCTTCTGCCTGTTTTCCAGGCTTTGCCACGAACCAAGGAGCATCATCAGCCTCGTCACTGGTGGCGGCGAGTCCTGAGGTGGCTTAGGTGAGTCGAGCCTTCCAGGAACGTCCGTTGTCCGTAGCCTACGGCGTGTCATTTGGACGTCAGTCGGAAGGAGGTTTCCCTTTCTGAAAGGGCACCGGTTTCTCGTGCCAAGCGGTTGCCTCTCCTGAAGTTCCCACGAGAGGGGATCCTCGGAGACGATGCGCTGGGCAGCAGAAGTCATCAGCGAGGAGACGTCGCGCGCTCTATTAAATAGGGACAAAAAGAAAGACGATGTCCTTCCAAAGGCCCGAGCGCGGCACCTCTTCCGACGGCCGATGGCATGGCCGGCCTTTGGGCTCTGGGTCCCCCGTAACAGCGGGGACACGGCCAAACCCTGTTCCTCTGCGTGTTCGGCACAGCCAAAAGCCTTGGCCGGTCCGCCGGTCGTTTTCGGTAGCCTGGTGGATCGCGGCACCGGGGATTGGATTTCCCCCCGCCAAAAGTACAGCCGTTTGGGGAATCTCTTACCTTCCTGGTTTTTTCTATCGTAAAGGAGACTTTAAAAAAAGGGTTAAAGTCGTATAACGTGCAAACTGACTTGCAGGCTTTAAACGGCAACCGTCCACCGGCTGTAGCCTACAGCGTCTTAGGCGTCCCTAAGCGGCGAGGTATTTGTTCCAAATCTTTGAAAAGAGAGGCGACTGAAGGTAACGGGTTGGGTTTTTGGTTGGGTTTTTTTTCTAGTTTTTTTGTTTTTTGTTTTTCCCCCCCCTTTTCTTTAGGCGGAGCGCTCTGAAGAACCTGATTTCTGCCTGGCTTTCAGCGTCGCGTTTCCCCGGCAGTGCGGTAGCATCTCTCTCGGGCAGTGCCGCCGGCCAGATGTCCCTCCTCCTTGGGTAGGAGAGAAAGCAGCCCCCGGTCAAATGACAACTGCGCGTTCTGGAGACGGAGAGCGCAACGGTGGGGGTTCGGAGCTGTGCCAGTTGAATTAGCGCCGAAGAAAAAACCCGAGGCTTTTCTAGCGTGAGTATTTTTCTTGGCCGTATCTAAACGCGCGCAGAGCTTTCCAGCGGCAGGGAAAGGGAAGGGAGGAGGCGCTTCCCCCCAGCGGGCGGAGGGTTTGTTACGCTGTTAGGCTGAGAAGGTGTTGCAAGTGGCACGGGTCAGTCTGAATAGGGACCTGAAGCGTCGGGATGGCTCCGGCTTTGGCAGGCCGTGCCGTCTTTGGAGCGGAGCTGTTTCCCCGCAATCCTCCTGTAGCTCAGCTCCTGTCCTGTCCCTCGGCCGGAGGGAATTCCTCTACTCTCTTCGGTGCTCTTTCGTTTGATGATGCTGATCTCCGGTTGGGGTTTGCTGTTTGTTTTGCAGGTGCCTCGTTGTCCGCGTCTCGTGCTGCTCGACAGATGCCCCGGCCCGGGTTTGCAGCCGGTGGTGGAGCCGCCTGAGGGGAAGGGGCCAGCCCTGGGTCTGGTCGTTCGGTGCATTTTTTGGGGCGAATTAAAAAAACCGGTGCGTGTGTGGGGGGGGGGGTGGTGTGATGATGTCATTTGGGGCAGCCGGATGTCAGCGGGGGAGCGACGGTGCGGCGGAGGAGCAGGTGAGTGGGGGTTAAGTGGGGTTCCCCCCACAAGAGGGTGGGTCACGGCCCCCAAACGCCTGAAAACTTGGTGCGGGGCAGGTGGTTGGGGTTTTGGGCGGTGGTGTTTAAAAAATGTTAAAAGCTGTATATGCGGGGGTGAGGCATTGGAGTAGAGAACAATCTCTCATTTTTCTGTGTGTTGAAAAATAATATTCCCTTACGTATATAAAAGGAGTTCCAAATACCAACCCGTATCTCTAAGGATTCTGTATTATTTAATGGGAGTTTAGACGACGGAAAGATTTTTTAAAAGATTTATTTATAAAGAGAGATTGAAGCGTCAAAGCGGATGTCTGGACAGGTCGCTAGTCCAATTGGATGTTGTCTATCGTGCGTGTTAATCTGTAAGTCTAAACAGATGTGACTCTTAGCAGACGTTCTGTCGAAGTGTATCAAGAGCATCCGTTTTCCCTAAGTCTTACCCACGGGTCGGTCAGTGCGGAGGCGTAAACGCCTGTGCTGTAGATGGTTCCAGACTGCAAAGAGAGCCTATCGCTAGAAGGGATTTCCAAACTGGCCCTCCCCTCTGCTCTCTCTTGCCGGCGTCCAAGCGCTTTCAAAAGCGCTTTAAGCAGGAGTGTTGATTCCCAGGAGGATAGGGAAGCTCTACAGAGAGACTTAGGTAGATTGGATCGTTGGGCCAACATCAGTGGTATGAGTTTCAACAAGGGCGAGCGCCAGGTTCTGCGCGTGGGCCACAATAACCCCGAGCAGCGCTACAGGCTTGGGGAAACGTGGCTGGAAAACCACCTGGAAGAAAGAGACCTGGGGGTTCTAATGGACAAGCGGCTGAACGTGAGCCGGCAGTGTGCCCAGGTGGCCACGAAAGCCAACGGCATCCTGGCTTGTATTAGAAACAGCGTGAGCAGCAGAAGTAGGGAGGCGATTGTGCCCCTGTACTCGGCACTGGTGAGGCCACACCTGGAGTATTGCGTCCGGTTTTGGGCACCTCAATCCAAGAGAGATGTCGAGGTGCTGGAGCGAGTGCAGAGGAGGGCAACGAAGCTGGTGAAGGGCCTGGAAAACAAATCCTATGAAGAGCGGTTGAAGGAGCTGGGACTGTTTAGTATGAGGAAGAGGGGGCTGAGGGGAGACCTCGTCACTCTCTAAACCTACTTGAAAGGACACTGTAGAGAGGTCGGTGCTGGTCTCCTGGCACGGGTAGGTAATGACAGAACGAGAGGGAACGGCTTCAAGCTCCAACAGGGTAGGTTTAGACTGGACATTAGGAAAGAATGTTTCACAGAGGGAGTGGTCGGGCATTGGAACAGGCTACCCAGGGAGGTGGTCGAGTCACCATCCCTGGATGTGTTTAAGAACCGTCGAGATGTGGTGTTGGGGGATATGGTGTAGGGGAGAACTTTGTAGAGTAGGGTAGATGGTTGGACTCGATGATGCCAAGGGTCTCTTGCAACCTAGACGATTCTATGATTCTATGAAAAGCAGCCCCTTCCCCCGTTTCCCCTCCCGCCCTGGGGAGCTGGATCGGTGCAGCGGGACAGGAGGAAAAAAACGCAGCCCCGTTTTCCTGCAGGGACGCAAAGCTCCCCGATGTCTCTGTGGTGGATAAGGCGGCACCCCCGCCTGCCTTCCTGGACGCCGGCGGACTGGCTGCTGTCGCCCCCACGGCCCCCGGGGCCACGCGCAGAGCGCCGCGGCGTCCCTGGGGCTGGTTGCGGGGCGAACACCGGAGGTTTTTGGCGCCGAGGCGACGGCTGCGGCTGCCCGGACTGCGAGCGGGGACAGGGCAGAGAGCGGGAAGGCCTGCCCGCCGGTAAGTGGTCACGGTCCCTGGGTGGAGGGAAGCGGGCTGAGAGCGGTCACCGCTCATGGCCCCGGTGAGGTCTCAGAGGGGGACAAGGAAGGGGGCGTGGGCGCTGCCCGGTGCTTTCCGCCCGCTGCGGACCGGTCCGCAGCGATTTCTGGGCTGGCCGCCGTTTTCCCCCGGCCCCCTCCGGTTCCGGAGCGGCTCGGCCCGCCCATACCGCGCGCCCATTGGTCGCGGTGCCGTAAGCGGCGTCCGTCCTCTAGGAGCCCCCGTCCCATTGGTCGATCGCGCCGTCAATCTCCAGCGCCTCCCAGTCCGGCCAATCGGAGCGCGGCAGGCGATCCGACCAATCGGAGCGGGGCGGTCGCGTTGTGATTGGCTCGTCCTCCTGTCAATCCGCCCGGGGGGCGGTTGCCATGGTGAGGAAGCCCCGCCCGGTCGCGCATGCGCAGTAGTAAGGACGGCGCCGCCCTCACTACTGCGCATGCGCCACCGGGCGGGGCGTCCTCACCATGGCAACCGCCATTGACGTCCCACTCCGGCCAATCGGAGCGCGGCAGGCGATCCGACCAATCGGAGCGCGGCGGTCGCGTTGTGATTGGCTCGTCCTCCTGTCAATCCGCCCGGGGGCGGTTGCCATGGTGAGGAAGCCCCGCCCGGTCGCGCATGCGCAGTAGTAAGGGCGGCGCCGTGCTCGCTACTGCCGCCTTGTGGACAAAGATCGGTACTGCAGGTGGGGGGGGCGCGCATGCGCAGTGGAAAGAGTGGCGCCGCCCTCGCTGCTGCCGCCGCTTGTGGACAAAAAGCGGTACTGCAGGTACGGGGGTAGGGGGGTCCGGCCGCATGCGCAGTGGACGGGGGGGGGGGGGCGCTGCGCTCGCCGCTGCCGCCCGTGCCAGCAGAAACCGGCGCTGCAGCTCGGCGGATGCGGGGGGGGAAGGCGGAGCCCTGGGAGGTTCCATTTTCCCCAAATTGGGGAAAATTATTCAATTTGGGGTTTTTTTCGGTGCTTTTCCGCAACGGAAAAGACTTCAGGGTTTTGTTAGGGTTTTTCTTGCCCTTCCCCGCCGCCGGGGACGGCGCCCATGCGGGGGCTGACGCTGCAGAACCGTAAATTGAACCCCCAAATTGAACCCCGAACATGAATAACATTTTCCCTAATTTGGGGAAAAGGGAACCTTCCCCGGTCACGCCTCCCCCCGCTCCCCGAGCCGCACCGCCGGTTTCTGCTGGCACGGGCGGCAGCGGCGGCGAGCGCAGCGCCCCCCTTTCTACTGGGCATGCGCGTCCCCCCCCCCCCCCCCCCGCCCTGTACCTGCGTACCTGCAGTACCGCTTTTTGTCCACGAGGGGGCAGTAGCGAGCACGGCGCCGCCCTCACTACTGCGCATGCGCCACCGGGCGGGGCGTCCTCACCATGGCAACCGCCATTGACGTCCCACTCCGGCCAATCGGAGCGCGGCAGGCGATCCGACCAATCGGAGCGCGGCGGTCGCGTTGTGATTGGCTCGTCCTCCTGTCAATCCGCCCGGGGGGCGGTTGCCATGGTGAGGAAGCCCCGCCCGGTCGCGCATGCGCAGTAGTAAGGACGGCGCCGCCCTCACTACTGCGCATGCGCCACCGGGCGGGGCGTCCTCACCATGGCAACCGCCCCCTGGCGGATTGACAGGAGGACGAGCCAATCACAGCGCGACCGCCGCGCTCCGATTGGTCGGATCGCCTGCCGCGCTCCGATTGGCCGGGGTGGGAGGCGCTGAAGATTGACGGCGCGACCGACCAATGGGACGGGCTCCCCGAGGACGGAAGCCGCTTCCGGCGCCGTGACCAATGGGCGCGCCGCATGGGCGGGCCGAGCCGCTCCGGAAGCGGAGGGGGCCGGGGGAAAATGGCGGCGCGCGCAGAAGCGGCTGCGGCGCGGCGCGGCGCGGCGCGGACCGCACCGCACCGGACCGGCGCGGGCGGAAAGCACCGGGCAGCCGGACAGCGTCGCGGTGCCGCTGGACAGCGTCGCGGTGCCGCTGGACAGCGTCGCGGTGCCGCTGGACAGCGTCGCGAGGCAGCTGGACAGCGTCGCGAGGCAGCTGGACAGCGTCGAGGCCAGCGGGGGGGCGCGGGGAAGGCGGCCGGGGTCCCGAGGCGGCTCCGAGGGGAGACGGCGTTGCGGGGGGGCGGGCTGAGGCGTCTGGGGAGGTGCTCGCGGCTCCTGGGGCTGGCAAACGGGCTCGCGTGGCTGGTGTTGGGGCTTCAGCCGGAGAGGGAGTCGTGTGGCTTTGGGCTGAGGGGCGGGGGTGGAGTCCGGCGTTTTGGGGACTTGAGCAGAGGCTCAGCGGCTGGGTTTTGGGGCTCGGAAGGGGGCAGTAAGTGATGCGGTTTGGGGGCGGAGAGCAGAAGCCGTTTTGGCTGGTTCTGCACGGGGGGTGGGCAGGAGGGCGTTGGGGGCTGCGGGGGAAAGCAGGGGCTGGGCGGGCTGCGGGGTGCTCAAACAGCAGGTGAGGTTTTCAAATCTGCAACTTGTAACTGTTGCAGCTTTGTTCTGGCTTCCTCCATTTTTGCAAAAGCTTCTGTTGCTAGACAGAGCATTCCTCTGTGTATCAGCTACTTGAGCTAGTTTATTTCAATGCGTCTGATCAGGTTTGTCTGTTCAGCAAAGTGGCATTTAAAGGTGACGTTTCACCGGATGCCAGCGGCTGTGCCTTATTTCCAGTATAAAGATGTATTCCCCAAATATCAGAGTGGGATATAACAACTGCAGCTGGTCAAAAGTAACACTGAAATGCAAAATTTAGAATTTCTTTTTTCCCATTGGCTCCTCCTCAGTATGAACACAAAGTTAATTTCTATTCTTAATTCCTATTTATGCTACATATATGAAGGATGAACGCGAGGAAAGGAGACCATAAAATACTGGCCTATTGCTATTTGTATGCTGCGCTTTGAACAGAAGAGACAAAACTGTCCTTTTTGTGAAATAATACTGGCTGTATCAGTGCCGTCCTCGTGTTTTTCTTCAAAAATGTGAGATTTGTTGCCCCGAATGGTGAGAGTAGTTTTTGTTAATGGAAGTCGCAAGAGGTTCTGCCACCTTAAAAACCATAGAATCATAGAATGGTTAGAGTTGGAAGGGACCTTCAAGATCATCGTGTTGCAGCCCCCCTGCCTTGGGCAGGGACGCCTCCACTAGAGCGGGTTGCTCAAAGCCCCGTCCAGCCTGGCCTTAAACACTTCCAGGGATGGGGCATCCACAGCTTCCCCGGGCAACCTGTTCCAGTGCCTCACCACCCTCACGGTAAAGAATTTCCTCCTAACATCTAGTCTGAATCTCCCCTCTTCCGATTTAAAACCGTTACCCCTTGTCCTGTCGCTACCTTTCCCGACAGAGAGTCCCTCTCCGGCTCTCCCGTAGGCTCCCTTCAGATATTGGAAGGCTGCTCTGAGGTCTCCCCGGAGCCTTCTCTTCTCCAGGCTGAACAACCCCAGCTCTCTCAGTCTCTCTTCACAGGGGAGGTGCTCCGTCCCTCCGATGGTTTTCGTGGCCCTCCGCTGGGCCCCTTCCAACAGGTCCACGTCCTTCCCGTGTCGAGGACTCCAAAGCTGGACACCGTACGCCAGGTGGGGTCTCGCGCGCGCAGAGTAGAGGGGGGTAGAATCGCCTCCCGTGACCCGCTGGCCACGCTTCTCTTGATGCAGCCCAGGGTGGGGTTGGCTTTCTGGGCTGCCAGCGCGCGTTGCCGGCTCGTACTGACATGTAATAATGCTACTGACGTACCGTTAGCAGCCTCGTGTTAAAAGAAGCGAGAAGCTGTAATATCCTTAATTTAGACAGTTTTTACGTGAAATGGTGCATCCTCACTGTTTCGTCACTTTCAGGAGCGAGCAATTGACCGAGAGCAGGAGAGAGACCTTTTCCAGCAAGAGATAGGGAAGCCGGAACAACAGCTTAAGGTTCCACAAAGGATTCGGCCTGTCAGCGAGCATCAAACCGGAGAGGTAACGCGCGCTATTGCTTGTACTCAAGGGATCTAAATGGTACGCTGACAGCCGTTCGGATACCCTAGGGAAGCTGTTTTATGGTGTCCCTAACCTGCATCCGTTCGCAAGGCAGGAAAGGAAATCCCCCGAGATGAAAGGCTACGGTGTCGGGGGAACGTGGGGAAAGTGTGTTCTGGGTGTTTTTTGAGTCGGTCGGTTGGATGTTTTTAGTAGCAGACACACAGAAGCCTCGTAACTTTCAAAAAGACTCCCTCGCGTAACTTAATTTAGAAAATGGGGTTTTCAAAAGCCCGTGGAAACATTCAGGACTCCTGTAGCGATTCCCCCTGCTCTTGCGTCCTTTTGTGACATCCTGTTGGTAGCACGGGTACGGGCACCGCAGGAACGCGGTGACCAAGGGGTCACAGCCGAGACGTAGCGGCGCTCTCTGCGTGCGCCTCCCCGGGAGACGTCTGTCTCCCCTGAAACAATCTGGTGACCGCAGAAGGGCAGCTCGAGGAAGTCACAGCAACCTCTTAGGCCCAGCAAAAGCCAGAAAAGCGACAGCGGTGCAAACGCTGTGTGTTGTGAAGCTTTTTGCCTGTCTTGTTTGGTGACCTTTGGGTCAATTGAACTGCATTTTATTTTTTGGTGGGTTTTCTCCTGTCTTGCTTTTAGAGCAAGGCTGATATTTTTGCGTGATTCTCTCGCCCGATTTTCAGTCTTCAGCTTCTTCTCAGGTGGCACTGCGATTTTCAAAGAAAAGCTCTTCCTTTCGGTTCAGTTCAGTTGCTGTCGTTCGGTTCTTAAATGGTAGCAACGTTTAGTATTCTATATTAGATAGTTTATGACCACAGACAGTAATGGGACATACATGGATAGACGTGAAATGTAAGTTGTCAAAATATTTATTGCCTTACAATTCTCGGAGGTAGGGGTGTGTTTCCTGGGGTTTCAAAATCTATTTCACTAAAAAGGTTTGTAACAAATCCTGCAAAGTGTTCAGCCCGTACCGGGCGACCTGGCTGTCGTCAGCCTGTGCGTACAAGGAGTGGTGGGCCATTAGCCGAATGTGTGTTAACCGACACGCGTGGAGCAATTCCGCATCCGTCTGCTTCTGTGGCAAAGCGGGTGCCCGCTCCTGTCCTACGGACACGTTCCACAGAGGGGGGAGGCACAATTAGTTTTCCTGAATCCGGGATGTTCGTTTTGAGTTCGTTTTGTGATGCGTCTCCTCATAATTTGAGGCATGGGTAGCGTGTGAATTCCTAGTTAAAATTCTCACAGTTAAAAAGGCAAAACTTCTCCCGAGAAAAAAAATTTCAAATTTGATTGCATAATGAAACGAGGCCTGTTTTTCTGCACAGAAACGATTTGTGGGAATCGTCCTGAATTACAAGCGTGTATACCCAGATGTGTACACTCCAAGTTGGCAGATAGGCTGCAGCAGCAATGTAAAGCATGCTTTAAGGTGAAAGATGGCTGTAACTGTGATGAAAACTTTAAGGTTCGTACTAGATGCTTTTAAAGTAGGATTTTTAACAGGCAGGCGCAGCGGCAATTTTAGAGCCGAGTGGTGCCGAATATTACCCATTTACAGACAGAATTCTCGGTACTGTCTTAGATTTACATCGAATTTCTATCAAATGAGCCACCTAGCCTTCCTATATAGTATATTTTGGTGCCCCGATATTACTTGGCGTATTTCATAAGTATACCTTTTATGGCCGTTTCTCGTGCTTTTCCGAGAGAGCTGCTTTACTTTTTCATAGTTGCACGGTTTTTGAATGCCTCTTCTGCCTTTCAGATCTTCTCTTTCTCCTACGCCTTAAATACTCGTACAAGAACGTGCAGAAAATGTTATGTGCAGCTGTAACGTGCTTTGGGGTTTTTTTTGGTAGGATGAAATGGAAATACTGGGACTGGCGATCCAGAAGTCTGAAGAAGCCACCGTAAAGGACCGTCCCAGTGACTACCGTCGAGTTAGGATTATTAAAAGCACCAAAGCGACACGCTCGTAGAGATGGGGACTACCTCTGGACACGTGTTAATCCCGGTCAGGTGTCCTCGGGATACAGATGGTCTGCGCTTCCTGCTCTGACAAGACAGAAGCGATGAGCTTCAGGATGAGCTCCTGAAGACAAGAAAGAGGCCAGGTGCCGGGGTTCTTGTCTCTTTGTTTGTTTGTTTGTTTGTTTGTTTTGGGCGGGGGGTGGCGGGCGGGCGGGCGGGCGTGTGGCTTCCAAAACAGGGTGCGCGGTTGACTGCAGGTGGCAGCCTGCAGAGCTCTTTTGCTGCCTGACCTCGCCTTTTCTTTGTCACTCCTCTTTCATGGCATCTGCGCTGAAAGCCGGGGCGGTCAACGAAGAGACGTGGACAAAACGGGACGAACCGGCGCCGCTTCTGCCTGTTTTCCAGGCTTTGCCACGAACCAAGGAGCATCATCAGCCTCGTCACTGGTGGCGGCGAGTCCTGAGGTGGCTTAGGTGAGTCGAGCCTTCCAGGAACGTCCGTTGTCCGTAGCCTACGGCGTGTCATTTGGACGTCAGTCGGAAGGAGGTTTCCCTTTCTGAAAGGGCACCGGTTTCTCGTGCCAAGCGGTTGCCTCTCCTGAAGTTCCCACGAGAGGGGATCCTCGGAGACGATGCGCTGGGCAGCAGAAGTCATCAGCGAGGAGACGTCGCGCGCTCTATTAAATAGGGACAAAAAGAAAGACGATGTCCTTCCAAAGGCCCGAGCGCGGCACCTCTTCCGACGGCCGATGGCATGGCCGGCCTTTGGGCTCTGGGTCCCCCGTAACAGCGGGGACACGGCCAAACCCTGTTCCTCTGCGTGTTCGGCACAGCCAAAAGCCTTGGCCGGTCCGCCGGTCGTTTTCGGTAGCCTGGTGGATCGCGGCACCGGGGATTGGATTTCCCCCCGCCAAAAGTACAGCCGTTTGGGGAATCTCTTACCTTCCTGGTTTTTTCTATCGTAAAGGAGACTTTAAAAAAAGGGTTAAAGTCGTATAACGTGCAAACTGACTTGCAGGCTTTAAACGGCAACCGTCCACCGGCTGTAGCCTACAGCGTCTTAGGCGTCCCTAAGCGGCGAGGTATTTGTTCCAAATCTTTGAAAAGAGAGGCGACTGAAGGTAACGGGTTGGGTTTTTGGTTGGGTTTTTTTTCTAGTTTTTTTGTTTTTTGTTTTTCCCCCCCCTTTTCTTTAGGCGGAGCGCTCTGAAGAACCTGATTTCTGCCTGGCTTTCAGCGTCGCGTTTCCCCGGCAGTGCGGTAGCATCTCTCTCGGGCAGTGCCGCCGGCCAGATGTCCCTCCTCCTTGGGTAGGAGAGAAAGCAGCCCCCGGTCAAATGACAACTGCGCGTTCTGGAGACGGAGAGCGCAACGGTGGGGGTTCGGAGCTGTGCCAGTTGAATTAGCGCCGAAGAAAAAACCCGAGGCTTTTCTAGCGTGAGTATTTTTCTTGGCCGTATCTAAACGCGCGCAGAGCTTTCCAGCGGCAGGGAAAGGGAAGGGAGGAGGCGCTTCCCCCCAGCGGGCGGAGGGTTTGTTACGCTGTTAGGCTGAGAAGGTGTTGCAAGTGGCACGGGTCAGTCTGAATAGGGACCTGAAGCGTCGGGATGGCTCCGGCTTTGGCAGGCCGTGCCGTCTTTGGAGCGGAGCTGTTTCCCCGCAATCCTCCTGTAGCTCAGCTCCTGTCCTGTCCCTCGGCCGGAGGGAATTCCTCTACTCTCTTCGGTGCTCTTTCGTTTGATGATGCTGATCTCCGGTTGGGGTTTGCTGTTTGTTTTGCAGGTGCCTCGTTGTCCGCGTCTCGTGCTGCTCGACAGATGCCCCGGCCCGGGTTTGCAGCCGGTGGTGGAGCCGCCTGAGGGGAAGGGGCCAGCCCTGGGTCTGGTCGTTCGGTGCATTTTTTGGGGCGAATTAAAAAAACCGGTGCGTGTGTGGGGGGGGTGGTGGTGTGATGATGTCATTTGGGGCAGCCGGATGTCAGCGGGGGAGCGACGGTGCGGCGGAGGAGCAGGTGAGTGGGGGTTAAGTGGGGTTCCCCCCACAAGAGGGTGGGTCACGGCCCCCAAACGCCTGAAAACTTGGTGCGGGGCAGGTGGTTGGGGTTTTGGGCGGTGGTGTTTAAAAAATGTTAAAAGCTGTATATGCGGGGGTGAGGCATTGGAGTAGAGAACAATCTCTCATTTTTCTGTGTGTTGAAAAATAATATTCCCTTACGTATATAAAAGGAGTTCAAAATACCAACCCGTATCTCTAAGGATTCTGTATTATTTAATGGGAGTTTAGACGACGGAAAGATTTTTTAAAAGATTTATTTATAAAGAGAGATTGAAGCGTCAAAGCGGATGTCTGGACAGGTCGCTAGTCCAATTGGATGTTGTCTATCGTGCGTGTTAATCTGTAAGTCTAAACAGATGTGACTCTTAGCAGACGTTCTGTCGAAGTGTATCAAGAGCATCCGTTTTCCCTAAGTCTTACCCACGGGTCGGTCAGTGCGGAGGCGTAAACGCCTGTGCTGTAGATGGTTCCAGACTGCAAAGAGAGCCTATCGCTAGAAGGGATTTCCAAACTGGCCCTCCCCTCTGCTCTCTCTTGCCGGCGTCCAAGCGCTTTCAAAAGCGCTTTAAGCAGGAGTGTTGATTCCCAGGAGGATAGGGAAGCTCTACAGAGAGACTTAGGTAGATTGGATCGTTGGGCCAACATCAGTGGTATGAGTTTCAACAAGGGCGAGCGCCAGGTTCTGCGCGTGGGCCACAATAACCCCGAGCAGCGCTACAGGCTTGGGGAAACGTGGCTGGAAAACCACCTGGAAGAAAGAGACCTGGGGGTTCTAATGGACAAGCGGCTGAACGTGAGCCGGCAGTGTGCCCAGGTGGCCACGAAAGCCAACGGCATCCTGGCTTGTATTAGAAACAGCGTGAGCAGCAGAAGTAGGGAGGCGATTGTGCCCCTGTACTCGGCACTGGTGAGGCCACACCTGGAGTATTGCGTCCGGTTTTGGGCACCTCAATCCAAGAGAGATGTCGAGGTGCTGGAGCGAGTGCAGAGGAGGGCAACGAAGCTGGTGAAGGGCCTGGAAAACAAATCCTATGAAGAGCGGTTGAAGGAGCTGGGACTGTTTAGTATGAGGAAGAGGGGGCTGAGGGGAGACCTCGTCACTCTCTAAACCTACTTGAAAGGACACTGTAGAGAGGTCGGTGCTGGTCTCCTGGCACGGGTAGGTAATGACAGAACGAGAGGGAACGGCTTCAAGCTCCAACAGGGTAGGTTTAGACTGGACATTAGGAAAGAATGTTTCACAGAGGGAGTGGTCGGGCATTGGAACAGGCTACCCAGGGAGGTGGTCGAGTCACCATCCCTGGATGTGTTTAAGAACCGTCGAGATGTGGTGTTGGGGGATATGGTGTAGGGGAGAACTTTGTAGAGTAGGGTAGATGGTTGGACTCGATGATGCCAAGGGTCTCTTGCAACCTAGACGATTCTATGATTCTATGAAAAGCAGCCCCTTCCCCCGTTTCCCCTCCCGCCCTGGGGAGCTGGATCGGTGCAGCGGGACAGGAGGAAAAAAACGCAGCCCCGTTTTCCTGCAGGGACGCAAAGCTCCCCGATGTCTCTGTGGTGGATAAGGCGGCACCCCCGCCTGCCTTCCTGGACGCCGGCGGACTGGCTGCTGTCGCCCCCACGGCCCCCGGGGCCACGCGCAGAGCGCCGCGGCGTCCCTGGGGCTGGTTGCGGGGCGAACACCGGAGGTTTTTGGCGCCGAGGCGACGGCTGCGGCTGCCCGGACTGCGAGCGGGGACAGGGCAGAGAGCGGGAAGGCCTGCCCGCCGGTAAGTGGTCACGGTCCCTGGGTGGAGGGAAGCGGGCTGAGAGCGGTCACCGCTCATGGCCCCGGTGAGGTCTCAGAGGGGGACAAGGAAGGGGGCGTGGGCGCTGCCCGGTGCTTTCCGCCCGCTGCGGACCGGTCCGCAGCGATTTCTGGGCTGGCCGCCGTTTTCCCCCGGCCCCCTCCGGTTCCGGAGCGGCTCGGCCCGCCCATACCGCGCGCCCATTGGTCGCGGTGCCGTAAGCGGCGTCCGTCCTCTAGGAGCCCCCGTCCCATTGGTCGATCGCGCCGTCAATCTCCAGCGCCTCCCAGTCCGGCCAATCGGAGCGCGGCAGGCGATCCGACCAATCGGAGCGGGGCGGTCGCGTTGTGATTGGCTCGTCCTCCTGTCAATCCGCCCGGGGGGCGGTTGCCATGGTGAGGAAGCCCCGCCCGGTCGCGCATGCGCAGTAGTAAGGACGGCGCCGCCCTCACTACTGCGCATGCGCCACCGGGCGGGGCGTCCTCACCATGGCAACCGCCATTGACGTCCCACTCCGGCCAATCGGAGCGCGGCAGGCGATCCGACCAATCGGAGCGCGGCGGTCGCGTTGTGATTGGCTCGTCCTCCTGTCAATCCGCCCGGGGGCGGTTGCCATGGTGAGGAAGCCCCGCCTGGTCGCGCATGCGCAGTAGTAAGGGCGGCGCCGTGCTCGCTACTGCCGCCTTGTGGACAAAGATCGGTACTGCAGGTGGGGGGGCGCGCATGCGCAGTGGAAAGAGTGGCGCCGCCCTCGCTGCTGCCGCCGCTTGTGGACAAAAAGCGGTACTGCAGGTACGGGGGTAGGGGGGTCCGGCCGCATGCGCAGTGGACGGGGGGGGGGGGGCGCTGCGCTCGCCGCTGCCGCCCGTGCCAGCAGAAACCGGCGCTGCAGCTCGGCGGATGCGGGGGGGGAAGGCGGAGCCCTGGGAGGTTCCATTTTCCCCAAATTGGGGAAAATTATTCAATTTGGGGTTTTTTTCGGTGCTTTTCCGCAACGGAAAAGACTTCAGGGTTTTGTTAGGGTTTTTCTTGCCCTTCCCCGCCGCCGGGGACGGCGCCCATGCGGGGGCTGACGCTGCAGAACCGTAAATTGAACCCCCAAATTGAACCCCGAACATGAATAACATTTTCCCTAATTTGGGGAAAAGGGAACCTTCCCCGGTCCCGCCTCCCCCCGCTCCCCGAGCCGCACCGCCGGTTTCTGCTGGCACGGGCGGCAGCGGCGGCGAGCGCAGCGCCCCCCTTTCTACTGGGCATGCGCGTCCCCCCCCCCCCCCCCCCGCCCTGTACCTGCGTACCTGCAGTACCGCTTTTTGTCCACGAGGGGGCAGTAGCGAGCACGGCGCCGCCCTCACTACTGCGCATGCGCCACCGGGCGGGGCGTCCTCACCATGGCAACCGCCATTGACGTCCCACTCCGGCCAATCGGAGCGCGGCAGGCGATCCGACCAATCGGAGCGCGGCGGTCGCGTTGTGATTGGCTCGTCCTCCTGTCAATCCGCCCGGGGGGCAGTTGCCATGGTGAGGAAGCCCCGCCCGGTCGCGCATGCGCAGTAGTAAGGACGGCGCTGCCCTCACTACTGCGCATGCGCCACCGGGCGGGGCGTCCTCACCATGGCAACCGCCATTGACGTCCCACTCCGGCCAATCGGAGCGCGGCAGGCGATCCGACCAATCGGAGCGCGGCGGTCGCGTTGTGATTGGCTCGTCCTCCTGTCAATCCGCCAGGGGGCGGTTGCCATGGTGAGGAAGCCCCGCCCGGTCGCGCATGCGCAGTAGTAAGGGCGGCGCCGTGCTCGCTACTGCCGCCTTGTGGACAAAGATCGGTACTGCAGGTGGGGGGGGCGCGCATGCGCAGTGGAAAGAGTGGCGCCGCCCTCGCTGCTGCCGCCGCTTGTGGACAAAAAGCGGTACTGCAGGTACGGGGGTAGGGGGGTCCGGCCGCATGCGCAGTGGACGGGGGGGGGGGGGCGCTGCGCTCGCCGCTGCCGCCCGTGCCAGCAGAAACCGGCGCTGCAGCTCGGCGGATGCGGGGGGGGAAGGCGGAGCCCTGGGAGGTTCCATTTTCCCCAAATTGGGGAAAATTATTCAATTTGGGGTTTTTTTCGGTGCTTTTCCGCAACGGAAAAGACTTCAGGGTTTTGTTAGGGTTTTTCTTGCCCTTCCCCGCCGCCGGGGACGGCGCCCATGCGGGGGCTGACGCTGCAGAACCGTAAATTGAACCCCCAAATTGAACCCCGAACATGAATAACATTTTCCCTAATTTGGGGAAAAGGGAACCTTCCCCGGTCCCGCCTCCCCCCGCTCCCCGAGCCGCACCGCCGGTTTCTGCTGGCACGGGCGGCAGCGGCGGCGAGCGCAGCGCCCCCCTTTCTACTGGGCATGCGCGTCCCCCCCCCCCCCCGCCCTGTACCTGCGTACCTGCAGTACCGCTTTTTGTCCACGAGGGGGCAGTAGCGAGCACGGCGCCGCCCTCACTACTGCGCATGCGCCACCGGGCGGGGCGTCCTCACCATGGCAACCGCCATTGACGTCCCACTCCGGCCAATCGGAGCGCGGCAGGCGATCCGACCAATCGGAGCGCGGCGGTCGCGTTGTGATTGGCTCGTCCTCCTGTCAATCCGCCCGGGGGGCGGTTGCCATGGTGAGGAAGCCCCGCCCGGTCGCGCATGCGCAGTAGTAAGGACGGCGCCGCCCTCACTACTGCGCATGCGCCACCGGGCGGGGCGTCCTCACCATGGCAACCGCCCCCTGGCGGATTGACAGGAGGACGAGCCAATCACAGCGCGACCGCCGCGCTCCGATTGGTCGGATCGCCTGCCGCGCTCCGATTGGCCGGGGTGGGAGGCGCTGAAGATTGACGGCGCGACCGACCAATGGGACGGGCTCCCCGAGGACGGAAGCCGCTTCCGGCGCCGTGACCAATGGGCGCGCCGCATGGGCGGGCCGAGCCGCTCCGGAAGCGGAGGGGGCCGGGGGAAAATGGCGGCGCGCGCAGAAGCGGCTGCGGCGCGGCGCGGCGCGGCGCGGACCGCACCGCACCGGACCGGCGCGGGCGGAAAGCACCGGGCAGCCGGACAGCGTCGCGGTGCCGCTGGACAGCGTCGCGGTGCCGCTGGACAGCGTCGCGAGGCAGCTGGACAGCGTCGAGGCCAGCGGGGGGGCGCGGGGAAGGCGGCCGGGGTCCCGAGGCGGCTCCGAGGGGAGACGGCGTTGCGGGGGGGCGGGCTGAGGCGTCTGGGGAGGTGCTCGCGGCTCCTGGGGCTGGCAAACGGGCTCGCGTGGCTGGTGTTGGGGCTTCAGCCGGAGAGGGAGTCGTGTGGCTTTGGGCTGAGGGGCGGGGGTGGAGTCCGGCGTTTTGGGGACTTGAGCAGAGGCTCAGCGGCTGGGTTTTGGGGCTCGGAAGGGGGCAGTAAGTGATGCGGTTTGGGGGCGGAGAGCAGAAGCCGTTTTGGCTGGTTCTGCACGGGGGGTGGGCAGGAGGGCGTTGGGGGCTGCGGGGGAAAGCAGGGGCTGGGCGGGCTGCGGGGTGCTCAAACAGCAGGTGAGGTTTTCAAATCTGCAACTTGTAACTGTTGCAGCTTTGTTCTGGCTTCCTCCATTTTTGCAAAAGCTTCTGTTGCTAGACAGAGCATTCCTCTGTGTATCAGCTACTTGAGCTAGTTTATTTCAATGCGTCTGATCAGGTTTGTCTGTTCAGCAAAGTGGCATTTAAAGGTGACGTTTCACCGGATGCCAGCGGCTGTGCCTTATTTCCAGTATAAAGATGTATTCCCCAAATATCAGAGTGGGATATAACAACTGCAGCTGGTCAAAAGTAACACTGAAATGCAAAATTTAGAATTTCTTTTTTCCCATTGGCTCCTCCTCAGTATGAACACAAAGTTAATTTCTATTCTTAATTCCTATTTATGCTACATATATGAAGGATGAACGCGAGGAAAGGAGACCATAAAATACTGGCCTATTGCTATTTGTATGCTGCGCTTTGAACAGAAGAGACAAAACTGTCCTTTTTGTGAAATAATACTGGCTGTATCAGTGCCGTCCTCGTGTTTTTCTTCAAAAATGTGAGATTTGTTGCCCCGAATGGTGAGAGTAGTTTTTGTTAATGGAAGTCGCAAGAGGTTCTGCCACCTTAAAAACCATAGAATCATAGAATGGTTAGAGTTGGAAGGGACCTTCAAGATCATCGTGTTGCAGCCCCCCTGCCTTGGGCAGGGACGCCTCCACTAGAGCGGGTTGCTCAAAGCCCCGTCCAGCCTGGCCTTAAACACTTCCAGGGATGGGGCATCCACAGCTTCCCCGGGCAACCTGTTCCAGTGCCTCACCACCCTCACGGTAAAGAATTTCCTCCTAACATCTAGTCTGAATCTCCCCTCTTCCGATTTAAAACCGTTACCCCTTGTCCTGTCGCTACCTTTCCCGACAGAGAGTCCCTCTCCGGCTCTCCCGTAGGCTCCCTTCAGATATTGGAAGGCTGCTCTGAGGTCTCCCCGGAGCCTTCTCTTCTCCAGGCTGAACAACCCCAGCTCTCTCAGTCTCTCTTCACAGGGGAGGTGCTCCGTCCCTCCGATGGTTTTCGTGGCCCTCCGCTGGGCCCCTTCCAACAGGTCCACGTCCTTCCCGTGTCGAGGACTCCAAAGCTGGACACCGTACGCCAGGTGGGGTCTCGCGCGCGCAGAGTAGAGGGGGGTAGAATCGCCTCCCGTGACCCGCTGGCCACGCTTCTCTTGATGCAGCCCAGGGTGGGGTTGGCTTTCTGGGCTGCCAGCGCGCGTTGCCGGCTCGTACTGACATGTAATAATGCTACTGACGTACCGTTAGCAGCCTCGTGTTAAAAGAAGCAAGAAGCTGTAATATCCTTAATTTAGACAGTTTTTACGTGAAATGGTGCATCCTCACTGTTTCGTCACTTTCAGGAGCGAGCAATTGACCGAGAGCAGGAGAGAGACCTTTTCCAGCAAGAGATAGGGAAGCCGGAACAACAGCTTAAGGTTCCACAAAGGATTCGGCCTGTCAGCGAGCATCAAACCGGAGAGGTAACGCGCGCTATTGCTTGTACTCAAGGGATCTAAATGGTACGCTGACAGCCGTTCGGATACCCTAGGGAAGCTGTTTTATGGTGTCCCTAACCTGCATCCGTTCGCAAGGCAGGAAAGGAAATCCCCCGAGATGAAAGGCTACGGTGTCGGGGGAACGTGGGGAAAGTGTGTTCTGGGTGTTTTTTGAGTCGGTCGGTTGGATGTTTTTAGTAGCAGACACACAGAAGCCTCGTAACTTTCAAAAAGACTCCCTCGCGTAACTTAATTTAGAAAATGGGGTTTTCAAAAGCCCGTGGAAACATTCAGGACTCCTGTAGCGATTCCCCCTGCTCTTGCGTCCTTTTGTGACATCCTGTTGGTAGCACGGGTACGGGCACCGCAGGAACGCGGTGACCAAGGGGTCACAGCCGAGACGTAGCGGCGCTCTCTGCGTGCGCCTCCCCGGGAGACGTCTGTCTCCCCTGAAACAATCTGGTGACCGCAGAAGGGCAGCTCGAGGAAGTCACAGCAACCTCTTAGGCCCAGCAAAAGCCAGAAAAGCGACAGCGGTGCAAACGCTGTGTGTTGTGAAGCTTTTTGCCTGTCTTGTTTGGTGACCTTTGGGTCAATTGAACTGCATTTTATTTTTTGGTGGGTTTTCTCCTGTCTTGCTTTTAGAGCAAGGCTGATATTTTTGCGTGATTCTCTCGCCCGATTTTCAGTCTTCAGCTTCTTCTCAGGTGGCACTGCGATTTTCAAAGAAAAGCTCTTCCTTTCGGTTCAGTTCAGTTGCTGTCGTTCGGTTCTTAAATGGTAGCAACGTTTAGTATTCTATATTAGATAGTTTATGACCACAGACAGTAATGGGACATACATGGATAGACGTGAAATGTAAGTTGTCAAAATATTTATTGCCTTACAATTCTCGGAGGTAGGGGTGTGTTTCCTGGGGTTTCAAAATCTATTTCACTAAAAAGGTTTGTAACAAATCCTGCAAAGTGTTCAGCCCGTACCGGGCGACCTGGCTGTCGTCAGCCTGTGCGTACAAGGAGTGGTGGGCCATTAGCCGAATGTGTGTTAACCGACACGCGTGGAGCAATTCCGCATCCGTCTGCTTCTGTGGCAAAGCGGGTGCCCGCTCCTGTCCTACGGACACGTTCCACAGAGGGGGGAGGCACAATTAGTTTTCCTGAATCCGGGATGTTCGTTTTGAGTTCGTTTTGTGATGCGTCTCCTCATAATTTGAGGCATGGGTAGCGTGTGAATTCCTAGTTAAAATTCTCACAGTTAAAAAGGCAAAACTTCTCCCGAGAAAAAAAATTTCAAATTTGATTGCATAATGAAACGAGGCCTGTTTTTCTGCACAGAAACGATTTGTGGGAATCGTCCTGAATTACAAGCGTGTATACCCAGATGTGTACACTCCAAGTTGGCAGATAGGCTGCAGCAGCAATGTAAAGCATGCTTTAAGGTGAAAGATGGCTGTAACTGTGATGAAAACTTTAAGGTTCGTACTAGATGCTTTTAAAGTAGGATTTTTAACAGGCAGGCGCAGCGGCAATTTTAGAGCCGAGTGGTGCCGAATATTACCCATTTACAGACAGAATTCTCGGTACTGTCTTAGATTTACATCGAATTTCTATCAAATGAGCCACCTAGCCTTCCTATATAGTATATTTTGGTGCCCCGATATTACTTGGCGTATTTCATAAGTATACCTTTTATGGCCGTTTCTCGTGCTTTTCCGAGAGAGCTGCTTTACTTTTTCATAGTTGCACGGTTTTTGAATGCCTCTTCTGCCTTTCAGATCTTCTCTTTCTCCTACGCCTTAAATACTCGTACAAGAACGTGCAGAAAATGTTATGTGCAGCTGTAACGTGCTTTGGGGTTTTTTTTGGTAGGATGAAATGGAAATACTGGGACTGGCGATCCAGAAGTCTGAAGAAGCCACCGTAAAGGACCGTCCCAGTGACTACCGTCGAGTTAGGATTATTAAAAGCACCAAAGCGACACGCTCGTAGAGATGGGGACTACCTCTGGACACGTGTTAATCCCGGTCAGGTGTCCTCGGGATACAGATGGTCTGCGCTTCCTGCTCTGACAAGACAGAAGCGATGAGCTTCAGGATGAGCTCCTGAAGACAAGAAAGAGGCCAGGTGCCGGGGTTCTTGTCTCTTTGTTTGTTTGTTTGTTTGTTTGTTTTGGGCGGGGGGTGGCGGGCGGGCGGGCGGGCGTGTGGCTTCCAAAACAGGGTGCGCGGTTGACTGCAGGTGGCAGCCTGCAGAGCTCTTTTGCTGCCTGACCTCGCCTTTTCTTTGTCACTCCTCTTTCATGGCATCTGCGCTGAAAGCCGGGGCGGTCAACGAAGAGACGTGGACAAAACGGGACGAACCGGCGCCGCTTCTGCCTGTTTTCCAGGCTTTGCCACGAACCAAGGAGCATCATCAGCCTCGTCACTGGTGGCGGCGAGTCCTGAGGTGGCTTAGGTGAGTCGAGCCTTCCAGGAACGTCCGTTGTCCGTAGCCTACGGCGTGTCATTTGGACGTCAGTCGGAAGGAGGTTTCCCTTTCTGAAAGGGCACCGGTTTCTCGTGCCAAGCGGTTGCCTCTCCTGAAGTTCCCACGAGAGGGGATCCTCGGAGACGATGCGCTGGGCAGCAGAAGTCATCAGCGAGGAGACGTCGCGCGCTCTATTAAATAGGGACAAAAAGAAAGACGATGTCCTTCCAAAGGCCCGAGCGCGGCACCTCTTCCGACGGCCGATGGCATGGCCGGCCTTTGGGCTCTGGGTCCCCCGTAACAGCGGGGACACGGCCAAACCCTGTTCCTCTGCGTGTTCGGCACAGCCAAAAGCCTTGGCCGGTCCGCCGGTCGTTTTCGGTAGCCTGGTGGATCGCGGCACCGGGGATTGGATTTCCCCCCGCCAAAAGTACAGCCGTTTGGGGAATCTCTTACCTTCCTGGTTTTTTCTATCGTAAAGGAGACTTTAAAAAAAGGGTTAAAGTCGTATAACGTGCAAACTGACTTGCAGGCTTTAAACGGCAACCGTCCACCGGCTGTAGCCTACAGCGTCTTAGGCGTCCCTAAGCGGCGAGGTATTTGTTCCAAATCTTTGAAAAGAGAGGCGACTGAAGGTAACGGGTTGGGTTTTTGGTTGGGTTTTTTTTCTAGTTTTTTTGTTTTTTGTTTTTCCCCCCCCTTTTCTTTAGGCGGAGCGCTCTGAAGAACCTGATTTCTGCCTGGCTTTCAGCGTCGCGTTTCCCCGGCAGTGCGGTAGCATCTCTCTCGGGCAGTGCCGCCGGCCAGATGTCCCTCCTCCTTGGGTAGGAGAGAAAGCAGCCCCCGGTCAAATGACAACTGCGCGTTCTGGAGACGGAGAGCGCAACGGTGGGGGTTCGGAGCTGTGCCAGTTGAATTAGCGCCGAAGAAAAAACCCGAGGCTTTTCTAGCGTGAGTATTTTTCTTGGCCGTATCTAAACGCGCGCAGAGCTTTCCAGCGGCAGGGAAAGGGAAGGGAGGAGGCGCTTCCCCCCAGCGGGCGGAGGGTTTGTTACGCTGTTAGGCTGAGAAGGTGTTGCAAGTGGCACGGGTCAGTCTGAATAGGGACCTGAAGCGTCGGGATGGCTCCGGCTTTGGCAGGCCGTGCCGTCTTTGGAGCGGAGCTGTTTCCCCGCAATCCTCCTGTAGCTCAGCTCCTGTCCTGTCCCTCGGCCGGAGGGAATTCCTCTACTCTCTTCGGTGCTCTTTCGTTTGATGATGCTGATCTCCGGTTGGGGTTTGCTGTTTGTTTTGCAGGTGCCTCGTTGTCCGCGTCTCGTGCTGCTCGACAGATGCCCCGGCCCGGGTTTGCAGCCGGTGGTGGAGCCGCCTGAGGGGAAGGGGCCAGCCCTGGGTCTGGTCGTTCGGTGCATTTTTTGGGGCGAATTAAAAAAACCGGTGCGTGTGTGTGGGGGGGGGTGGTGTGATGATGTCATTTGGGGCAGCCGGATGTCAGCGGGGGAGCGACGGTGCGGCGGAGGAGCAGGTGAGTGGGGGTTAAGTGGGGTTCCCCCCACAAGAGGGTGGGTCACGGCCCCCAAACGCCTGAAAACTTGGTGCGGGGCAGGTGGTTGGGGTTTTGGGCGGTGGTGTTTAAAAAATGTTAAAAGCTGTATATGCGGGGGTGAGGCATTGGAGTAGAGAACAATCTCTCATTTTTCTGTGTGTTGAAAAATAATATTCCCTTACGTATATAAAAGGAGTTCCAAATACCAACCCGTATCTCTAAGGATTCTGTATTATTTAATGGGAGTTTAGACGACGGAAAGATTTTTTAAAAGATTTATTTATAAAGAGAGATTGAAGCGTCAAAGCGGATGTCTGGACAGGTCGCTAGTCCAATTGGATGTTGTCTATCGTGCGTGTTAATCTGTAAGTCTAAACAGATGTGACTCTTAGCAGACGTTCTGTCGAAGTGTATCAAGAGCATCCGTTTTCCCTAAGTCTTACCCACGGGTCGGTCAGTGCGGAGGCGTAAACGCCTGTGCTGTAGATGGTTCCAGACTGCAAAGAGAGCCTATCGCTAGAAGGGATTTCCAAACTGGCCCTCCCCTCTGCTCTCTCTTGCCGGCGTCCAAGCGCTTTCAAAAGCGCTTTAAGCAGGAGTGTTGATTCCCAGGAGGATAGGGAAGCTCTACAGAGAGACTTAGGTAGATTGGATCGTTGGGCCAACATCAGTGGTATGAGTTTCAACAAGGGCGAGCGCCAGGTTCTGCGCGTGGGCCACAATAACCCCGAGCAGCGCTACAGGCTTGGGGAAACGTGGCTGGAAAACCACCTGGAAGAAAGAGACCTGGGGGTTCTAATGGACAAGCGGCTGAACGTGAGCCGGCAGTGTGCCCAGGTGGCCACGAAAGCCAACGGCATCCTGGCTTGTATTAGAAACAGCGTGAGCAGCAGAAGTAGGGAGGCGATTGTGCCCCTGTACTCGGCACTGGTGAGGCCACACCTGGAGTATTGCGTCCGGTTTTGGGCACCTCAATCCAAGAGAGATGTCGAGGTGCTGGAGCGAGTGCAGAGGAGGGCAACGAAGCTGGTGAAGGGCCTGGAAAACAAATCCTATGAAGAGCGGTTGAAGGAGCTGGGACTGTTTAGTATGAGGAAGAGGGGGCTGAGGGGAGACCTCGTCACTCTCTAAACCTACTTGAAAGGACACTGTAGAGAGGTCGGTGCTGGTCTCCTGGCACGGGTAGGTAATGACAGAACGAGAGGGAACGGCTTCAAGCTCCAACAGGGTAGGTTTAGACTGGACATTAGGAAAGAATGTTTCACAGAGGGAGTGGTCGGGCATTGGAACAGGCTACCCAGGGAGGTGGTCGAGTCACCATCCCTGGATGTGTTTAAGAACCGTCGAGATGTGGTGTTGGGGGATATGGTGTAGGGGAGAACTTTGTAGAGTAGGGTAGATGGTTGGACTCGATGATCCCAAGGGTCTCTTGCAACCTAGACGATTCTATGATTCTATGAAAAGCAGCCCCTTCCCCCGTTTCCCCTCCCGCCCTGGGGAGCTGGATCGGTGCAGCGGGACAGGAGGAAAAAAACGCAGCCCCGTTTTCCTGCAGGGACGCAAAGCTCCCCGATGTCTCTGTGGTGGATAAGGCGGCACCCCCGCCTGCCTTCCTGGACGCCGGCGGACTGGCTGCTGTCGCCCCCGCGGCCCCTGGGGCCACGCGCAGAGCGCCGCGGCGTCCCTGGGGCTGGTTGCGGGGCGAACACCGGAGGTTTTTGGCGCCGAGGCGACGGCTGCGGCTGCCCGGACTGCGAGCGGGGACAGGGCAGAGAGCGGGAAGGCCTGCCCGCCGGTAAGTGGTCACGGTCCCTGGGTGGAGGGAAGCGGGCTGAGAGCGGTCACCGCTCATGGCCCCGGTGAGGTCTCAGAGGGGGACAAGGAAGGGGGCGTGGGCGCTGCCCGGTGCTTTCCGCCCGCTGCGGACCGGTCCGCAGCGATTTCTGGGCTGGCCGCCGTTTTCCCCCGGCCCCCTCCGGTTCCGGAGCGGCTCGGCCCGCCCATACCGCGCGCCCATTGGTCGCGGTGCCGTAAGCGGCGTCCGTCCTCTAGGAGCCCCCGTCCCATTGGTCGATCGCGCCGTCAATCTCCAGCGCCTCCCAGTCCGGCCAATCGGAGCGCGGCAGGCGATCCGACCAATCGGAGCGGGGCGGTCGCGTTGTGATTGGCTCGTCCTCCTGTCAATCCGCCCGGGGGGCGGTTGCCATGGTGAGGAAGCCCCGCCCGGTCGCGCATGCGCAGTAGTAAGGACGGCGCCGCCCTCACTACTGCGCATGCGCCACCGGGCGGGGCGTCCTCACCATGGCAACCGCCATTGACGTCCCACTCCGGCCAATCGGAGCGCGGCAGGCGATCCGACCAATCGGAGCGCGGCGGTCGCGTTGTGATTGGCTCGTCCTCCTGTCAATCCGCCCGGGGGCGGTTGCCATGGTGAGGAAGCCCCGCCTGGTCGCGCATGCGCAGTAGTAAGGGCGGCGCCGTGCTCGCTACTGCCGCCTTGTGGACAAAAATCGGTACTGCAGGTGGGGGGGGGCGCGCATGCGCAGTGGAAAGAGTGGCGCCGCCCTCGCTGCTGCCGCCGCTTGTGGACAAAAAGCGGTACTGCAGGTACGGGGGTAGGGGGGTCCGGCCGCATGCGCAGTGGACGGGGGGGGGGGGGCGCTGCGCTCGCCGCTGCCGCCCGTGCCAGCAGAAACCGGCGCTGCAGCTCGGCGGATGCGGGGGGGGAAGGCGGAGCCCTGGGAGGTTCCATTTTCCCCAAATTGGGGAAAATTATTCAATTTGGGGTTTTTTTCGGTGCTTTTCCGCAACGGAAAAGACTTCAGGGTTTTGTTAGGGTTTTTCTTGCCCTTCCCCGCCGCCGGGGACGGCGCCCATGCGGGGGCTGACGCTGCAGAACCGTAAATTGAACCCCCAAATTGAACCCCGAACATGAATAACATTTTCCCTAATTTGGGGAAAAGGGAACCTTCCCCGGTCCCGCCTCCCCCCGCTCCCCGAGCCGCACCGCCGGTTTCTGCTGGCACGGGCGGCAGCGGCGGCGAGCGCAGCGCCCCCCTTTCTACTGGGCATGCGCGTCCCCCCCCCCCCCCCCCCCGCCCTGTACCTGCGTACCTGCAGTACCGCTTTTTGTCCACGAGGGGGCAGTAGCGAGCACGGCGCCGCCCTCACTACTGCGCATGCGCCACCGGGCGGGGCGTCCTCACCATGGCAACCGCCATTGACGTCCCACTCCGGCCAATCGGAGCGCGGCAGGCGATCCGACCAATCGGAGCGGGGCGGTCGCGTTGTGATTGGCTCGTCCTCCTGTCAATCCGCCCGGGGGGCGGTTGCCATGGTGAGGAAGCCCCGCCCGGTCGCGCATGCGCAGTAGTAAGGACGGCGCCGCCCTCACTACTGCGCATGCGCCACCGGGCGGGGCGTCCTCACCATGGCAACCGCCATTGACGTCCCACTCCGGCCAATCGGAGCGCGGCAGGCGATCCGACCAATCGGAGCGCGGCGGTCGCGTTGTGATTGGCTCGTCCTCCTGTCAATCCGCCCGGGGGCGGTTGCCATGGTGAGGAAGCCCCGCCTGGTCGCGCATGCGCAGTAGTAAGGGCGGCGCCGTGCTCGCTACTGCCGCCTTGTGGACAAAAATCGGTACTGCAGGTGGGGGGGGCGCGCATGCGCAGTGGAAAGAGTGGCGCCGCCCTCGCTGCTGCCGCCGCTTGTGGACAAAAAGCGGTACTGCAGGTACGGGGGTAGGGGGGTCCGGCCGCATGCGCAGTGGACGGGGGGGGGGGGGCGCTGCGCTCGCCGCTGCCGCCCGTGCCAGCAGAAACCGGCGCTGCAGCTCGGCGGATGCGGGGGGGGAAGGCGGAGCCCTGGGAGGTTCCATTTTCCCCAAATTGGGGAAAATTATTCAATTTGGGGTTTTTTTCGGTGCTTTTCCGCAACGGAAAAGACTTCAGGGTTTTGTTAGGGTTTTTCTTGCCCTTCCCCGCCGCCGGGGACGGCGCCCATGCGGGGGCTGACGCTGCAGAACCGTAAATTGAACCCCCAAATTGAACCCCGAACATGAATAACATTTTCCCTAATTTGGGGAAAAGGGAACCTTCCCCGGTCCCGCCTCCCCCCGCTCCCCGAGCCGCACCGCCGGTTTCTGCTGGCACGGGCGGCAGCGGCGGCGAGCGCAGCGCCCCCCTTTCTACTGGGCATGCGCGTCCCCCCCCCCCCCCCCCCCCCGCCCTGTACCTGCGTACCTGCAGTACCGCTTTTTGTCCACGAGGGGGCAGTAGCGAGCACGGCGCCGCCCTCACTACTGCGCATGCGCCACCGGGCGGGGCGTCCTCACCATGGCAACCGCCATTGACGTCCCACTCCGGCCAATCGGAGCGCGGCAGGCGATCCGACCAATCGGAGCGCGGCGGTCGCGTTGTGATTGGCTCGTCCTCCTGTCAATCCGCCCGGGGGGCGGTTGCCATGGTGAGGAAGCCCCGCCCGGTCGCGCATGCGCAGTAGTAAGGACGGCGCCGTCCTCACTACTGCGCATGCGCCACCGGGCGGGGCGTCCTCACCATGGCAACCGCCCCCTGGCGGATTGACAGGAGGACGAGCCAATCACAGCGCGACCGCCGCGCTCCGATTGGTCGGATCGCCTGCCGCGCTCCGATTGGCCGGGGTGGGAGGCGCTGAAGATTGACGGCGCGACCGACCAATGGGACGGGCTCCCCGAGGACGGAAGCCGCTTCCGGCGCCGTGACCAATGGGCGCGCCGCATGGGCGGGCCGAGCCGCTCCGGAAGCGGAGGGGGCCGGGGGAAAATGGCGGCGCGCGCAGAAGCGGCTGCGGCGCGGCGCGGCGCGGCGCGGACCGCACCGCACCGGACCGGCGCGGGCGGAAAGCACCGGGCAGCCGGACAGCGTCGCGGTGCCGCTGGACAGCGTCGCGGTGCCGCTGGACAGCGTCGCGAGGCAGCTGGACAGCGTCGAGGCCAGCGGGGGGGCGCGGGGAAGGCGGCCGGGGTCCCGAGGCGGCTCCGAGGGGAGACGGCGTTGCGGGGGGGCGGGCTGAGGCGTCTGGGGAGGTGCTCGCGGCTCCTGGGGCTGGCAAACGGGCTCGCGTGGCTGGTGTTGGGGCTTCAGCCGGAGAGGGAGTCGTGTGGCTTTGGGCTGAGGGGCGGGGGTGGAGTCCGGCGTTTTGGGGACTTGAGCAGAGGCTCAGCGGCTGGGTTTTGGGGCTCGGAAGGGGGCAGTAAGTGATGCGGTTTGGGGGCGGAGAGCAGAAGCCGTTTTGGCTGGTTCTGCACGGGGGGTGGGCAGGAGGGCGTTGGGGGCTGCGGGGGAAAGCAGGGGCTGGGCGGGCTGCGGGGTGCTCAAACAGCAGGTGAGGTTTTCAAATCTGCAACTTGTAACTGTTGCAGCTTTGTTCTGGCTTCCTCCATTTTTGCAAAAGCTTCTGTTGCTAGACAGAGCATTCCTCTGTGTATCAGCTACTTGAGCTAGTTTATTTCAATGCGTCTGATCAGGTTTGTCTGTTCAGCAAAGTGGCATTTAAAGGTGACGTTTCACCGGATGCCAGCGGCTGTGCCTTATTTCCAGTATAAAGATGTATTCCCCAAATATCAGAGTGGGATATAACAACTGCAGCTGGTCAAAAGTAACACTGAAATGCAAAATTTAGAATTTCTTTTTTCCCATTGGCTCCTCCTCAGTATGAACACAAAGTTAATTTCTATTCTTAATTCCTATTTATGCTACATATATGAAGGATGAACGCGAGGAAAGGAGACCATAAAATACTGGCCTATTGCTATTTGTATGCTGCGCTTTGAACAGAAGAGACAAAACTGTCCTTTTTGTGAAATAATACTGGCTGTATCAGTGCCGTCCTCGTGTTTTTCTTCAAAAATGTGAGATTTGTTGCCCCGAATGGTGAGAGTAGTTTTTGTTAATGGAAGTCGCAAGAGGTTCTGCCACCTTAAAAACCATAGAATCATAGAATGGTTAGAGTTGGAAGGGACCTTCAAGATCATCGTGTTGCAGCCCCCCTGCCTTGGGCAGGGACGCCTCCACTAGAGCGGGTTGCTCAAAGCCCCGTCCAGCCTGGCCTTAAACACTTCCAGGGATGGGGCATCCACAGCTTCCCCGGGCAACCTGTTCCAGTGCCTCACCACCCTCACGGTAAAGAATTTCCTCCTAACATCTAGTCTGAATCTCCCCTCTTCCGATTTAAAACCGTTACCCCTTGTCCTGTCGCTACCTTTCCCGACAGAGAGTCCCTCTCCGGCTCTCCCGTAGGCTCCCTTCAGATATTGGAAGGCTGCTCTGAGGTCTCCCCGGAGCCTTCTCTTCTCCAGGCTGAACAACCCCAGCTCTCTCAGTCTCTCTTCACAGGGGAGGTGCTCCGTCCCTCCGATGGTTTTCGTGGCCCTCCGCTGGGCCCCTTCCAACAGGTCCACGTCCTTCCCGTGTCGAGGACTCCAAAGCTGGACACCGTACGCCAGGTGGGGTCTCGCGCGCGCAGAGTAGAGGGGGGTAGAATCGCCTCCCGTGACCCGCTGGCCACGCTTCTCTTGATGCAGCCCAGGGTGGGGTTGGCTTTCTGGGCTGCCAGCGCGCGTTGCCGGCTCGTACTGACATGTAATAATGCTACTGACGTACCGTTAGCAGCCTCGTGTTAAAAGAAGCGAGAAGCTGTAATATCCTTAATTTAGACAGTTTTTACGTGAAATGGTGCATCCTCACTGTTTCGTCACTTTCAGGAGCGAGCAATTGACCGAGAGCAGGAGAGAGACCTTTTCCAGCAAGAGATAGGGAAGCCGGAACAACAGCTTAAGGTTCCACAAAGGATTCGGCCTGTCAGCGAGCATCAAACCGGAGAGGTAACGCGCGCTATTGCTTGTACTCAAGGGATCTAAATGGTACGCTGACAGCCGTTCGGATACCCTAGGGAAGCTGTTTTATGGTGTCCCTAACCTGCATCCGTTCGCAAGGCAGGAAAGGAAATCCCCCGAGATGAAAGGCTACGGTGTCGGGGGAACGTGGGGAAAGTGTGTTCTGGGTGTTTTTTGAGTCGGTCGGTTGGATGTTTTTAGTAGCAGACACACAGAAGCCTCGTAACTTTCAAAAAGACTCCCTCGCGTAACTTAATTTAGAAAATGGGGTTTTCAAAAGCCCGTGGAAACATTCAGGACTCCTGTAGCGATTCCCCCTGCTCTTGCGTCCTTTTGTGACATCCTGTTGGTAGCACGGGTACGGGCACCGCAGGAACGCGGTGACCAAGGGGTCACAGCCGAGACGTAGCGGCGCTCTCTGCGTGCGCCTCCCCGGGAGACGTCTGTCTCCCCTGAAACAATCTGGTGACCGCAGAAGGGCAGCTCGAGGAAGTCACAGCAACCTCTTAGGCCCAGCAAAAGCCAGAAAAGCGACAGCGGTGCAAACGCTGTGTGTTGTGAAGCTTTTTGCCTGTTTTGTTTGGTGACCTTTGGGTCAATTGAACTGCATTTTATTTTTTGGTGGGTTTTCTCCTGTCTTGCTTTTAGAGCAAGGCTGATATTTTTGCGTGATTCTCTCGCCCGATTTTCAGTCTTCAGCTTCTTCTCAGGTGGCACTGCGATTTTCAAAGAAAAGCTCTTCCTTTTGGTTCAGTTCAGTTGCTGTCGTTCGGTTCTTAAATGGTAGCAACGTTTAGTATTCTATATTAGATAGTTTATGACCACAGACAGTAATGGGACATACATGGATAGACGTGAAATGTAAGTTGTCAAAATATTTATTGCCTTACAATTCTCGGAGGTAGGGGTGTGTTTCCTGGGGTTTCAAAATCTATTTCACTAAAAAGGTTTGTAACAAATCCTGCAAAGTGTTCAGCCCGTACCGGGCGACCTGGCTGTCGTCAGCCTGTGCGTACAAGGAGTGGTGGGCCATTAGCCGAATGTGTGTTAACCGACACGCGTGGAGCAATTCCGCATCCGTCTGCTTCTGTGGCAAAGCGGGTGCCCGCTCCTGTCCTACGGACACGTTCCACAGAGGGGGGAGGCACAATTAGTTTTCCTGAATCCGGGATGTTCGTTTTGAGTTCGTTTTGTGATGCGTCTCCTCATAATTTGAGGCATGGGTAGCGTGTGAATTCCTAGTTAAAATTCTCACAGTTAAAAAGGCAAAACTTCTCCCGAGAAAAAAAATTTCAAATTTGATTGCATAATGAAACGAGGCCTGTTTTTCTGCACAGAAACGATTTGTGGGAATCGTCCTGAATTACAAGCGTGTATACCCAGATGTGTACACTCCAAGTTGGCAGATAGGCTGCAGCAGCAATGTAAAGCATGCTTTAAGGTGAAAGATGGCTGTAACTGTGATGAAAACTTTAAGGTTCGTACTAGATGCTTTTAAAGTAGGATTTTTAACAGGCAGGCGCAGCGGCAATTTTAGAGCCGAGTGGTGCCGAATATTACCCATTTACAGACAGAATTCTCGGTACTGTCTTAGATTTACATCGAATTTCTATCAAATGAGCCACCTAGCCTTCCTATATAGTATATTTTGGTGCCCCGATATTACTTGGCGTATTTCATAAGTATACCTTTTATGGCCGTTTCTCGTGCTTTTCCGAGAGAGCTGCTTTACTTTTTCATAGTTGCACGGTTTTTGAATGCCTCTTCTGCCTTTCAGATCTTCTCTTTCTCCTACGCCTTAAATACTCGTACAAGAACGTGCAGAAAATGTTATGTGCAGCTGTAACGTGCTTTGGGGTTTTTTTTGGTAGGATGAAATGGAAATACTGGGACTGGCGATCCAGAAGTCTGAAGAAGCCACCGTAAAGGACCGTCCCAGTGACTACCGTCGAGTTAGGATTATTAAAAGCACCAAAGCGACACGCTCGTAGAGATGGGGACTACCTCTGGACACGTGTTAATCCCGGTCAGGTGTCCTCGGGATACAGATGGTCTGCGCTTCCTGCTCTGACAAGACAGAAGCGATGAGCTTCAGGATGAGCTCCTGAAGACAAGAAAGAGGCCAGGTGCCGGGGTTCTTGTCTCTTTGTTTGTTTGTTTGTTTGTTTGTTTTGGGCGGGGGGTGGCGGGCGGGCGGGCGTGTGGCTTCCAAAACAGGGTGCGCGGTTGACTGCAGGTGGCAGCCTGCAGAGCTCTTTTGCTGCCTGACCTCGCCTTTTCTTTGTCACTCCTCTTTCATGGCATCTGCGCTGAAAGCCGGGGCGGTCAACGAAGAGACGTGGACAAAACGGGACGAACCGGCGCCGCTTCTGCCTGTTTTCCAGGCTTTGCCACGAACCAAGGAGCATCATCAGCCTCGTCACTGGTGGCGGCGAGTCCTGAGGTGGCTTAGGTGAGTCGAGCCTTCCAGGAACGTCCGTTGTCCGTAGCCTACGGCGTGTCATTTGGACGTCAGTCGGAAGGAGGTTTCCCTTTCTGAAAGGGCACCGGTTTCTCGTGCCAAGCGGTTGCCTCTCCTGAAGTTCCCACGAGAGGGGATCCTCGGAGACGATGCGCTGGGCAGCAGAAGTCATCAGCGAGGAGACGTCGCGCGCTCTATTAAATAGGGACAAAAAGAAAGACGATGTCCTTCCAAAGGCCCGAGCGCGGCACCTCTTCCGACGGCCGATGGCATGGCCGGCCTTTGGGCTCTGGGTCCCCCGTAACAGCGGGGACACGGCCAAACCCTGTTCCTCTGCGTGTTCGGCACAGCCAAAAGCCTTGGCCGGTCCGCCGGTCGTTTTCGGTAGCCTGGTGGATCGCGGCACCGGGGATTGGATTTCCCCCCGCCAAAAGTACAGCCGTTTGGGGAATCTCTTACCTTCCTGGTTTTTTCTATCGTAAAGGAGACTTTAAAAAAAGGGTTAAAGTCGTATAACGTGCAAACTGACTTGCAGGCTTTAAACGGCAACCGTCCACCGGCTGTAGCCTACAGCGTCTTAGGCGTCCCTAAGCGGCGAGGTATTTGTTCCAAATCTTTGAAAAGAGAGGCGACTGAAGGTAACGGGTTGGGTTTTTGGTTGGGTTTTTTTTCTAGTTTTTTTGTTTTTTGTTTTTCCCCCCCCTTTTCTTTAGGCGGAGCGCTCTGAAGAACCTGATTTCTGCCTGGCTTTCAGCGTCGCGTTTCCCCGGCAGTGCGGTAGCATCTCTCTCGGGCAGTGCCGCCGGCCAGATGTCCCTCCTCCTTGGGTAGGAGAGAAAGCAGCCCCCGGTCAAATGACAACTGCGCGTTCTGGAGACGGAGAGCGCAACGGTGGGGGTTCGGAGCTGTGCCAGTTGAATTAGCGCCGAAGAAAAAACCCGAGGCTTTTCTAGCGTGAGTATTTTTCTTGGCCGTATCTAAACGCGCGCAGAGCTTTCCAGCGGCAGGGAAAGGGAAGGGAGGAGGCGCTTCCCCCCAGCGGGCGGAGGGTTTGTTACGCTGTTAGGCTGAGAAGGTGTTGCAAGTGGCACGGGTCAGTCTGAATAGGGACCTGAAGCGTCGGGATGGCTCCGGCTTTGGCAGGCCGTGCCGTCTTTGGAGCGGAGCTGTTTCCCCGCAATCCTCCTGTAGCTCAGCTCCTGTCCTGTCCCTCGGCCGGAGGGAATTCCTCTACTCTCTTCGGTGCTCTTTCGTTTGATGATGCTGATCTCCGGTTGGGGTTTGCTGTTTGTTTTGCAGGTGCCTCGTTGTCCGCGTCTCGTGCTGCTCGACAGATGCCCCGGCCCGGGTTTGCAGCCGGTGGTGGAGCCGCCTGAGGGGAAGGGGCCAGCCCTGGGTCTGGTCGTTCGGTGCATTTTTTGGGGCGAATTAAAAAAAACGGTGCGTGTGTGGGGGGGGGGGTGGTGTGATGATGTCATTTGGGGCAGCCGGATGTCAGCGGGGGAGCGACGGTGCGGCGGAGGAGCAGGTGAGTGGGGGTTAAGTGGGGTTCCCCCCACAAGAGGGTGGGTCACGGCCCCCAAACGCCTGAAAACTTGGTGCGGGGCAGGTGGTTGGGGTTTTGGGCGGTGGTGTTTAAAAAATGTTAAAAGCTGTATATGCGGGGGTGAGGCATTGGAGTAGAGAACAATCTCTCATTTTTCTGTGTGTTGAAAAATAATATTCCCTTACGTATATAAAAGGAGTTCCAAATACCAACCCGTATCTCTAAGGATTCTGTATTATTTAATGGGAGTTTAGACGACGGAAAGATTTTTTAAAAGATTTATTTATAAAGAGAGATTGAAGCGTCAAAGCGGATGTCTGGACAGGTCGCTAGTCCAATTGGATGTTGTCTATCGTGCGTGTTAATCTGTAAGTCTAAACAGATGTGACTCTTAGCAGACGTTCTGTCGAAGTGTATCAAGAGCATCCGTTTTCCCTAAGTCTTACCCACGGGTCGGTCAGTGCGGAGGCGTAAACGCCTGTGCTGTAGATGGTTCCAGACTGCAAAGAGAGCCTATCGCTAGAAGGGATTTCCAAACTGGCCCTCCCCTCTGCTCTCTCTTGCCGGCGTCCAAGCGCTTTCAAAAGCGCTTTAAGCAGGAGTGTTGATTCCCAGGAGGATAGGGAAGCTCTACAGAGAGACTTAGGTAGATTGGATCGTTGGGCCAACATCAGTGGTATGAGTTTCAACAAGGGCGAGCGCCAGGTTCTGCGCGTGGGCCACAATAACCCCGAGCAGCGCTACAGGCTTGGGGAAACGTGGCTGGAAAACCACCTGGAAGAAAGAGACCTGGGGGTTCTAATGGACAAGCGGCTGAACGTGAGCCGGCAGTGTGCCCAGGTGGCCACGAAAGCCAACGGCATCCTGGCTTGTATTAGAAACAGCGTGAGCAGCAGAAGTAGGGAGGCGATTGTGCCCCTGTACTCGGCACTGGTGAGGCCACACCTGGAGTATTGCGTCCGGTTTTGGGCACCTCAATCCAAGAGAGATGTCGAGGTGCTGGAGCGAGTGCAGAGGAGGGCAACGAAGCTGGTGAAGGGCCTGGAAAACAAATCCTATGAAGAGCGGTTGAAGGAGCTGGGACTGTTTAGTATGAGGAAGAGGGGGCTGAGGGGAGACCTCGTCACTCTCTAAACCTACTTGAAAGGACACTGTAGAGAGGTCGGTGCTGGTCTCCTGGCACGGGTAGGTAATGACAGAACGAGAGGGAACGGCTTCAAGCTCCAACAGGGTAGGTTTAGACTGGACATTAGGAAAGAATGTTTCACAGAGGGAGTGGTCGGGCATTGGAACAGGCTACCCAGGGAGGTGGTCGAGTCACCATCCCTGGATGTGTTTAAGAACCGTCGAGATGTGGTGTTGGGGGATATGGTGTAGGGGAGAACTTTGTAGAGTAGGGTAGATGGTTGGACTCGATGATCCCAAGGGTCTCTTGCAACCTAGACGATTCTATGATTCTATGAAAAGCAGCCCCTTCCCCCGTTTCCCCTCCCGCCCTGGGGAGCTGGATCGGTGCAGCGGGACAGGAGGAAAAAAACGCAGCCCCGTTTTCCTGCAGGGACGCAAAGCTCCCCGATGTCTCTGTGGTGGATAAGGCGGCACCCCCGCCTGCCTTCCTGGACGCCGGCGGACTGGCTGCTGTCGCCCCCGCGGCCCCCGGGGCCACGCGCAGAGCGCCGCGGCGTCCCTGGGGCTGGTTGCGGGGCGAACACCGGAGGTTTTTGGCGCCGAGGCGACGGCTGCGGCTGCCCGGACTGCGAGCGGGGACAGGGCAGAGAGCGGGAAGGCCTGCCCGCCGGTAAGTGGTCACGGTCCCTGGGTGGAGGGAAGCGGGCTGAGAGCGGTCACCGCTCATGGCCCCGGTGAGGTCTCAGAGGGGGACAAGGAAGGGGGCGTGGGCGCTGCCCGGTGCTTTCCGCCCGCTGCGGACCGGTCCGCAGCGATTTCTGGGCTGGCCGCCGTTTTCCCCCGGCCCCCTCCGGTTCCGGAGCGGCTCGGCCCGCCCATACCGCGCGCCCATTGGTCGCGGTGCCGTAAGCGGCGTCCGTCCTCTAGGAGCCCCCGTCCCATTGGTGGATCGCGCCGTCAATCTCCAGCGCCTCCCAGTCCGGCCAATCGGAGCGCGGCAGGCGATCCGACCAATCGGAGCGGGGCGGTCGCGTTGTGATTGGCTCGTCCTCCTGTCAATCCGCCCGGGGGGCGGTTGCCATGGTGAGGAAGCCCCGCCCGGTCGCGCATGCGCAGTAGTAAGGACGGCGCCGCCCTCACTACTGCGCATGCGCCACCGGGCGGGGCGTCCTCACCATGGCAACCGCCATTGACGTCCCACTCCGGCCAATCGGAGCGCGGCAGGCGATCCGACCAATCGGAGCGCGGCGGTCGCGTTGTGATTGGCTCGTCCTCCTGTCAATCCGCCCGGGGGCGGTTGCCATGGTGAGGAAGCCCCGCCTGGTCGCGCATGCGCAGTAGTAAGGGCGGCGCCGTGCTCGCTACTGCCGCCTTGTGGACAAAAATCGGTACTGCAGGTGGGGGGGGGCGCGCATGCGCAGTGGAAAGAGTGGCGCCGCCCTCGCTGCTGCCGCCGCTTGTGGACAAAAAGCGGTACTGCAGGTACGGGGGTAGGGGGGTCCGGCCGCATGCGCAGTGGACGGGGGGGGGGGGGCGCTGCGCTCGCCGCTGCCGCCCGTGCCAGCAGAAACCGGCGCTGCAGCTCGGCGGATGCGGGGGGGGAAGGCGGAGCCCTGGGAGGTTCCATTTTCCCCAAATTGGGGAAAATTATTCAATTTGGGGTTTTTTTCGGTGCTTTTCCGCAACGGAAAAGACTTCAGGGTTTTGTTAGGGTTTTTCTTGCCCTTCCCCGCCGCCGGGGACGGCGCCCATGCGGGGGCTGACGCTGCAGAACCGTAAATTGAACCCCCAAATTGAACCCCGAACATGAATAACATTTTCCCTAATTTGGGGAAAAGGGAACCTTCCCCGGTCCCGCCTCCCCCCGCTCCCCGAGCCGCACCGCCGGTTTCTGCTGGCACGGGCGGCAGCGGCGGCGAGCGCAGCGCCCCCCTTTCTACTGGGCATGCGCGTCCCCCCCCCCCCCCCCCCGCCCTGTACCTGCGTACCTGCAGTACCGCTTTTTGTCCACGAGGGGGCAGTAGCGAGCACGGCGCCGCCCTCACTACTGCGCATGCGCCACCGGGCGGGGCGTCCTCACCATGGCAACCGCCATTGACGTCCCACTCCGGCCAATCGGAGCGCGGCAGGCGATCCGACCAATCGGAGCGCGGCGGTCGCGTTGTGATTGGCTCGTCCTCCTGTCAATCCGCCCGGGGGGCGGTTGCCATGGTGAGGAAGCCCCGCCCGGTCGCGCATGCGCAGTAGTAAGGACGGCGCTGCCCTCACTACTGCGCATGCGCCACCGGGCGGGGCGTCCTCACCATGGCAACCGCCATTGACGTCCCACTCCGGCCAATCGGAGCGCGGCAGGCGATCCGACCAATCGGAGCGCGGCGATCGCGTTGTGATTGGCTCGTCCTCCTGTCAATCCGCCCGGGGGCGGTTGCCATGGTGAGGAAGCCCCGCCTGGTCGCGCATGCGCAGTAGTAAGGGCGGCGCCGTGCTCGCTACTGCCGCCTTGTGGACAAAAATCGGTACTGCAGGTGGGGGGGGCGCACATGCGCAGTGGAAAGAGTGGCGCCGCCCTCGCTGCTGCCGCCGCTTGTGGACAAAAAGCGGTACTGCAGGTACGGGGGTAGGGGGGTCCGGCCGCATGCGCAGTGGACGGGGGGGGGGGGGCGCTGCGCTCGCCGCTGCCGCCCGTGCCAGCAGAAACCGGCGCTGCAGCTCGGCGGATGCGGGGGGGGAAGGCGGAGCCCTGGGAGGTTCCATTTTCCCCAAATTGGGGAAAATTATTCAATTTGGGGTTTTTTTCGGTGCTTTTCCGCAACGGAAAAGACTTCAGGGTTTTGTTAGGGTTTTTCTTGCCCTTCCCCGCCGCCGGGGACGGCGCCCATGCGGGGGCTGACGCTGCAGAACCGTAAATTGAACCCCCAAATTGAACCCCGAACATGAATAACATTTTCCCTAATTTGGGGAAAAGGGAACCTTCCCCGGTCCCGCCTCCCCCCGCTCCCCGAGCCGCACCGCCGGTTTCTGCTGGCACGGGCGGCAGCGGCGGCGAGCGCAGCGCCCCCCTTTCTACTGGGCATGCGCGTCCCCCCCCCCCCCCCCCCCGCCCTGTACCTGCGTACCTGCAGTACCGCTTTTTGTCCACGAGGGGGCAGTAGCGAGCACGGCGCCGCCCTCACTACTGCGCATGCGCCACCGGGCGGGGCGTCCTCACCATGGCAACCGCCATTGACGTCCCACTCCGGCCAATCGGAGCGCGGCAGGCGATCCGACCAATCGGAGCGCGGCGGTCGCGTTGTGATTGGCTCGTCCTCCTGTCAATCCGCCCGGGGGGCGGTTGCCATGGTGAGGAAGCCCCGCCCGGTCGCGCATGCGCAGTAGTAAGGACGGCGCCGCCCTCACTACTGCGCATGCGCCACCGGGCGGGGCGTCCTCACCATGGCAACCGCCCCCTGGCGGATTGACAGGAGGACGAGCCAATCACAGCGCGACCGCCGCGCTCCGATTGGTCGGATCGCCTGCCGCGCTCCGATTGGCCGGGGTGGGAGGCGCTGAAGATTGACGGCGCGACCGACCAATGGGACGGGCTCCCCGAGGACGGAAGCCGCTTCCGGCGCCGTGACCAATGGGCGCGCCGCATGGGCGGGCCGAGCCGCTCCGGAAGCGGAGGGGGCCGGGGGAAAATGGCGGCGCGCGCAGAAGCGGCTGCGGCGCGGCGCGGCGCGGCGCGGACCGCACCGCACCGGACCGGCGCGGGCGGAAAGCACCGGGCAGCCGGACAGCGTCGCGGTGCCGCTGGACAGCGTCGCGGTGCCGCTGGACAGCGTCGCGGTGCCGCTGGACAGCGTCGCGGTGCCGCTGGACAGCGTCGCGAGGCAGCTGGACAGCGTCGAGGCCAGCGGGGGGGCGCGGGGAAGGCGGCCGGGGTCCCGAGGCGGCTCCGAGGGGAGACGGCGTTGCGGGGGGGGCGGGCTGAGGCGTCTGGGGAGGTGCTCGCGGCTCCTGGGGCTGGCAAACGGGCTCGCGTGGCTGGTGTTGGGGCTTCAGCCGGAGAGGGAGTCGTGTGGCTTTGGGCTGAGGGGCGGGGGTGGAGTCCGGCGTTTTGGGGACTTGAGCAGAGGCTCAGCGGCTGGGTTTTGGGGCTCGGAAGGGGGCAGTAAGTGATGCGGTTTGGGGGCGGAGAGCAGAAGCCGTTTTGGCTGGTTCTGCACGGGGGGTGGGCAGGAGGGCGTTGGGGGCTGCGGGGGAAAGCAGGGGCTGGGCGGGCTGCGGGGTGCTCAAACAGCAGGTGAGGTTTTCAAATCTGCAACTTGTAACTGTTGCAGCTTTGTTCTGGCTTCCTCCATTTTTGCAAAAGCTTCTGTTGCTAGACAGAGCATTCCTCTGTGTATCAGCTACTTGAGCTAGTTTATTTCAATGCGTCTGATCAGGTTTGTCTGTTCAGCAAAGTGGCATTTAAAGGTGACGTTTCACCGGATGCCAGCGGCTGTGCCTTATTTCCAGTATAAAGATGTATTCCCCAAATATCAGAGTGGGATATAACAACTGCAGCTGGTCAAAAGTAACACTGAAATGCAAAATTTAGAATTTCTTTTTTCCCATTGGCTCCTCCTCAGTATGAACACAAAGTTAATTTCTATTCTTAATTCCTATTTATGCTACATATATGAAGGATGAACGCGAGGAAAGGAGACCATAAAATACTGGCCTATTGCTATTTGTATGCTGCGCTTTGAACAGAAGAGACAAAACTGTCCTTTTTGTGAAATAATACTGGCTGTATCAGTGCCGTCCTCGTGTTTTTCTTCAAAAATGTGAGATTTGTTGCCCCGAATGGTGAGAGTAGTTTTTGTTAATGGAAGTCGCAAGAGGTTCTGCCACCTTAAAAACCATAGAATCATAGAATGGTTAGAGTTGGAAGGGACCTTCAAGATCATCGTGTTGCAGCCCCCCTGCCTTGGGCAGGGACGCCTCCACTAGAGCGGGTTGCTCAAAGCCCCGTCCAGCCTGGCCTTAAACACTTCCAGGGATGGGGCATCCACAGCTTCCCCGGGCAACCTGTTCCAGTGCCTCACCACCCTCACGGTAAAGAATTTCCTCCTAACATCTAGTCTGAATCTCCCCTCTTCCGATTTAAAACCGTTACCCCTTGTCCTGTCGCTACCTTTCCCGACAGAGAGTCCCTCTCCGGCTCTCCCGTAGGCTCCCTTCAGATATTGGAAGGCTGCTCTGAGGTCTCCCCGGAGCCTTCTCTTCTCCAGGCTGAACAACCCCAGCTCTCTCAGTCTCTCTTCACAGGGGAGGTGCTCCGTCCCTCCGATGGTTTTCGTGGCCCTCCGCTGGGCCCCTTCCAACAGGTCCACGTCCTTCCCGTGTCGAGGACTCCAAAGCTGGACACCGTACGCCAGGTGGGGTCTCGCGCGCGCAGAGTAGAGGGGGGTAGAATCGCCTCCCGTGACCCGCTGGCCACGCTTCTCTTGATGCAGCCCAGGGTGGGGTTGGCTTTCTGGGCTGCCAGCGCGCGTTGCCGGCTCGTACTGACATGTAATAATGCTACTGACGTACCGTTAGCAGCCTCGTGTTAAAAGAAGCGAGAAGCTGTAATATCCTTAATTTAGACAGTTTTTACGTGAAATGGTGCATCCTCACTGTTTCGTCACTTTCAGGAGCGAGCAATTGACCGAGAGCAGGAGAGAGACCTTTTCCAGCAAGAGATAGGGAAGCCGGAACAACAGCTTAAGGTTCCACAAAGGATTCGGCCTGTCAGCGAGCATCAAACCGGAGAGGTAACGCGCGCTATTGCTTGTACTCAAGGGATCTAAATGGTACGCTGACAGCCGTTCGGATACCCTAGGGAAGCTGTTTTATGGTGTCCCTAACCTGCATCCGTTCGCAAGGCAGGAAAGGAAATCCCCCGAGATGAAAGGCTACGGTGTCGGGGGAACGTGGGGAAAGTGTGTTCTGGGTGTTTTTTGAGTCGGTCGGTTGGATGTTTTTAGTAGCAGACACACAGAAGCCTCGTAACTTTCAAAAAGACTCCCTCGCGTAACTTAATTTAGAAAATGGGGTTTTCAAAAGCCCGTGGAAACATTCAGGACTCCTGTAGCGATTCCCCCTGCTCTTGCGTCCTTTTGTGACATCCTGTTGGTAGCACGGGTACGGGCACCGCAGGAACGCGGTGACCAAGGGGTCACAGCCGAGACGTAGCGGCGCTCTCTGCGTGCGCCTCCCCGGGAGACGTCTGTCTCCCCTGAAACAATCTGGTGACCGCAGAAGGGCAGCTCGAGGAAGTCACAGCAACCTCTTAGGCCCAGCAAAAGCCAGAAAAGCGACAGCGGTGCAAACGCTGTGTGTTGTGAAGCTTTTTGCCTGTTTTGTTTGGTGACCTTTGGGTCAATTGAACTGCATTTTATTTTTTGGTGGGTTTTCTCCTGTCTTGCTTTTAGAGCAAGGCTGATATTTTTGCGTGATTCTCTCGCCCGATTTTCAGTCTTCAGCTTCTTCTCAGGTGGCACTGCGATTTTCAAAGAAAAGCTCTTCCTTTCGGTTCAGTTCAGTTGCTGTCGTTCGGTTCTTAAATGGTAGCAACGTTTAGTATTCTATATTAGATAGTTTATGACCACAGACAGTAATGGGACATACATGGATAGACGTGAAATGTAAGTTGTCAAAATATTTATTGCCCTACAATTCTCGGAGGTAGGGGTGTGTTTCCTGGGGTTTCAAAATCTATTTCACTAAAAAGGTTTGTAACAAATCCTGCAAAGTGTTCAGCCCGTACCGGGCGACCTGGCTGTCGTCAGCCTGTGCGTACAAGGAGTGGTGGGCCATTAGCCGAATGTGTGTTAACCGACACGCGTGGAGCAATTCCGCATCCGTCTGCTTCTGTGGCAAAGCGGGTGCCCGCTCCTGTCCTACGGACACGTTCCACAGAGGGGGGAGGCACAATTAGTTTTCCTGAATCCGGGATGTTCGTTTTGAGTTCGTTTTGTGATGCGTCTCCTCATAATTTGAGGCATGGGCAGCGTGTGAATTCCTAGTTAAAATTCTCACAGTTAAAAAGGCAAAACTTCTCCCGAGAAAGAAAATTTCAAATTTGATTGCATAATGAAACGAGGCCTGTTTTTCTGCACAGAAACGATTTGTGGGAATCGTCCTGAATTACAAGCGTGTATACCCAGATGTGTACACTCCAAGTTGGCAGATAGGCTGCAGCAGCAATGTAAAGCATGCTTTAAGGTGAAAGATGGCTGTAACTGTGATGAAAACTTTAAGGTTCGTACTAGATGCTTTTAAAGTAGGATTTTTAACAGGCAGGCGCAGCGGCAATTTTAGAGCCGAGTGGTGCCGAATATTACCCATTTACAGACAGAATTCTCGGTACTGTCTTAGATTTACATCGAATTTCTATCAAATGAGCCACCTAGCCTTCCTATATAGTATATTTTGGTGCCCCGATATTACTTGGCGTATTTCATAAGTATACCTTTTATGGCCGTTTCTCGTGCTTTTCCGAGAGAGCTGCTTTACTTTTTCATAGTTGCACGGTTTTTGAATGCCTCTTCTGCCTTTCAGATCTTCTCTTTCTCCTACGCCTTAAATACTCGTACAAGAACGTGCAGAAAATGTTATGTGCAGCTGTAACGTGCTTTGGGGTTTTTTTTGGTAGGATGAAATGGAAATACTGGGACTGGCGATCCAGAAGTCTGAAGAAGCCACCGTAAAGGACCGTCCCAGTGACTACCGTCGAGTTAGGATTATTAAAAGCACCAAAGCGACACGCTCGTAGAGATGGGGACTACCTCTGGACACGTGTTAATCCCGGTCAGGTGTCCTCGGGATACAGATGGTCTGCGCTTCCTGCTCTGACAAGACAGAAGCGATGAGCTTCAGGATGAGCTCCTGAAGACAAGAAAGAGGCCAGGTGCCGGGGTTCTTGTCTCTTTGTTTGTTTGTTTGTTTGTTTGTTTTGGGCGGGGGGTGGCGGGCGGGCGGGCGGGCGTGTGGCTTCCAAAACAGGGTGCGCGGTTGACTGCAGGTGGCAGCCTGCAGAGCTCTTTTGCTGCCTGACCTCGCCTTTTCTTTGTCACTCCTCTTTCATGGCATCTGCGCTGAAAGCCGGGGCGGTCAACGAAGAGACGTGGACAAAACGGGACGAACCGGCGCCGCTTCTGCCTGTTTTCCAGGCTTTGCCACGAACCAAGGAGCATCATCAGCCTCGTCACTGGTGGCGGCGAGTCCTGAGGTGGCTTAGGTGAGTCGAGCCTTCCAGGAACGTCCGTTGTCCGTAGCCTACGGCGTGTCATTTGGACGTCAGTCGGAAGGAGGTTTCCCTTTCTGAAAGGGCACCGGTTTCTCGTGCCAAGCGGTTGCCTCTCCTGAAGTTCCCACGAGAGGGGATCCTCGGAGACGATGCGCTGGGCAGCAGAAGTCATCAGCGAGGAGACGTCGCGCGCTCTATTAAATAGGGACAAAAAGAAAGACGATGTCCTTCCAAAGGCCCGAGCGCGGCACCTCTTCCGACGGCCGATGGCATGGCCGGCCTTTGGGCTCTGGGTCCCCCGTAACAGCGGGGACACGGCCAAACCCTGTTCCTCTGCGTGTTCGGCACAGCCAAAAGCCTTGGCCGGTCCGCCGGTCGTTTTCGGTAGCCTGGTGGATCGCGGCACCGGGGATTGGATTTCCCCCCGCCAAAAGTACAGCCGTTTGGGGAATCTCTTACCTTCCTGGTTTTTTCTATCGTAAAGGAGACTTTAAAAAAAGGGTTAAAGTCGTATAACGTGCAAACTGACTTGCAGGCTTTAAACGGCAACCGTCCACCGGCTGTAGCCTACAGCGTCTTAGGCGTCCCTAAGCGGCGAGGTATTTGTTCCAAATCTTTGAAAAGAGAGGCGACTGAAGGTAACGGGTTGGGTTTTTGGTTGGGTTTTTTTTCTAGTTTTTTTGTTTTTTGTTTTTCCCCCCCCTTTTCTTTAGGCGGAGCGCTCTGAAGAACCTGATTTCTGCCTGGCTTTCAGCGTCGCGTTTCCCCGGCAGTGCGGTAGCATCTCTCTCGGGCAGTGCCGCCGGCCAGATGTCCCTCCTCCTTGGGTAGGAGAGAAAGCAGCCCCCGGTCAAATGACAACTGCGCGTTCTGGAGACGGAGAGCGCAACGGTGGGGGTTCGGAGCTGTGCCAGTTGAATTAGCGCCGAAGAAAAAACCCGAGGCTTTTCTAGCGTGAGTATTTTTCTTGGCCGTATCTAAACGCGCGCAGAGCTTTCCAGCGGCAGGGAAAGGGAAGGGAGGAGGCGCTTCCCCCCAGCGGGCGGAGGGTTTGTTACGCTGTTAGGCTGAGAAGGTGTTGCAAGTGGCACGGGTCAGTCTGAATAGGGACCTGAAGCGTCGGGATGGCTCCGGCTTTGGCAGGCCGTGCCGTCTTTGGAGCGGAGCTGTTTCCCCGCAATCCTCCTGTAGCTCAGCTCCTGTCCTGTCCCTCGGCCGGAGGGAATTCCTCTACTCTCTTCGGTGCTCTTTCGTTTGATGATGCTGATCTCCGGTTGGGGTTTGCTGTTTGTTTTGCAGGTGCCTCGTTGTCCGCGTCTCGTGCTGCTCGACAGATGCCCCGGCCCGGGTTTGCAGCCGGTGGTGGAGCCGCCTGAGGGGAAGGGGCCAGCCCTGGGTCTGGTCGTTCGGTGCATTTTTTGGGGCGAATTAAAAAAAACGGTGCGTGTGTGGGGGGGGGGGTGGTGTGATGATGTCATTTGGGGCAGCCGGATGTCAGCGGGGGAGCGACGGTGCGGCGGAGGAGCAGGTGAGTGGGGGTTAAGTGGGGTTCCCCCCACAAGAGGGTGGGTCACGGCCCCCAAACGCCTGAAAACTTGGTGCGGGGCAGGTGGTTGGGGTTTTGGGCGGTGGTGTTTAAAAAATGTTAAAAGCTGTATATGCGGGGGTGAGGCATTGGAGTAGAGAACAATCTCTCATTTTTCTGTGTGTTGAAAAATAATATTCCCTTACGTATATAAAAGGAGTTCCAAATACCAACCCGTATCTCTAAGGATTCTGTATTATTTAATGGGAGTTTAGACGACGGAAAGATTTTTTAAAAGATTTATTTATAAAGAGAGATTGAAGCGTCAAAGCGGATGTCTGGACAGGTCGCTAGTCCAATTGGATGTTGTCTATCGTGCGTGTTAATCTGTAAGTCTAAACAGATGTGACTCTTAGCAGACGTTCTGTCGAAGTGTATCAAGAGCATCCGTTTTCCCTAAGTCTTACCCACGGGTCGGTCAGTGCGGAGGCGTAAACGCCTGTGCTGTAGATGGTTCCAGACTGCAAAGAGAGCCTATCGCTAGAAGGGATTTCCAAACTGGCCCTCCCCTCTGCTCTCTCTTGCCGGCGTCCAAGCGCTTTCAAAAGCGCTTTAAGCAGGAGTGTTGATTCCCAGGAGGATAGGGAAGCTCTACAGAGAGACTTAGGTAGATTGGATCGTTGGGCCAACATCAGTGGTATGAGTTTCAACAAGGGCGAGCGCCAGGTTCTGCGCGTGGGCCACAATAACCCCGAGCAGCGCTACAGGCTTGGGGAAACGTGGCTGGAAAACCACCTGGAAGAAAGAGACCTGGGGGTTCTAATGGACAAGCGGCTGAACGTGAGCCGGCAGTGTGCCCAGGTGGCCACGAAAGCCAACGGCATCCTGGCTTGTATTAGAAACAGCGTGAGCAGCAGAAGTAGGGAGGCGATTGTGCCCCTGTACTCGGCACTGGTGAGGCCACACCTGGAGTATTGCGTCCGGTTTTGGGCACCTCAATCCAAGAGAGATGTCGAGGTGCTGGAGCGAGTGCAGAGGAGGGCAACGAAGCTGGTGAAGGGCCTGGAAAACAAATCCTATGAAGAGCGGTTGAAGGAGCTGGGACTGTTTAGTATGAGGAAGAGGGGGCTGAGGGGAGACCTCGTCACTCTCTAAACCTACTTGAAAGGACACTGTAGAGAGGTCGGTGCTGGTCTCCTGGCACGGGTAGGTAATGACAGAACGAGAGGGAACGGCTTCAAGCTCCAACAGGGTAGGTTTAGACTGGACATTAGGAAAGAATGTTTCACAGAGGGAGTGGTCGGGCATTGGAACAGGCTACCCAGGGAGGTGGTCGAGTCACCATCCCTGGATGTGTTTAAGAACCGTCGAGATGTGGTGTTGGGGGATATGGTGTAGGGGAGAACTTTGTAGAGTAGGGTAGATGGTTGGACTCGATGATCCCAAGGGTCTCTTGCAACCTAGACGATTCTATGATTCTATGAAAAGCAGCCCCTTCCCCCGTTTCCCCTCCCGCCCTGGGGAGCTGGATCGGTGCAGCGGGACAGGAGGAAAAAAACGCAGCCCCGTTTTCCTGCAGGGACGCAAAGCTCCCCGATGTCTCTGTGGTGGATAAGGCGGCACCCCCGCCTGCCTTCCTGGACGCCGGCGGACTGGCTGCTGTCGCCCCCGCGGCCCCCGGGGCCACGCGCAGAGCGCCGCGGCGTCCCTGGGGCTGGTTGCGGGGCGAACACCGGAGGTTTTTGGCGCCGAGGCGACGGCTGCGGCTGCCCGGACTGCGAGCGGGGACAGGGCAGAGAGCGGGAAGGCCTGCCCGCCGGTAAGTGGTCACGGTCCCTGGGTGGAGGGAAGCGGGCTGAGAGCGGTCACCGCTCATGGCCCCGGTGAGGTCTCAGAGGGGGACAAGGAAGGGGGCGTGGGCGCTGCCCGGTGCTTTCCGCCCGCTGCGGACCGGTCCGCAGCGATTTCTGGGCTGGCCGCCGTTTTCCCCCGGCCCCCTCCGGTTCCGGAGCGGCTCGGCCCGCCCATACCGCGCGCCCATTGGTCGCGGTGCCGTAAGCGGCGTCCGTCCTCTAGGAGCCCCCGTCCCATTGGTCGATCGCGCCGTCAATCTCCAGCGCCTCCCAGTCCGGCCAATCGGAGCGCGGCAGGCGATCCGACCAATCGGAGCGGGGCGGTCGCGTTGTGATTGGCTCGTCCTCCTGTCAATCCGCCCGGGGGGCGGTTGCCATGGTGAGGAAGCCCCGCCCGGTCGCGCATGCGCAGTAGTAAGGACGGCGCCGCCCTCACTACTGCGCATGCGCCACCGGGCGGGGCGTCCTCACCATGGCAACCGCCATTGACGTCCCACTCCGGCCAATCGGAGCGCGGCAGGCGATCCGACCAATCGGAGCGCGGCGGTCGCGTTGTGATTGGCTCGTCCTCCTGTCAATCCGCCCGGGGGCGGTTGCCATGGTGAGGAAGCCCCGCCTGGTCGCGCATGCGCAGTAGTAAGGGCGGCGCCGTGCTCGCTACTGCCGCCTTGTGGACAAAAATCGGTACTGCAGGTGGGGGGGGCGCGCATGCGCAGTGGAAAGAGTGGCGCCGCCCTCGCTGCTGCCGCCGCTTGTGGACAAAAAGCGGTACTGCAGGTACGGGGGTAGGGGGGTCCGGCCGCATGCGCAGTGGACGGGGGGGGGGGGGCGCTGCGCTCGCCGCTGCCGCCCGTGCCAGCAGAAACCGGCGCTGCAGCTCGGCGGATGCGGGGGGGGAAGGCGGAGCCCTGGGAGGTTCCATTTTCCCCAAATTGGGGAAAATTATTCAATTTGGGGTTTTTTTCGGTGCTTTTCCGCAACGGAAAAGACTTCAGGGTTTTGTTAGGGTTTTTCTTGCCCTTCCCCGCCGCCGGGGACGGCGCCCATGCGGGGGCTGACGCTGCAGAACCGTAAATTGAACCCCCAAATTGAACCCCGAACATGAATAACATTTTCCCTAATTTGGGGAAAAGGGAACCTTCCCCGGTCCCGCCTCCCCCCGCTCCCCGAGCCGCACCGCCGGTTTCTGCTGGCACGGGCGGCAGCGGCGGCGAGCGCAGCGCCCCCCTTTCTACTGGGCATGCGCGTCCCCCCCCCCCCCCCCCCGCCCTGTACCTGCGTACCTGCAGTACCGCTTTTTGTCCACGAGGGGGCAGTAGCGAGCACGGCGCCGCCCTCACTACTGCGCATGCGCCACCGGGCGGGGCGTCCTCACCATGGCAACCGCCATTGACGTCCCACTCCGGCCAATCGGAGCGCGGCAGGCGATCCGACCAATCGGAGCGCGGCGGTCGCGTTGTGATTGGCTCGTCCTCCTGTCAATCCGCCCGGGGGGCGGTTGCCATGGTGAGGAAGCCCCGCCCGGTCGCGCATGCGCAGTAGTAAGGACGGCGCTGCCCTCACTACTGCGCATGCGCCACCGGGCGGGGCGTCCTCACCATGGCAACCGCCATTGACGTCCCACTCCGGCCAATCGGAGCGCGGCAGGCGATCCGACCAATCGGAGCGCGGCGGTCGCGTTGTGATTGGCTCGTCCTCCTGTCAATCCGCCCGGGGGCGGTTGCCATGGTGAGGAAGCCCCGCCTGGTCGCGCATGCGCAGTAGTAAGGGCGGCGCCGTGCTCGCTACTGCCGCCTTGTGGACAAAAATCGGTACTGCAGGTGGGGGGGGCGCACATGCGCAGTGGAAAGAGTGGCGCCGCCCTCGCTGCTGCCGCCGCTTGTGGACAAAAAGCGGTACTGCAGGTACGGGGGTAGGGGGGTCCGGCCGCATGCGCAGTGGACGGGGGGGGGGGGGCGCTGCGCTCGCCGCTGCCGCCCGTGCCAGCAGAAACCGGCGCTGCAGCTCGGCGGATGCGGGGGGGGAAGGCGGAGCCCTGGGAGGTTCCATTTTCCCCAAATTGGGGAAAATTATTCAATTTGGGGTTTTTTTCGGTGCTTTTCCGCAACGGAAAAGACTTCAGGGTTTTGTTAGGGTTTTTCTTGCCCTTCCCCGCCGCCGGGGACGGCGCCCATGCGGGGGCTGACGCTGCAGAACCGTAAATTGAACCCCCAAATTGAACCCCGAACATGAATAACATTTTCCCTAATTTGGGGAAAAGGGAACCTTCCCCGGTCCCGCCTCCCCCCGCTCCCCGAGCCGCACCGCCGGTTTCTGCTGGCACGGGCGGCAGCGGCGGCGAGCGCAGCGCCCCCCTTTCTACTGGGCATGCGCGTCCCCCCCCCCCCCCCCCCGCCCTGTACCTGCGTACCTGCAGTACCGCTTTTTGTCCACGAGGGGGCAGTAGCGAGCACGGCGCCGCCCTCACTACTGCGCATGCGCCACCGGGCGGGGCGTCCTCACCATGGCAACCGCCATTGACGTCCCACTCCGGCCAATCGGAGCGCGGCAGGCGATCCGACCAATCGGAGCGCGGCGGTCGCGTTGTGATTGGCTCGTCCTCCTGTCAATCCGCCCGGGGGGCGGTTGCCATGGTGAGGAAGCCCCGCCCGGTCGCGCATGCGCAGTAGTAAGGACGGCGCCGCCCTCACTACTGCGCATGCGCCACCGGGCGGGGCGTCCTCACCATGGCAACCGCCCCCTGGCGGATTGACAGGAGGACGAGCCAATCACAGCGCGACCGCCGCGCTCCGATTGGTCGGATCGCCTGCCGCGCTCCGATTGGCCGGGGTGGGAGGCGCTGAAGATTGACGGCGCGACCGACCAATGGGACGGGCTCCCCGAGGACGGAAGCCGCTTCCGGCGCCGTGACCAATGGGCGCGCCGCATGGGCGGGCCGAGCCGCTCCGGAAGCGGAGGGGGCCGGGGGAAAATGGCGGCGCGCGCAGAAGCGGCTGCGGCGCGGCGCGGCGCGGCGCGGCGCGGACCGCACCGCACCGGACCGGCGCGGGCGGAAAGCACCGGGCAGCCGGACAGCGTCGCGGTGCCGCTGGACAGCGTCGCGGTGCCGCTGGACAGCGTCGCGGTGCCGCTGGACAGCGTCGCGAGGCAGCTGGACAGCGTCGAGGCCAGCGGGGGGGCGCGGGGAAGGCGGCCGGGGTCCCGAGGCGGCTCCGAGGGGAGACGGCGTTGCGGGGGGGCGGGCTGAGGCGTCTGGGGAGGTGCTCGCGGCTCCTGGGGCTGGCAAACGGGCTCGCGTGGCTGGTGTTGGGGCTTCAGCCGGAGAGGGAGTCGTGTGGCTTTGGGCTGAGGGGCGGGGGTGGAGTCCGGCGTTTTGGGGACTTGAGCAGAGGCTCAGCGGCTGGGTTTTGGGGCTCGGAAGGGGGCAGTAAGTGATGCGGTTTGGGGGCGGAGAGCAGAAGCCGTTTTGGCTGGTTCTGCACGGGGGGTGGGCAGGAGGGCGTTGGGGGCTGCGGGGGAAAGCAGGGGCTGGGCGGGCTGCGGGGTGCTCAAACAGCAGGTGAGGTTTTCAAATCTGCAACTTGTAACTGTTGCAGCTTTGTTCTGGCTTCCTCCATTTTTGCAAAAGCTTCTGTTGCTAGACAGAGCATTCCTCTGTGTATCAGCTACTTGAGCTAGTTTATTTCAATGCGTCTGATCAGGTTTGTCTGTTCAGCAAAGTGGCATTTAAAGGTGACGTTTCACCGGATGCCAGCGGCTGTGCCTTATTTCCAGTATAAAGATGTATTCCCCAAATATCAGAGTGGGATATAACAACTGCAGCTGGTCAAAAGTAACACTGAAATGCAAAATTTAGAATTTCTTTTTTCCCATTGGCTCCTCCTCAGTATGAACACAAAGTTAATTTCTATTCTTAATTCCTATTTATGCTACATATATGAAGGATGAACGCGAGGAAAGGAGACCATAAAATACTGGCCTATTGCTATTTGTATGCTGCGCTTTGAACAGAAGAGACAAAACTGTCCTTTTTGTGAAATAATACTGGCTGTATCAGTGCCGTCCTCGTGTTTTTCTTCAAAAATGTGAGATTTGTTGCCCCGAATGGTGAGAGTAGTTTTTGTTAATGGAAGTCGCAAGAGGTTCTGCCACCTTAAAAACCATAGAATCATAGAATGGTTAGAGTTGGAAGGGACCTTCAAGATCATCGTGTTGCAGCCCCCCTGCCTTGGGCAGGGACGCCTCCACTAGAGCGGGTTGCTCAAAGCCCCGTCCAGCCTGGCCTTAAACACTTCCAGGGATGGGGCATCCACAGCTTCCCCGGGCAACCTGTTCCAGTGCCTCACCACCCTCACGGTAAAGAATTTCCTCCTAACATCTAGTCTGAATCTCCCCTCTTCCGATTTAAAACCGTTACCCCTTGTCCTGTCGCTACCTTTCCCGACAGAGAGTCCCTCTCCGGCTCTCCCGTAGGCTCCCTTCAGATATTGGAAGGCTGCTCTGAGGTCTCCCCGGAGCCTTCTCTTCTCCAGGCTGAACAACCCCAGCTCTCTCAGTCTCTCTTCACAGGGGAGGTGCTCCGTCCCTCCGATGGTTTTCGTGGCCCTCCGCTGGGCCCCTTCCAACAGGTCCACGTCCTTCCCGTGTCGAGGACTCCAAAGCTGGACACCGTACGCCAGGTGGGGTCTCGCGCGCGCAGAGTAGAGGGGGGTAGAATCGCCTCCCGTGACCCGCTGGCCACGCTTCTCTTGATGCAGCCCAGGGTGGGGTTGGCTTTCTGGGCTGCCAGCGCGCGTTGCCGGCTCGTACTGACATGTAATAATGCTACTGACGTACCCTTACCAGCCTCGTGTTAAAAGAAGCGAGAAGCTGTAATATCCTTAATTTAGACAGTTTTTACGTGAAATGGTGCATCCTCACTGTTTCGTCACTTTCAGGAGCGAGCAATTGACCGAGAGCAGGAGAGAGACCTTTTCCAGCAAGAGATAGGGAAGCCGGAACAACAGCTTAAGGTTCCACAAAGGATTCGGCCTGTCAGCGAGCATCAAACCGGAGAGGTAACGCGCGCTATTGCTTGTACTCAAGGGATCTAAATGGTACGCTGACAGCCGTTCGGATACCCTAGGGAAGCTGTTTTATGGTGTCCCTAACCTGCATCCGTTCGCAAGGCAGGAAAGGAAATCCCCCGAGATGAAAGGCTACGGTGTCGGGGGAACGTGGGGAAAGTGTGTTCTGGGTGTTTTTTGAGTCGGTCGGTTGGATGTTTTTAGTAGCAGACACACAGAAGCCTCGTAACTTTCAAAAAGACTCCCTCGCGTAACTTAATTTAGAAAATGGGGTTTTCAAAAGCCCGTGGAAACATTCAGGACTCCTGTAGCGATTCCCCCTGCTCTTGCGTCCTTTTGTGACATCCTGTTGGTAGCACGGGTACGGGCACCGCAGGAACGCGGTGACCAAGGGGTCACAGCCGAGACGTAGCGGCGCTCTCTGCGTGCGCCTCCCCGGGAGACGTCTGTCTCCCCTGAAACAATCTGGTGACCGCAGAAGGGCAGCTCGAGGAAGTCACAGCAACCTCTTAGGCCCAGCAAAAGCCAGAAAAGCGACAGCGGTGCAAACGCTGTGTGTTGTGAAGCTTTTTGCCTGTTTTGTTTGGTGACCTTTGGGTCAATTGAACTGCATTTTATTTTTTGGTGGGTTTTCTCCTGTCTTGCTTTTAGAGCAAGGCTGATATTTTTGCGTGATTCTCTCGCCCGATTTTCAGTCTTCAGCTTCTTCTCAGGTGGCACTGCGATTTTCAAAGAAAAGCTCTTCCTTTCGGTTCAGTTCAGTTGCTGTCGTTCGGTTCTTAAATGGTAGCAACGTTTAGTATTCTATATTAGATAGTTTATGACCACAGACAGTAATGGGACATACATGGATAGACGTGAAATGTAAGTTGTCAAAATATTTATTGCCCTACAATTCTCGGAGGTAGGGGTGTGTTTCCTGGGGTTTCAAAATCTATTTCACTAAAAAGGTTTGTAACAAATCCTGCAAAGTGTTCAGCCCGTACCGGGCGACCTGGCTGTCGTCAGCCTGTGCGTACAAGGAGTGGTGGGCCATTAGCCGAATGTGTGTTAACCGACACGCGTGGAGCAATTCCGCATCCGTCTGCTTCTGTGGCAAAGCGGGTGCCCGCTCCTGTCCTACGGACACGTTCCACAGAGGGGGGAGGCACAATTAGTTTTCCTGAATCCGGGATGTTCGTTTTGAGTTCGTTTTGTGATGCGTCTCCTCATAATTTGAGGCATGGGCAGCGTGTGAATTCCTAGTTAAAATTCTCACAGTTAAAAAGGCAAAACTTCTCCCGAGAAAGAAAATTTCAAATTTGATTGCATAATGAAACGAGGCCTGTTTTTCTGCACAGAAACGATTTGTGGGAATCGTCCTGAATTACAAGCGTGTATACCCAGATGTGTACACTCCAAGTTGGCAGATAGGCTGCAGCAGCAATGTAAAGCATGCTTTAAGGTGAAAGATGGCTGTAACTGTGATGAAAACTTTAAGGTTCGTACTAGATGCTTTTAAAGTAGGATTTTTAACAGGCAGGCGCAGCGGCAATTTTAGAGCCGAGTGGTGCCGAATATTACCCATTTACAGACAGAATTCTCGGTACTGTCTTAGATTTACATCGAATTTCTATCAAATGAGCCACCTAGCCTTCCTATATAGTATATTTTGGTGCCCCGATATTACTTGGCGTATTTCATAAGTATACCTTTTATGGCCGTTTCTCGTGCTTTTCCGAGAGAGCTGCTTTACTTTTTCATAGTTGCACGGTTTTTGAATGCCTCTTCTGCCTTTCAGATCTTCTCTTTCTCCTACGCCTTAAATACTCGTACAAGAACGTGCAGAAAATGTTATGTGCAGCTGTAACGTGCTTTGGGGTTTTTTTTGGTAGGATGAAATGGAAATACTGGGACTGGCGATCCAGAAGTCTGAAGAAGCCACCGTAAAGGACCGTCCCAGTGACTACCGTCGAGTTAGGATTATTAAAAGCACCAAAGCGACACGCTCGTAGAGATGGGGACTACCTCTGGACACGTGTTAATCCCGGTCAGGTGTCCTCGGGATACAGATGGTCTGCGCTTCCTGCTCTGACAAGACAGAAGCGATGAGCTTCAGGATGAGCTCCTGAAGACAAGAAAGAGGCCAGGTGCCGGGGTTCTTGTCTCTTTGTTTGTTTGTTTGTTTGTTTGTTTTGGGCGGGGGGTGGCGGGCGGGCGGGCGGGCGTGTGGCTTCCAAAACAGGGTGCGCGGTTGACTGCAGGTGGCAGCCTGCAGAGCTCTTTTGCTGCCTGACCTCGCCTTTTCTTTGTCACTCCTCTTTCATGGCATCTGCGCTGAAAGCCGGGGCGGTCAACGAAGAGACGTGGACAAAACGGGACGAACCGGCGCCGCTTCTGCCTGTTTTCCAGGCTTTGCCACGAACCAAGGAGCATCATCAGCCTCGTCACTGGTGGCGGCGAGTCCTGAGGTGGCTTAGGTGAGTCGAGCCTTCCAGGAACGTCCGTTGTCCGTAGCCTACGGCGTGTCATTTGGACGTCAGTCGGAAGGAGGTTTCCCTTTCTGAAAGGGCACCGGTTTCTCGTGCCAAGCGGTTGCCTCTCCTGAAGTTCCCACGAGAGGGGATCCTCGGAGACGATGCGCTGGGCAGCAGAAGTCATCAGCGAGGAGACGTCGCGCGCTCTATTAAATAGGGACAAAAAGAAAGACGATGTCCTTCCAAAGGCCCGAGCGCGGCACCTCTTCCGACGGCCGATGGCATGGCCGGCCTTTGGGCTCTGGGTCCCCCGTAACAGCGGGGACACGGCCAAACCCTGTTCCTCTGCGTGTTCGGCACAGCCAAAAGCCTTGGCCGGTCCGCCGGTCGTTTTCGGTAGCCTGGTGGATCGCGGCACCGGGGATTGGATTTCCCCCCGCCAAAAGTACAGCCGTTTGGGGAATCTCTTACCTTCCTGGTTTTTTCTATCGTAAAGGAGACTTTAAAAAAAGGGTTAAAGTCGTATAACGTGCAAACTGACTTGCAGGCTTTAAACGGCAACCGTCCACCGGCTGTAGCCTACAGCGTCTTAGGCGTCCCTAAGCGGCGAGGTATTTGTTCCAAATCTTTGAAAAGAGAGGCGACTGAAGGTAACGGGTTGGGTTTTTGGTTGGGTTTTTTTTCTAGTTTTTTTGTTTTTTGTTTTTCCCCCCCCTTTTCTTTAGGCGGAGCGCTCTGAAGAACCTGATTTCTGCCTGGCTTTCAGCGTCGCGTTTCCCCGGCAGTGCGGTAGCATCTCTCTCGGGCAGTGCCGCCGGCCAGATGTCCCTCCTCCTTGGGTAGGAGAGAAAGCAGCCCCCGGTCAAATGACAACTGCGCGTTCTGGAGACGGAGAGCGCAACGGTGGGGGTTCGGAGCTGTGCCAGTTGAATTAGCGCCGAAGAAAAAACCCGAGGCTTTTCTAGCGTGAGTATTTTTCTTGGCCGTATCTAAACGCGCGCAGAGCTTTCCAGCGGCAGGGAAAGGGAAGGGAGGAGGCGCTTCCCCCCAGCGGGCGGAGGGTTTGTTACGCTGTTAGGCTGAGAAGGTGTTGCAAGTGGCACGGGTCAGTCTGAATAGGGACCTGAAGCGTCGGGATGGCTCCGGCTTTGGCAGGCCGTGCCGTCTTTGGAGCGGAGCTGTTTCCCCGCAATCCTCCTGTAGCTCAGCTCCTGTCCTGTCCCTCGGCCGGAGGGAATTCCTCTACTCTCTTCGGTGCTCTTTCGTTTGATGATGCTGATCTCCGGTTGGGGTTTGCTGTTTGTTTTGCAGGTGCCTCGTTGTCCGCGTCTCGTGCTGCTCGACAGATGCCCCGGCCCGGGTTTGCAGCCGGTGGTGGAGCCGCCTGAGGGGAAGGGGCCAGCCCTGGGTCTGGTCGTTCGGTGCATTTTTTGGGGCGAATTAAAAAAAACGGTGCGTGTGTGGGGGGGGGGGTGGTGTGATGATGTCATTTGGGGCAGCCGGATGTCAGCGGGGGAGCGACGGTGCGGCGGAGGAGCAGGTGAGTGGGGGTTAAGTGGGGTTCCCCCCACAAGAGGGTGGGTCACGGCCCCCAAACGCCTGAAAACTTGGTGCGGGGCAGGTGGTTGGGGTTTTGGGCGGTGGTGTTTAAAAAATGTTAAAAGCTGTATATGCGGGGGTGAGGCATTGGAGTAGAGAACAATCTCTCATTTTTCTGTGTGTTGAAAAATAATATTCCCTTACGTATATAAAAGGAGTTCCAAATACCAACCCGTATCTCTAAGGATTCTGTATTATTTAATGGGAGTTTAGACGACGGAAAGATTTTTTAAAAGATTTATTTATAAAGAGAGATTGAAGCGTCAAAGCGGATGTCTGGACAGGTCGCTAGTCCAATTGGATGTTGTCTATCGTGCGTGTTAATCTGTAAGTCTAAACAGATGTGACTCTTAGCAGACGTTCTGTCGAAGTGTATCAAGAGCATCCGTTTTCCCTAAGTCTTACCCACGGGTCGGTCAGTGCGGAGGCGTAAACGCCTGTGCTGTAGATGGTTCCAGACTGCAAAGAGAGCCTATCGCTAGAAGGGATTTCCAAACTGGCCCTCCCCTCTGCTCTCTCTTGCCGGCGTCCAAGCGCTTTCAAAAGCGCTTTAAGCAGGAGTGTTGATTCCCAGGAGGATAGGGAAGCTCTACAGAGAGACTTAGGTAGATTGGATCGTTGGGCCAACATCAGTGGTATGAGTTTCAACAAGGGCGAGCGCCAGGTTCTGCGCGTGGGCCACAATAACCCCGAGCAGCGCTACAGGCTTGGGGAAACGTGGCTGGAAAACCACCTGGAAGAAAGAGACCTGGGGGTTCTAATGGACAAGCGGCTGAACGTGAGCCGGCAGTGTGCCCAGGTGGCCACGAAAGCCAACGGCATCCTGGCTTGTATTAGAAACAGCGTGAGCAGCAGAAGTAGGGAGGCGATTGTGCCCCTGTACTCGGCACTGGTGAGGCCACACCTGGAGTATTGCGTCCGGTTTTGGGCACCTCAATCCAAGAGAGATGTCGAGGTGCTGGAGCGAGTGCAGAGGAGGGCAACGAAGCTGGTGAAGGGCCTGGAAAACAAATCCTATGAAGAGCGGTTGAAGGAGCTGGGACTGTTTAGTATGAGGAAGAGGGGGCTGAGGGGAGACCTCGTCACTCTCTAAACCTACTTGAAAGGACACTGTAGAGAGGTCGGTGCTGGTCTCCTGGCACGGGTAGGTAATGACAGAACGAGAGGGAACGGCTTCAAGCTCCAACAGGGTAGGTTTAGACTGGACATTAGGAAAGAATGTTTCACAGAGGGAGTGGTCGGGCATTGGAACAGGCTACCCAGGGAGGTGGTCGAGTCACCATCCCTGGATGTGTTTAAGAACCGTCGAGATGTGGTGTTGGGGGATATGGTGTAGGGGAGAACTTTGTAGAGTAGGGTAGATGGTTGGACTCGATGATCCCAAGGGTCTCTTGCAACCTAGACGATTCTATGATTCTATGAAAAGCAGCCCCTTCCCCCGTTTCCCCTCCCGCCCTGGGGAGCTGGATCGGTGCAGCGGGACAGGAGGAAAAAAACGCAGCCCCGTTTTCCTGCAGGGACGCAAAGCTCCCCGATGTCTCTGTGGTGGATAAGGCGGCACCCCCGCCTGCCTTCCTGGACGCCGGCGGACTGGCTGCTGTCGCCCCCGCGGCCCCCGGGGCCACGCGCAGAGCGCCGCGGCGTCCCTGGGGCTGGTTGCGGGGCGAACACCGGAGGTTTTTGGCGCCGAGGCGACGGCTGCGGCTGCCCGGACTGCGAGCGGGGACAGGGCAGAGAGCGGGAAGGCCTGCCCGCCGGTAAGTGGTCACGGTCCCTGGGTGGAGGGAAGCGGGCTGAGAGCGGTCACCGCTCATGGCCCCGGTGAGGTCTCAGAGGGGGACAAGGAAGGGGGCGTGGGCGCTGCCCGGTGCTTTCCGCCCGCTGCGGACCGGTCCGCAGCGATTTCTGGGCTGGCCGCCGTTTTCCCCCGGCCCCCTCCGGTTCCGGAGCGGCTCGGCCCGCCCATACCGCGCGCCCATTGGTCGCGGTGCCGTAAGCGGCGTCCGTCCTCTAGGAGCCCCCGTCCCATTGGTCGATCGCGCCGTCAATCTCCAGCGCCTCCCAGTCCGGCCAATCGGAGCGCGGCAGGCGATCCGACCAATCGGAGCGGGGCGGTCGCGTTGTGATTGGCTCGTCCTCCTGTCAATCCGCCCGGGGGGCGGTTGCCATGGTGAGGAAGCCCCGCCCGGTCGCGCATGCGCAGTAGTAAGGACGGCGCCGCCCTCACTACTGCGCATGCGCCACCGGGCGGGGCGTCCTCACCATGGCAACCGCCATTGACGTCCCACTCCGGCCAATCGGAGCGCGGCAGGCGATCCGACCAATCGGAGCGCGGCGGTCGCGTTGTGATTGGCTCGTCCTCCTGTCAATCCGCCCGGGGGCGGTTGCCATGGTGAGGAAGCCCCGCCTGGTCGCGCATGCGCAGTAGTAAGGGCGGCGCCGTGCTCGCTACTGCCGCCTTGTGGACAAAAATCGGTACTGCAGGTGGGGGGGGCGCACATGCGCAGTGGAAAGAGTGGCGCCGCCCTCGCTGCTGCCGCCGCTTGTGGACAAAAAGCGGTACTGCAGGTACGGGGGTAGGGGGGTCCGGCCGCATGCGCAGTGGACGGGGGGGGGGGGGCGCTGCGCTCGCCGCTGCCGCCCGTGCCAGCAGAAACCGGCGCTGCAGCTCGGCGGATGCGGGGGGGGAAGGCGGAGCCCTGGGAGGTTCCATTTTCCCCAAATTGGGGAAAATTATTCAATTTGGGGTTTTTTTCGGTGCTTTTCCGCAACGGAAAAGACTTCAGGGTTTTGTTAGGGTTTTTCTTGCCCTTCCCCGCCGCCGGGGACGGCGCCCATGCGGGGGCTGACGCTGCAGAACCGTAAATTGAACCCCCAAATTGAACCCCGAACATGAATAACATTTTCCCTAATTTGGGGAAAAGGGAACCTTCCCCGGTCCCGCCTCCCCCCGCTCCCCGAGCCGCACCGCCGGTTTCTGCTGGCACGGGCGGCAGCGGCGGCGAGCGCAGCGCCCCCCTTTCTACTGGGCATGCGCGTCCCCCCCCCCCCCCCCCCGCCCTGTACCTGCGTACCTGCAGTACCGCTTTTTGTCCACGAGGGGGCAGTAGCGAGCACGGCGCCGCCCTCACTACTGCGCATGCGCCACCGGGCGGGGCGTCCTCACCATGGCAACCGCCATTGACGTCCCACTCCGGCCAATCGGAGCGCGGCAGGCGATCCGACCAATCGGAGCGCGGCGGTCGCGTTGTGATTGGCTCGTCCTCCTGTCAATCCGCCCGGGGGGCGGTTGCCATGGTGAGGAAGCCCCGCCCGGTCGCGCATGCGCAGTAGTAAGGACGGCGCTGCCCTCACTACTGCGCATGCGCCACCGGGCGGGGCGTCCTCACCATGGCAACCGCCATTGACGTCCCACTCCGGCCAATCGGAGCGCGGCAGGCGATCCGACCAATCGGAGCGCGGCGGTCGCGTTGTGATTGGCTCGTCCTCCTGTCAATCCGCCCGGGGGCGGTTGCCATGGTGAGGAAGCCCCGCCTGGTCGCGCATGCGCAGTAGTAAGGGCGGCGCCGTGCTCGCTACTGCCGCCTTGTGGACAAAAATCGGTACTGCAGGTGGGGGGGGCGCACATGCGCAGTGGAAAGAGTGGCGCCGCCCTCGCTGCTGCCGCCGCTTGTGGACAAAAAGCGGTACTGCAGGTACGGGGGTAGGGGGGTCCGGCCGCATGCGCAGTGGACGGGGGGGGGGGGGCGCTGCGCTCGCCGCTGCCGCCCGTGCCAGCAGAAACCGGCGCTGCAGCTCGGCGGATGCGGGGGGGGAAGGCGGAGCCCTGGGAGGTTCCATTTTCCCCAAATTGGGGAAAATTATTCAATTTGGGGTTTTTTTCGGTGCTTTTCCGCAACGGAAAAGACTTCAGGGTTTTGTTAGGGTTTTTCTTGCCCTTCCCCGCCGCCGGGGACGGCGCCCATGCGGGGGCTGACGCTGCAGAACCGTAAATTGAACCCCCAAATTGAACCCCGAACATGAATAACATTTTCCCTAATTTGGGGAAAAGGGAACCTTCCCCGGTCCCGCCTCCCCCCGCTCCCCGAGCCGCACCGCCGGTTTCTGCTGGCACGGGCGGCAGCGGCGGCGAGCGCAGCGCCCCCCTTTCTACTGGGCATGCGCGTCCCCCCCCCCCCCCCCCCCCCGCCCTGTACCTGCGTACCTGCAGTACCGCTTTTTGTCCACGAGGGGGCAGTAGCGAGCACGGCGCCGCCCTCACTACTGCGCATGCGCCACCGGGCGGGGCGTCCTCACCATGGCAACCGCCATTGACGTCCCACTCCGGCCAATCGGAGCGCGGCAGGCGATCCGACCAATCGGAGCGCGGCGGTCGCGTTGTGATTGGCTCGTCCTCCTGTCAATCCGCCCGGGGGGCGGTTGCCATGGTGAGGAAGCCCCGCCCGGTCGCGCATGCGCAGTAGTAAGGACGGCGCCGCCCTCACTACTGCGCATGCGCCACCGGGCGGGGCGTCCTCACCATGGCAACCGCCCCCTGGCGGATTGACAGGAGGACGAGCCAATCACAGCGCGACCGCCGCGCTCCGATTGGTCGGATCGCCTGCCGCGCTCCGATTGGCCGGGGTGGGAGGCGCTGAAGATTGACGGCGCGACCGACCAATGGGACGGGCTCCCCGAGGACGGAAGCCGCTTCCGGCGCCGTGACCAATGGGCGCGCCGCATGGGCGGGCCGAGCCGCTCCGGAAGCGGAGGGGGCCGGGGGAAAATGGCGGCGCGCGCAGAAGCGGCTGCGGCGCGGCGCGGCGCGGCGCGGACCGCACCGCACCGGACCGGCGCGGGCGGAAAGCACCGGGCAGCCGGACAGCGTCGCGGTGCCGCTGGACAGCGTCGCGGTGCCGCTGGACAGCGTCGCGAGGCAGCTGGACAGCGTCGAGGCCAGCGGGGGGGCGCGGGGAAGGCGGCCGGGGTCCCGAGGCGGCTCCGAGGGGAGACGGCGTTGCGGGGGGGCGGGCTGAGGCGTCTGGGGAGGTGCTCGCGGCTCCTGGGGCTGGCAAACGGGCTCGCGTGGCTGGTGTTGGGGCTTCAGCCGGAGAGGGAGTCGTGTGGCTTTGGGCTGAGGGGCGGGGGTGGAGTCCGGCGTTTTGGGGACTTGAGCAGAGGCTCAGCGGCTGGGTTTTGGGGCTCGGAAGGGGGCAGTAAGTGATGCGGTTTGGGGGCGGAGAGCAGAAGCCGTTTTGGCTGGTTCTGCACGGGGGGTGGGCAGGAGGGCGTTGGGGGCTGCGGGGGAAAGCAGGGGCTGGGCGGGCTGCGGGGTGCTCAAACAGCAGGTGAGGTTTTCAAATCTGCAACTTGTAACTGTTGCAGCTTTGTTCTGGCTTCCTCCATTTTTGCAAAAGCTTCTGTTGCTAGACAGAGCATTCCTCTGTGTATCAGCTACTTGAGCTAGTTTATTTCAATGCGTCTGATCAGGTTTGTCTGTTCAGCAAAGTGGCATTTAAAGGTGACGTTTCACCGGATGCCAGCGGCTGTGCCTTATTTCCAGTATAAAGATGTATTCCCCAAATATCAGAGTGGGATATAACAACTGCAGCTGGTCAAAAGTAACACTGAAATGCAAAATTTAGAATTTCTTTTTTCCCATTGGCTCCTCCTCAGTATGAACACAAAGTTAATTTCTATTCTTAATTCCTATTTATGCTACATATATGAAGGATGAACGCGAGGAAAGGAGACCATAAAATACTGGCCTATTGCTATTTGTATGCTGCGCTTTGAACAGAAGAGACAAAACTGTCCTTTTTGTGAAATAATACTGGCTGTATCAGTGCCGTCCTCGTGTTTTTCTTCAAAAATGTGAGATTTGTTGCCCCGAATGGTGAGAGTAGTTTTTGTTAATGGAAGTCGCAAGAGGTTCTGCCACCTTAAAAACCATAGAATCATAGAATGGTTAGAGTTGGAAGGGACCTTCAAGATCATCGTGTTGCAGCCCCCCTGCCTTGGGCAGGGACGCCTCCACTAGAGCGGGTTGCTCAAAGCCCCGTCCAGCCTGGCCTTAAACACTTCCAGGGATGGGGCATCCACAGCTTCCCCGGGCAACCTGTTCCAGTGCCTCACCACCCTCACGGTAAAGAATTTCCTCCTAACATCTAGTCTGAATCTCCCCTCTTCCGATTTAAAACCGTTACCCCTTGTCCTGTCGCTACCTTTCCCGACAGAGAGTCCCTCTCCGGCTCTCCCGTAGGCTCCCTTCAGATATTGGAAGGCTGCTCTGAGGTCTCCCCGGAGCCTTCTCTTCTCCAGGCTGAACAACCCCAGCTCTCTCAGTCTCTCTTCACAGGGGAGGTGCTCCGTCCCTCCGATGGTTTTCGTGGCCCTCCGCTGGGCCCCTTCCAACAGGTCCACGTCCTTCCCGTGTCGAGGACTCCAAAGCTGGACACCGTACGCCAGGTGGGGTCTCGCGCGCGCAGAGTAGAGGGGGGTAGAATCGCCTCCCGTGACCCGCTGGCCACGCTTCTCTTGATGCAGCCCAGGGTGGGGTTGGCTTTCTGGGCTGCCAGCGCGCGTTGCCGGCTCGTACTGACATGTAATAATGCTACTGACGTACCGTTAGCAGCCTCGTGTTAAAAGAAGCGAGAAGCTGTAATATCCTTAATTTAGACAGTTTTTACGTGAAATGGTGCATCCTCACTGTTTCGTCACTTTCAGGAGCGAGCAATTGACCGAGAGCAGGAGAGAGACCTTTTCCAGCAAGAGATAGGGAAGCCGGAACAACAGCTTAAGGTTCCACAAAGGATTCGGCCTGTCAGCGAGCATCAAACCGGAGAGGTAACGCGCGCTATTGCTTGTACTCAAGGGATCTAAATGGTACGCTGACAGCCGTTCGGATACCCTAGGGAAGCTGTTTTATGGTGTCCCTAACCTGCATCCGTTCGCAAGGCAGGAAAGGAAATCCCCCGAGATGAAAGGCTACGGTGTCGGGGGAACGTGGGGAAAGTGTGTTCTGGGTGTTTTTTGAGTCGGTCGGTTGGATGTTTTTAGTAGCAGACACACAGAAGCCTCGTAACTTTCAAAAAGACTCCCTCGCGTAACTTAATTTAGAAAATGGGGTTTTCAAAAGCCCGTGGAAACATTCAGGACTCCTGTAGCGATTCCCCCTGCTCTTGCGTCCTTTTGTGACATCCTGTTGGTAGCACGGGTACGGGCACCGCAGGAACGCGGTGACCAAGGGGTCACAGCCGAGACGTAGCGGCGCTCTCTGCGTGCGCCTCCCCGGGAGACGTCTGTCTCCCCTGAAACAATCTGGTGACCGCAGAAGGGCAGCTCGAGGAAGTCACAGCAACCTCTTAGGCCCAGCAAAAGCCAGAAAAGCGACAGCGGTGCAAACGCTGTGTGTTGTGAAGCTTTTTGCCTGTTTTGTTTGGTGACCTTTGGGTCAATTGAACTGCATTTTATTTTTTGGTGGGTTTTCTCCTGTCTTGCTTTTAGAGCAAGGCTGATATTTTTGCGTGATTCTCTCGCCCGATTTTCAGTCTTCAGCTTCTTCTCAGGTGGCACTGCGATTTTCAAAGAAAAGCTCTTCCTTTCGGTTCAGTTCAGTTGCTGTCGTTCGGTTCTTAAATGGTAGCAACGTTTAGTATTCTATATTAGATAGTTTATGACCACAGACAGTAATGGGACATACATGGATAGACGTGAAATGTAAGTTGTCAAAATATTTATTGCCTTACAATTCTCGGAGGTAGGGGTGTGTTTCCTGGGGTTTCAAAATCTATTTCACTAAAAAGGTTTGTAACAAATCCTGCAAAGTGTTCAGCCCGTACCGGGCGACCTGGCTGTCGTCAGCCTGTGCGTACAAGGAGTGGTGGGCCATTAGCCGAATGTGTGTTAACCGACACGCGTGGAGCAATTCCGCATCCGTCTGCTTCTGTGGCAAAGCGGGTGCCCGCTCCTGTCCTACGGACACGTTCCACAGAGGGGGGAGGCACAATTAGTTTTCCTGAATCCGGGATGTTCGTTTTGAGTTCGTTTTGTGATGCGTCTCCTCATAATTTGAGGCATGGGCAGCGTGTGAATTCCTAGTTAAAATTCTCACAGTTAAAAAGGCAAAACTTCTCCCGAGAAAGAAAATTTCAAATTTGATTGCATAATGAAACGAGGCCTGTTTTTCTGCACAGAAACGATTTGTGGGAATCGTCCTGAATTACAAGCGTGTATACCCAGATGTGTACACTCCAAGTTGGCAGATAGGCTGCAGCAGCAATGTAAAGCATGCTTTAAGGTGAAAGATGGCTGTAACTGTGATGAAAACTTTAAGGTTCGTACTAGATGCTTTTAAAGTAGGATTTTTCACAGGCAGGCGCAGCGGCAATTTTAGAGCCGAGTGGTGCCGAATATTACCCATTTACAGACAGAATTCTCGGTACTGTCTTAGATTTACATCGAATTTCTATCAAATGAGCCACCTAGCCTTCCTATATAGTATATTTTGGTGCCCCGATATTACTTGGCGTATTTCATAAGTATACCTTTTATGGCCGTTTCTCGTGCTTTTCCGAGAGAGCTGCTTTACTTTTTCATAGTTGCACGGTTTTTGAATGCCTCTTCTGCCTTTCAGATCTTCTCTTTCTCCTACGCCTTAAATACTCGTACAAGAACGTGCAGAAAATGTTATGTGCAGCTGTAACGTGCTTTGGGGTTTTTTTTGGTAGGATGAAATGGAAATACTGGGACTGGCGATCCAGAAGTCTGAAGAAGCCACCGTAAAGGACCGTCCCAGTGACTACCGTCGAGTTAGGATTATTAAAAGCACCAAAGCGACACGCTCGTAGAGATGGGGACTACCTCTGGACACGTGTTAATCCCGGTCAGGTGTCCTCGGGATACAGATGGTCTGCGCTTCCTGCTCTGACAAGACAGAAGCGATGAGCTTCAGGATGAGCTCCTGAAGACAAGAAAGAGGCCAGGTGCCGGGGTTCTTGTCTCTTTGTTTGTTTGTTTGTTTGTTTGTTTTGGGCGGGGGGTGGCGGGCGGGCGGGCGGGCGTGTGGCTTCCAAAACAGGGTGCGCGGTTGACTGCAGGTGGCAGCCTGCAGAGCTCTTTTGCTGCCTGACCTCGCCTTTTCTTTGTCACTCCTCTTTCATGGCATCTGCGCTGAAAGCCGGGGCGGTCAACGAAGAGACGTGGACAAAACGGGACGAACCGGCGCCGCTTCTGCCTGTTTTCCAGGCTTTGCCACGAACCAAGGAGCATCATCAGCCTCGTCACTGGTGGCGGCGAGTCCTGAGGTGGCTTAGGTGAGTCGAGCCTTCCAGGAACGTCCGTTGTCCGTAGCCTACGGCGTGTCATTTGGACGTCAGTCGGAAGGAGGTTTCCCTTTCTGAAAGGGCACCGGTTTCTCGTGCCAAGCGGTTGCCTCTCCTGAAGTTCCCACGAGAGGGGATCCTCGGAGACGATGCGCTGGGCAGCAGAAGTCATCAGCGAGGAGACGTCGCGCGCTCTATTAAATAGGGACAAAAAGAAAGACGATGTCCTTCCAAAGGCCCGAGCGCGGCACCTCTTCCGACGGCCGATGGCATGGCCGGCCTTTGGGCTCTGGGTCCCCCGTAACAGCGGGGACACGGCCAAACCCTGTTCCTCTGCGTGTTCGGCACAGCCAAAAGCCTTGGCCGGTCCGCCGGTCGTTTTCGGTAGCCTGGTGGATCGCGGCACCGGGGATTGGATTTCCCCCCGCCAAAAGTACAGCCGTTTGGGGAATCTCTTACCTTCCTGGTTTTTTCTATCGTAAAGGAGACTTTAAAAAAAGGGTTAAAGTCGTATAACGTGCAAACTGACTTGCAGGCTTTAAACGGCAACCGTCCACCGGCTGTAGCCTACAGCGTCTTAGGCGTCCCTAAGCGGCGAGGTATTTGTTCCAAATCTTTGAAAAGAGAGGCGACTGAAGGTAACGGGTTGGGTTTTTGGTTGGGTTTTTTTTCTAGTTTTTTTGTTTTTTGTTTTTCCCCCCCCTTTTCTTTAGGCGGAGCGCTCTGAAGAACCTGATTTCTGCCTGGCTTTCAGCGTCGCGTTTCCCCGGCAGTGCGGTAGCATCTCTCTCGGGCAGTGCCGCCGGCCAGATGTCCCTCCTCCTTGGGTAGGAGAGAAAGCAGCCCCCGGTCAAATGACAACTGCGCGTTCTGGAGACGGAGAGCGCAACGGTGGGGGTTCGGAGCTGTGCCAGTTGAATTAGCGCCGAAGAAAAAACCCGAGGCTTTTCTAGCGTGAGTATTTTTCTTGGCCGTATCTAAACGCGCGCAGAGCTTTCCAGCGGCAGGGAAAGGGAAGGGAGGAGGCGCTTCCCCCCAGCGGGCGGAGGGTTTGTTACGCTGTTAGGCTGAGAAGGTGTTGCAAGTGGCACGGGTCAGTCTGAATAGGGACCTGAAGCGTCGGGATGGCTCCGGCTTTGGCAGGCCGTGCCGTCTTTGGAGCGGAGCTGTTTCCCCGCAATCCTCCTGTAGCTCAGCTCCTGTCCTGTCCCTCGGCCGGAGGGAATTCCTCTACTCTCTTCGGTGCTCTTTCGTTTGATGATGCTGATCTCCGGTTGGGGTTTGCTGTTTGTTTTGCAGGTGCCTCGTTGTCCGCGTCTCGTGCTGCTCGACAGATGCCCCGGCCCGGGTTTGCAGCCGGTGGTGGAGCCGCCTGAGGGGAAGGGGCCAGCCCTGGGTCTGGTCGTTCGGTGCATTTTTTGGGGCGAATTAAAAAAAACGGTGCGTGTGTGGGGGGGGGGGTGGTGTGATGATGTCATTTGGGGCAGCCGGATGTCAGCGGGGGAGCGACGGTGCGGCGGAGGAGCAGGTGAGTGGGGGTTAAGTGGGGTTCCCCCCACAAGAGGGTGGGTCACGGCCCCCAAACGCCTGAAAACTTGGTGCGGGGCAGGTGGTTGGGGTTTTGGGCGGTGGTGTTTAAAAAATGTTAAAAGCTGTATATGCGGGGGTGAGGCATTGGAGTAGAGAACAATCTCTCATTTTTCTGTGTGTTGAAAAATAATATTCCCTTACGTATATAAAAGGAGTTCCAAATACCAACCCGTATCTCTAAGGATTCTGTATTATTTAATGGGAGTTTAGACGACGGAAAGATTTTTTAAAAGATTTATTTATAAAGAGAGATTGAAGCGTCAAAGCGGATGTCTGGACAGGTCGCTAGTCCAATTGGATGTTGTCTATCGTGCGTGTTAATCTGTAAGTCTAAACAGATGTGACTCTTAGCAGACGTTCTGTCGAAGTGTATCAAGAGCATCCGTTTTCCCTAAGTCTTACCCACGGGTCGGTCAGTGCGGAGGCGTAAACGCCTGTGCTGTAGATGGTTCCAGACTGCAAAGAGAGCCTATCGCTAGAAGGGATTTCCAAACTGGCCCTCCCCTCTGCTCTCTCTTGCCGGCGTCCAAGCGCTTTCAAAAGCGCTTTAAGCAGGAGTGTTGATTCCCAGGAGGATAGGGAAGCTCTACAGAGAGACTTAGGTAGATTGGATCGTTGGGCCAACATCAGTGGTATGAGTTTCAACAAGGGCGAGCGCCAGGTTCTGCGCGTGGGCCACAATAACCCCGAGCAGCGCTACAGGCTTGGGGAAACGTGGCTGGAAAACCACCTGGAAGAAAGAGACCTGGGGGTTCTAATGGACAAGCGGCTGAACGTGAGCCGGCAGTGTGCCCAGGTGGCCACGAAAGCCAACGGCATCCTGGCTTGTATTAGAAACAGCGTGAGCAGCAGAAGTAGGGAGGCGATTGTGCCCCTGTACTCGGCACTGGTGAGGCCACACCTGGAGTATTGCGTCCGGTTTTGGGCACCTCAATCCAAGAGAGATGTCGAGGTGCTGGAGCGAGTGCAGAGGAGGGCAACGAAGCTGGTGAAGGGCCTGGAAAACAAATCCTATGAAGAGCGGTTGAAGGAGCTGGGACTGTTTAGTATGAGGAAGAGGGGGCTGAGGGGAGACCTCGTCACTCTCTAAACCTACTTGAAAGGACACTGTAGAGAGGTCGGTGCTGGTCTCCTGGCACGGGTAGGTAATGACAGAACGAGAGGGAACGGCTTCAAGCTCCAACAGGGTAGGTTTAGACTGGACATTAGGAAAGAATGTTTCACAGAGGGAGTGGTCGGGCATTGGAACAGGCTACCCAGGGAGGTGGTCGAGTCACCATCCCTGGATGTGTTTAAGAACCGTCGAGATGTGGTGTTGGGGGATATGGTGTAGGGGAGAACTTTGTAGAGTAGGGTAGATGGTTGGACTCGATGATCCCAAGGGTCTCTTGCAACCTAGACGATTCTATGATTCTATGAAAAGCAGCCCCTTCCCCCGTTTCCCCTCCCGCCCTGGGGAGCTGGATCGGTGCAGCGGGACAGGAGGAAAAAAACGCAGCCCCGTTTTCCTGCAGGGACGCAAAGCTCCCCGATGTCTCTGTGGTGGATAAGGCGGCACCCCCGCCTGCCTTCCTGGACGCCGGCGGACTGGCTGCTGTCGCCCCCGCGGCCCCCGGGGCCACGCGCAGAGCGCCGCGGCGTCCCTGGGGCTGGTTGCGGGGCGAACACCGGAGGTTTTTGGCGCCGAGGCGACGGCTGCGGCTGCCCGGACTGCGAGCGGGGACAGGGCAGAGAGCGGGAAGGCCTGCCCGCCGGTAAGTGGTCACGGTCCCTGGGTGGAGGGAAGCGGGCTGAGAGCGGTCACCGCTCATGGCCCCGGTGAGGTCTCAGAGGGGGACAAGGAAGGGGGCGTGGGCGCTGCCCGGTGCTTTCCGCCCGCTGCGGACCGGTCCGCAGCGATTTCTGGGCTGGCCGCCGTTTTCCCCCGGCCCCCTCCGGTTCCGGAGCGGCTCGGCCCGCCCATACCGCGCGCCCATTGGTCGCGGTGCCGTAAGCGGCGTCCGTCCTCTAGGAGCCCCCGTCCCATTGGTCGATCGCGCCGTCAATCTCCAGCGCCTCCCAGTCCGGCCAATCGGAGCGCGGCAGGCGATCCGACCAATCGGAGCGGGGCGGTCGCGTTGTGATTGGCTCGTCCTCCTGTCAATCCGCCCGGGGGGCGGTTGCCATGGTGAGGAAGCCCCGCCCGGTCGCGCATGCGCAGTAGTAAGGACGGCGCCGCCCTCACTACTGCGCATGCGCCACCGGGCGGGGCGTCCTCACCATGGCAACCGCCATTGACGTCCCACTCCGGCCAATCGGAGCGCGGCAGGCGATCCGACCAATCGGAGCGCGGCGGTCGCGTTGTGATTGGCTCGTCCTCCTGTCAATCCGCCCGGGGGCGGTTGCCATGGTGAGGAAGCCCCGCCTGGTCGCGCATGCGCAGTAGTAAGGGCGGCGCCGTGCTCGCTACTGCCGCCTTGTGGACAAAAATCGGTACTGCAGGTGGGGGGGGCGCGCATGCGCAGTGGAAAGAGTGGCGCCGCCCTCGCTGCTGCCGCCGCTTGTGGACAAAAAGCGGTACTGCAGGTACGGGGGTAGGGGGGTCCGGCCGCATGCGCAGTGGACGGGGGGGGGGGGGCGCTGCGCTCGCCGCTGCCGCCCGTGCCAGCAGAAACCGGCGCTGCAGCTCGGCGGATGCGGGGGGGGAAGGCGGAGCCCTGGGAGGTTCCATTTTCCCCAAATTGGGGAAAATTATTCAATTTGGGGTTTTTTTCGGTGCTTTTCCGCAACGGAAAAGACTTCAGGGTTTTGTTAGGGTTTTTCTTGCCCTTCCCCGCCGCCGGGGACGGCGCCCATGCGGGGGCTGACGCTGCAGAACCGTAAATTGAACCCCCAAATTGAACCCCGAACATGAATAACATTTTCCCTAATTTGGGGAAAAGGGAACCTTCCCCGGTCCCGCCTCCCCCCGCTCCCCGAGCCGCACCGCCGGTTTCTGCTGGCACGGGCGGCAGCGGCGGCGAGCGCAGCGCCCCCCTTTCTACTGGGCATGCGCGTCCCCCCCCCCCCCCCCCCCGCCCTGTACCTGCGTACCTGCAGTACCGCTTTTTGTCCACGAGGGGGCAGTAGCGAGCACGGCGCCGCCCTCACTACTGCGCATGCGCCACCGGGCGGGGCGTCCTCACCATGGCAACCGCCATTGACGTCCCACTCCGGCCAATCGGAGCGCGGCAGGCGATCCGACCAATCGGAGCGCGGCGGTCGCGTTGTGATTGGCTCGTCCTCCTGTCAATCCGCCCGGGGGGCGGTTGCCATGGTGAGGAAGCCCCGCCCGGTCGCGCATGCGCAGTAGTAAGGACGGCGCTGCCCTCACTACTGCGCATGCGCCACCGGGCGGGGCGTCCTCACCATGGCAACCGCCATTGACGTCCCACTCCGGCCAATCGGAGCGCGGCAGGCGATCCGACCAATCGGAGCGCGGCGGTCGCGTTGTGATTGGCTCGTCCTCCTGTCAATCCGCCCGGGGGCGGTTGCCATGGTGAGGAAGCCCCGCCTGGTCGCGCATGCGCAGTAGTAAGGGCGGCGCCGTGCTCGCTACTGCCGCCTTGTGGACAAAAATCGGTACTGCAGGTGGGGGGGGGCGCGCATGCGCAGTGGAAAGAGTGGCGCCGCCCTCGCTGCTGCCGCCGCTTGTGGACAAAAAGCGGTACTGCAGGTACGGGGGTAGGGGGGTCCGGCCGCATGCGCAGTGGACGGGGGGGGGGGGGCGCTGCGCTCGCCGCTGCCGCCCGTGCCAGCAGAAACCGGCGCTGCAGCTCGGCGGATGCGGGGGGGGAAGGCGGAGCCCTGGGAGGTTCCATTTTCCCCAAATTGGGGAAAATTATTCAATTTGGGGTTTTTTTCGGTGCTTTTCCGCAACGGAAAAGACTTCAGGGTTTTGTTAGGGTTTTTCTTGCCCTTCCCCGCCGCCGGGGACGGCGCCCATGCGGGGGCTGACGCTGCAGAACCGTAAATTGAACCCCCAAATTGAACCCCGAACATGAATAACATTTTCCCTAATTTGGGGAAAAGGGAACCTTCCCCGGTCCCGCCTCCCCCCGCTCCCCGAGCCGCACCGCCGGTTTCTGCTGGCACGGGCGGCAGCGGCGGCGAGCGCAGCGCCCCCCTTTCTACTGGGCATGCGCGTCCCCCCCCCCCCCCCCCCCCCGCCCTGTACCTGCGTACCTGCAGTACCGCTTTTTGTCCACGAGGGGGCAGTAGCGAGCACGGCGCCGCCCTCACTACTGCGCATGCGCCACCGGGCGGGGCGTCCTCACCATGGCAACCGCCATTGACGTCCCACTCCGGCCAATCGGAGCGCGGCAGGCGATCCGACCAATCGGAGCGCGGCGGTCGCGTTGTGATTGGCTCGTCCTCCTGTCAATCCGCCCGGGGGGCGGTTGCCATGGTGAGGAAGCCCCGCCCGGTCGCGCATGCGCAGTAGTAAGGACGGCGCCGTCCTCACTACTGCGCATGCGCCACCGGGCGGGGCGTCCTCACCATGGCAACCGCCCCCTGGCGGATTGACAGGAGGACGAGCCAATCACAGCGCGACCGCCGCGCTCCGATTGGTCGGATCGCCTGCCGCGCTCCGATTGGCCGGGGTGGGAGGCGCTGAAGATTGACGGCGCGACCGACCAATGGGACGGGCTCCCCGAGGACGGAAGCCGCTTCCGGCGCCGTGACCAATGGGCGCGCCGCATGGGCGGGCCGAGCCGCTCCGGAAGCGGAGGGGGCCGGGGGAAAATGGCGGCGCGCGCAGAAGCGGCTGCGGCGCGGCGCGGCGCGGCGCGGCGCGGACCGCACCGCACCGGACCGGCGCGGGCGGAAAGCACCGGGCAGCCGGACAGCGTCGCGGTGCCGCTGGACAGCGTCGCGGTGCCGCTGGACAGCGTCGCGGTGCCGCTGGACAGCGTCGCGAGGCAGCTGGACAGCGTCGAGGCCAGCGGGGGGGCGCGGGGAAGGCGGCCGGGGTCCCGAGGCGGCTCCGAGGGGAGACGGCGTTGCGGGGGGGCGGGCTGAGGCGTCTGGGGAGGTGCTCGCGGCTCCTGGGGCTGGCAAACGGGCTCGCGTGGCTGGTGTTGGGGCTTCAGCCGGAGAGGGAGTCGTGTGGCTTTGGGCTGAGGGGCGGGGGTGGAGTCCGGCGTTTTGGGGACTTGAGCAGAGGCTCAGCGGCTGGGTTTTGGGGCTCGGAAGGGGGCAGTAAGTGATGCGGTTTGGGGGCGGAGAGCAGAAGCCGTTTTGGCTGGTTCTGCACGGGGGGTGGGCAGGAGGGCGTTGGGGGCTGCGGGGGAAAGCAGGGGCTGGGCGGGCTGCGGGGTGCTCAAACAGCAGGTGAGGTTTTCAAATCTGCAACTTGTAACTGTTGCAGCTTTGTTCTGGCTTCCTCCATTTTTGCAAAAGCTTCTGTTGCTAGACAGAGCATTCCTCTGTGTATCAGCTACTTGAGCTAGTTTATTTCAATGCGTCTGATCAGGTTTGTCTGTTCAGCAAAGTGGCATTTAAAGGTGACGTTTCACCGGATGCCAGCGGCTGTGCCTTATTTCCAGTATAAAGATGTATTCCCCAAATATCAGAGTGGGATATAACAACTGCAGCTGGTCAAAAGTAACACTGAAATGCAAAATTTAGAATTTCTTTTTTCCCATTGGCTCCTCCTCAGTATGAACACAAAGTTAATTTCTATTCTTAATTCCTATTTATGCTACATATATGAAGGATGAACGCGAGGAAAGGAGACCATAAAATACTGGCCTATTGCTATTTGTATGCTGCGCTTTGAACAGAAGAGACAAAACTGTCCTTTTTGTGAAATAATACTGGCTGTATCAGTGCCGTCCTCGTGTTTTTCTTCAAAAATGTGAGATTTGTTGCCCCGAATGGTGAGAGTAGTTTTTGTTAATGGAAGTCGCAAGAGGTTCTGCCACCTTAAAAACCATAGAATCATAGAATGGTTAGAGTTGGAAGGGACCTTCAAGATCATCGTGTTGCAGCCCCCCTGCCTTGGGCAGGGACGCCTCCACTAGAGCGGGTTGCTCAAAGCCCCGTCCAGCCTGGCCTTAAACACTTCCAGGGATGGGGCATCCACAGCTTCCCCGGGCAACCTGTTCCAGTGCCTCACCACCCTCACGGTAAAGAATTTCCTCCTAACATCTAGTCTGAATCTCCCCTCTTCCGATTTAAAACCGTTACCCCTTGTCCTGTCGCTACCTTTCCCGACAGAGAGTCCCTCTCCGGCTCTCCCGTAGGCTCCCTTCAGATATTGGAAGGCTGCTCTGAGGTCTCCCCGGAGCCTTCTCTTCTCCAGGCTGAACAACCCCAGCTCTCTCAGTCTCTCTTCACAGGGGAGGTGCTCCGTCCCTCCGATGGTTTTCGTGGCCCTCCGCTGGGCCCCTTCCAACAGGTCCACGTCCTTCCCGTGTCGAGGACTCCAAAGCTGGACACCGTACGCCAGGTGGGGTCTCGCGCGCGCAGAGTAGAGGGGGGTAGAATCGCCTCCCGTGACCCGCTGGCCACGCTTCTCTTGATGCAGCCCAGGGTGGGGTTGGCTTTCTGGGCTGCCAGCGCGCGTTGCCGGCTCGTACTGACATGTAATAATGCTACTGACGTACCGTTAGCAGCCTCGTGTTAAAAGAAGCGAGAAGCTGTAATATCCTTAATTTAGACAGTTTTTACGTGAAATGGTGCATCCTCACTGTTTCGTCACTTTCAGGAGCGAGCAATTGACCGAGAGCAGGAGAGAGACCTTTTCCAGCAAGAGATAGGGAAGCCGGAACAACAGCTTAAGGTTCCACAAAGGATTCGGCCTGTCAGCGAGCATCAAACCGGAGAGGTAACGCGCGCTATTGCTTGTACTCAAGGGATCTAAATGGTACGCTGACAGCCGTTCGGATACCCTAGGGAAGCTGTTTTATGGTGTCCCTAACCTGCATCCGTTCGCAAGGCAGGAAAGGAAATCCCCCGAGATGAAAGGCTACGGTGTCGGGGGAACGTGGGGAAAGTGTGTTCTGGGTGTTTTTTGAGTCGGTCGGTTGGATGTTTTTAGTAGCAGACACACAGAAGCCTCGTAACTTTCAAAAAGACTCCCTCGCGTAACTTAATTTAGAAAATGGGGTTTTCAAAAGCCCGTGGAAACATTCAGGACTCCTGTAGCGATTCCCCCTGCTCTTGCGTCCTTTTGTGACATCCTGTTGGTAGCACGGGTACGGGCACCGCAGGAACGCGGTGACCAAGGGGTCACAGCCGAGACGTAGCGGCGCTCTCTGCGTGCGCCTCCCCGGGAGACGTCTGTCTCCCCTGAAACAATCTGGTGACCGCAGAAGGGCAGCTCGAGGAAGTCACAGCAACCTCTTAGGCCCAGCAAAAGCCAGAAAAGCGACAGCGGTGCAAACGCTGTGTGTTGTGAAGCTTTTTGCCTGTTTTGTTTGGTGACCTTTGGGTCAATTGAACTGCATTTTATTTTTTGGTGGGTTTTCTCCTGTCTTGCTTTTAGAGCAAGGCTGATATTTTTGCGTGATTCTCTCGCCCGATTTTCAGTCTTCAGCTTCTTCTCAGGTGGCACTGCGATTTTCAAAGAAAAGCTCTTCCTTTCGGTTCAGTTCAGTTGCTGTCGTTCGGTTCTTAAATGGTAGCAACGTTTAGTATTCTATATTAGATAGTTTATGACCACAGACAGTAATGGGACATACATGGATAGACGTGAAATGTAAGTTGTCAAAATATTTATTGCCCTACAATTCTCGGAGGTAGGGGTGTGTTTCCTGGGGTTTCAAAATCTATTTCACTAAAAAGGTTTGTAACAAATCCTGCAAAGTGTTCAGCCCGTACCGGGCGACCTGGCTGTCGTCAGCCTGTGCGTACAAGGAGTGGTGGGCCATTAGCCGAATGTGTGTTAACCGACACGCGTGGAGCAATTCCGCATCCGTCTGCTTCTGTGGCAAAGCGGGTGCCCGCTCCTGTCCTACGGACACGTTCCACAGAGGGGGGAGGCACAATTAGTTTTCCTGAATCCGGGATGTTCGTTTTGAGTTCGTTTTGTGATGCGTCTCCTCATAATTTGAGGCATGGGCAGCGTGTGAATTCCTAGTTAAAATTCTCACAGTTAAAAAGGCAAAACTTCTCCCGAGAAAGAAAATTTCAAATTTGATTGCATAATGAAACGAGGCCTGTTTTTCTGCACAGAAACGATTTGTGGGAATCGTCCTGAATTACAAGCGTGTATACCCAGATGTGTACACTCCAAGTTGGCAGATAGGCTGCAGCAGCAATGTAAAGCATGCTTTAAGGTGAAAGATGGCTGTAACTGTGATGAAAACTTTAAGGTTCGTACTAGATGCTTTTAAAGTAGGATTTTTAACAGGCAGGCGCAGCGGCAATTTTAGAGCCGAGTGGTGCCGAATATTACCCATTTACAGACAGAATTCTCGGTACTGTCTTAGATTTACATCGAATTTCTATCAAATGAGCCACCTAGCCTTCCTATATAGTATATTTTGGTGCCCCGATATTACTTGGCGTATTTCATAAGTATACCTTTTATGGCCGTTTCTCGTGCTTTTCCGAGAGAGCTGCTTTACTTTTTCATAGTTGCACGGTTTTTGAATGCCTCTTCTGCCTTTCAGATCTTCTCTTTCTCCTACGCCTTAAATACTCGTACAAGAACGTGCAGAAAATGTTATGTGCAGCTGTAACGTGCTTTGGGGTTTTTTTTGGTAGGATGAAATGGAAATACTGGGACTGGCGATCCAGAAGTCTGAAGAAGCCACCGTAAAGGACCGTCCCAGTGACTACCGTCGAGTTAGGATTATTAAAAGCACCAAAGCGACACGCTCGTAGAGATGGGGACTACCTCTGGACACGTGTTAATCCCGGTCAGGTGTCCTCGGGATACAGATGGTCTGCGCTTCCTGCTCTGACAAGACAGAAGCGATGAGCTTCAGGATGAGCTCCTGAAGACAAGAAAGAGGCCAGGTGCCGGGGTTCTTGTCTCTTTGTTTGTTTGTTTGTTTGTTTGTTTTGGGCGGGGGGTGGCGGGCGGGCGGGCGGGCGTGTGGCTTCCAAAACAGGGTGCGCGGTTGACTGCAGGTGGCAGCCTGCAGAGCTCTTTTGCTGCCTGACCTCGCCTTTTCTTTGTCACTCCTCTTTCATGGCATCTGCGCTGAAAGCCGGGGCGGTCAACGAAGAGACGTGGACAAAACGGGACGAACCGGCGCCGCTTCTGCCTGTTTTCCAGGCTTTGCCACGAACCAAGGAGCATCATCAGCCTCGTCACTGGTGGCGGCGAGTCCTGAGGTGGCTTAGGTGAGTCGAGCCTTCCAGGAACGTCCGTTGTCCGTAGCCTACGGCGTGTCATTTGGACGTCAGTCGGAAGGAGGTTTCCCTTTCTGAAAGGGCACCGGTTTCTCGTGCCAAGCGGTTGCCTCTCCTGAAGTTCCCACGAGAGGGGATCCTCGGAGACGATGCGCTGGGCAGCAGAAGTCATCAGCGAGGAGACGTCGCGCGCTCTATTAAATAGGGACAAAAAGAAAGACGATGTCCTTCCAAAGGCCCGAGCGCGGCACCTCTTCCGACGGCCGATGGCATGGCCGGCCTTTGGGCTCTGGGTCCCCCGTAACAGCGGGGACACGGCCAAACCCTGTTCCTCTGCGTGTTCGGCACAGCCAAAAGCCTTGGCCGGTCCGCCGGTCGTTTTCGGTAGCCTGGTGGATCGCGGCACCGGGGATTGGATTTCCCCCCGCCAAAAGTACAGCCGTTTGGGGAATCTCTTACCTTCCTGGTTTTTTCTATCGTAAAGGAGACTTTAAAAAAAGGGTTAAAGTCGTATAACGTGCAAACTGACTTGCAGGCTTTAAACGGCAACCGTCCACCGGCTGTAGCCTACAGCGTCTTAGGCGTCCCTAAGCGGCGAGGTATTTGTTCCAAATCTTTGAAAAGAGAGGCGACTGAAGGTAACGGGTTGGGTTTTTGGTTGGGTTTTTTTTCTAGTTTTTTTGTTTTTTGTTTTTCCCCCCCCTTTTCTTTAGGCGGAGCGCTCTGAAGAACCTGATTTCTGCCTGGCTTTCAGCGTCGCGTTTCCCCGGCAGTGCGGTAGCATCTCTCTCGGGCAGTGCCGCCGGCCAGATGTCCCTCCTCCTTGGGTAGGAGAGAAAGCAGCCCCCGGTCAAATGACAACTGCGCGTTCTGGAGACGGAGAGCGCAACGGTGGGGGTTCGGAGCTGTGCCAGTTGAATTAGCGCCGAAGAAAAAACCCGAGGCTTTTCTAGCGTGAGTATTTTTCTTGGCCGTATCTAAACGCGCGCAGAGCTTTCCAGCGGCAGGGAAAGGGAAGGGAGGAGGCGCTTCCCCCCAGCGGGCGGAGGGTTTGTTACGCTGTTAGGCTGAGAAGGTGTTGCAAGTGGCACGGGTCAGTCTGAATAGGGACCTGAAGCGTCGGGATGGCTCCGGCTTTGGCAGGCCGTGCCGTCTTTGGAGCGGAGCTGTTTCCCCGCAATCCTCCTGTAGCTCAGCTCCTGTCCTGTCCCTCGGCCGGAGGGAATTCCTCTACTCTCTTCGGTGCTCTTTCGTTTGATGATGCTGATCTCCGGTTGGGGTTTGCTGTTTGTTTTGCAGGTGCCTCGTTGTCCGCGTCTCGTGCTGCTCGACAGATGCCCCGGCCCGGGTTTGCAGCCGGTGGTGGAGCCGCCTGAGGGGAAGGGGCCAGCCCTGGGTCTGGTCGTTCGGTGCATTTTTTGGGGCGAATTAAAAAAAACGGTGCGTGTGTGGGGGGGGGGGTGGTGTGATGATGTCATTTGGGGCAGCCGGATGTCAGCGGGGGAGCGACGGTGCGGCGGAGGAGCAGGTGAGTGGGGGTTAAGTGGGGTTCCCCCCACAAGAGGGTGGGTCACGGCCCCCAAACGCCTGAAAACTTGGTGCGGGGCAGGTGGTTGGGGTTTTGGGCGGTGGTGTTTAAAAAATGTTAAAAGCTGTATATGCGGGGGTGAGGCATTGGAGTAGAGAACAATCTCTCATTTTTCTGTGTGTTGAAAAATAATATTCCCTTACGTATATAAAAGGAGTTCCAAATACCAACCCGTATCTCTAAGGATTCTGTATTATTTAATGAGAGTTTAGACGACGGAAAGATTTTTTAAAAGATTTATTTATAAAGAGAGATTGAAGCGTCAAAGCGGATGTCTGGACAGGTCGCTAGTCCAATTGGATGTTGTCTATCGTGCGTGTTAATCTGTAAGTCTAAACAGATGTGACTCTTAGCAGACGTTCTGTCGAAGTGTATCAAGAGCATCCGTTTTCCCTAAGTCTTACCCACGGGTCGGTCAGTGCGGAGGCGTAAACGCCTGTGCTGTAGATGGTTCCAGACTGCAAAGAGAGCCTATCGCTAGAAGGGATTTCCAAACTGGCCCTCCCCTCTGCTCTCTCTTGCCGGCGTCCAAGCGCTTTCAAAAGCGCTTTAAGCAGGAGTGTTGATTCCCAGGAGGATAGGGAAGCTCTACAGAGAGACTTAGGTAGATTGGATCGTTGGGCCAACATCAGTGGTATGAGTTTCAACAAGGGCGAGCGCCAGGTTCTGCGCGTGGGCCACAATAACCCCGAGCAGCGCTACAGGCTTGGGGAAACGTGGCTGGAAAACCACCTGGAAGAAAGAGACCTGGGGGTTCTAATGGACAAGCGGCTGAACGTGAGCCGGCAGTGTGCCCAGGTGGCCACGAAAGCCAACGGCATCCTGGCTTGTATTAGAAACAGCGTGAGCAGCAGAAGTAGGGAGGCGATTGTGCCCCTGTACTCGGCACTGGTGAGGCCACACCTGGAGTATTGCGTCCGGTTTTGGGCACCTCAATCCAAGAGAGATGTCGAGGTGCTGGAGCGAGTGCAGAGGAGGGCAACGAAGCTGGTGAAGGGCCTGGAAAACAAATCCTATGAAGAGCGGTTGAAGGAGCTGGGACTGTTTAGTATGAGGAAGAGGGGGCTGAGGGGAGACCTCGTCACTCTCTAAACCTACTTGAAAGGACACTGTAGAGAGGTCGGTGCTGGTCTCCTGGCACGGGTAGGTAATGACAGAACGAGAGGGAACGGCTTCAAGCTCCAACAGGGTAGGTTTAGACTGGACATTAGGAAAGAATGTTTCACAGAGGGAGTGGTCGGGCATTGGAACAGGCTACCCAGGGAGGTGGTCGAGTCACCATCCCTGGATGTGTTTAAGAACCGTTGAGATGTGGTGTTGGGGGATATGGTGTAGGGGAGAACTTTGTAGAGTAGGGTAGATGGTTGGACTCGATGATCCCAAGGGTCTTTTGCAACCTAGACGATTCTATGATTCTATGAAAAGCAGCCCCTTCCCCCGCTTCCCCTCCCGCCCTGGGGAGCTGGATCGGTGCAGCGGGACAGGAGGAAAAAAACGCAGCCCCGTTTTCCTGCAGGGACGCAAAGCTCCCCGATGTCTCTGTGGTGGATAAGGCGGCACCCCCGCCTGCCTTCCTGGACGCCGGCGGACTGGCTGCTGTCGCCCCCACGGCCCCCGGGGCCACGCGCAGAGCGCCGCGGCGTCCCTGGGGCTGGTTGCGGGGCGAACACCGGAGGTTTTTGGCGCCGAGGCGACGGCTGCGGCTGCCCGGACTGCGAGCGGGGACAGGGCAGAGAGCGGGAAGGCCTGCCCGCCGGTAAGTGGTCACGGTCCCTGGGTGGAGGGAAGCGGGCTGAGAGCGGTCACCGCTCATGGCCCCGGTGAGGTCTCAGAGGGGGACAAGGAAGGGGGCGTGGGCGCTGCCCGGTGCTTTCCGCCCGCTGCGGACGGGTCCGCAGCGATTTCTGGGCTGGCCGCCGTTTTCCCCCCGGCCCCCTCCGGTTCCGGAGCGGCTCGGCCCGCCCATACCGCGCGCCCATTGGTCGCGGTGCCGTAAGCGGCGTCCGTCCTCTAGGAGCCCCCGTCCCATTGGTCGATCGCGCCGTCAATCTCCAGCGCCTCCCAGTCCGGCCAATCGGAGCGCGGCAGGCGATCCGACCAATCGGAGCGGGGTGGTCGCGTTGTGATTGGCTCGTCCTCCTGTCAATCCGCCCGGGGGGCGGTTGCCATGGTGAGGAAGCCCCGCCCGGTCGCGCATGCGCAGTAGTAAGGACGGCGCCGCCCTCACTACTGCGCATGCGCCACCGGGCGGGGCGTCCTCACCATGGCAACCGCCATTGACGTCCCACTCCGGCCAATCGGAGCGCGGCAGGCGATCCGACCAATCGGAGCGCGGCGGTCGCGTTGTGATTGGCTCGTCCTCCTGTCAATCCGCCTGGGGGCGGTTGCCATGGTGAGGAAGCCCCGCCTGGTCGCGCATGCGCAGTAGTAAGGGCGGCGCCGTGCTCGCTACTGCCGCCTTGTGGACAAAAATCGGTACTGCAGGTGGGGGGGCGCGCATGCGCAGTGGAAAGAGTGGCGCCGCCCTCGCTGCTGCCGCCGCTTGTGGACAAAAAGCGGTACTGCAGGTACGGGGGTAGGGGGGTCCGGCCGCATGCGCAGTGGACGGGGGGGGGGGGGCGCTGCGCTCGCCGCTGCCGCCCGTGCCAGCAGAAACCGGCGCTGCAGCTCGGCGGATGCGGGGGGGGAAGGCGGAGCCCTGGGAGGTTCCATTTTCCCCAAATTGGGGAAAATTATTCAATTTGGGGTTTTTTTCGGTGCTTTTCCGCAACGGAAAAGACTTCAGGGTTTTGTTAGGGTTTTTCTTGCCCTTCCCCGCCGCCGGGGACGGCGCCCATGCGGGGGCTGACGCTGCAGAACCGTAAATTGAACCCCCAAATTGAACCCCGAACATGAATAACATTTTCCCTAATTTGGGGAAAAGGGAACCTTCCCCGGTCCCGCCTCCCCCCGCTCCCCGAGCCGCACCGCCGGTTTCTGCTGGCACGGGCGGCAGCGGCGGCGAGCGCAGCGCCCCCCTTTCTACTGGGCATGCGCGTCCCCCCCCCCCCCCCCCCGCCCTGTACCTGCGTACCTGCAGTACCGCTTTTTGTCCACGAGGGGGCAGTAGCGAGCACGGCGCCGCCCTCACTACTGCGCATGCGCCACCGGGCGGGGCGTCCTCACCATGGCAACCGCCATTGACGTCCCACTCCGGCCAATCGGAGCGCGGCAGGCGATCCGACCAATCGGAGCGCGGCGGTCGCGTTGTGATTGGCTCGTCCTCCTGTCAATCCGCCCGGGGGGCGGTTGCCATGGTGAGGAAGCCCCGCCCGGTCGCGCATGCGCAGTAGTAAGGACGGCGCTGCCCTCACTACTGCGCATGCGCCACCGGGCGGGGCGTCCTCACCATGGCAACCGCCATTGACGTCCCACTCCGGCCAATCGGAGCGCGGCAGGCGATCCGACCAATCGGAGCGCGGCGGTCGCGTTGTGATTGGCTCGTCCTCCTGTCAATCCGCCCGGGGGCGGTTGCCATGGTGAGGAAGCCCCGCCTGGTCGCGCATGCGCAGTAGTAAGGGCGGCGCCGTGCTCGCTACTGCCGCCTTGTGGACAAAAATCGGTACTGCAGGTGGGGGGGCGCGCATGCGCAGTGGAAAGAGTGGCGCCGCCCTCGCTGCTGCCGCCGCTTGTGGACAAAAAGCGGTACTGCAGGTACGGGGGTAGGGGGGTCCGGCCGCATGCGCAGTGGACGGGGGGGGGGGGGCGCTGCGCTCGCCGCTGCCGCCCGTGCCAGCAGAAACCGGCGCTGCAGCTCGGCGGATGCGGGGGGGGAAGGCGGAGCCCTGGGAGGTTCCATTTTCCCCAAATTGGGGAAAATTATTCAATTTGGGGTTTTTTTCGGTGCTTTTCCGCAACGGAAAAGACTTCAGGGTTTTGTTAGGGTTTTTCTTGCCCTTCCCCGCCGCCGGGGACGGCGCCCATGCGGGGGCTGACGCTGCAGAACCGTAAATTGAACCCCCAAATTGAACCCCGAACATGAATAACATTTTCCCTAATTTGGGGAAAAGGGAACCTTCCCCGGTCCCGCCTCCCCCCGCTCCCCGAGCCGCACCGCCGGTTTCTGCTGGCACGGGCGGCAGCGGCGGCGAGCGCAGCGCCCCCCTTTCTACTGGGCATGCGCGTCCCCCCCCCCCCCCCCCCCCCGCCCTGTACCTGCGTACCTGCAGTACCGCTTTTTGTCCACGAGGGGGCAGTAGCGAGCACGGCGCCGCCCTCACTACTGCGCATGCGCCACCGGGCGGGGCGTCCTCACCATGGCAACCGCCATTGACGTCCCACTCCGGCCAATCGGAGCGCGGCAGGCGATCCGACCAATCGGAGCGCGGCGGTCGCGTTGTGATTGGCTCGTCCTCCTGTCAATCCGCCCGGGGGGCGGTTGCCATGGTGAGGAAGCCCCGCCCAGTCGCGCATGCGCAGTAGTAAGGACGGCGCCGCCCTCACTACTGCGCATGCGCCACCGGGCGGGGCGTCCTCACCATGGCAACCGCCCCCTGGCGGATTGACAGGAGGACGAGCCAATCACAGCGCGACCGCCGCGCTCCGATTGGTCGGATCGCCTGCCGCGCTCCGATTGGCCGGGGTGGGAGGCGCTGAAGATTGACGGCGCGACCGACCAATGGGACGGGCTCCCCGAGGACGGAAGCCGCTTCCGGCGCCGTGACCAATGGGCGCGCCGCATGGGCGGGCCGAGCCGCTCCGGAAGCGGAGGGGGCCGGGGGAAAATGGCGGCGCGCGCAGAAGCGGCTGCGGCGCGGCGCGGCGCGGCGCGGACCGCACCGCACCGGACCGGCGCGGGCGGAAAGCACCGGGCAGCCGGACAGCGTCGCGGTGCCGCTGGACAGCGTCGCGGTGCCGCTGGACAGCGTCGCGAGGCAGCTGGACAGCGTCGAGGCCAGCGGGGGGGCGCGGGGAAGGCGGCCGGGGTCCCGAGGCGGCTCCGAGGGGAGACGGCGTTGCGGGGGGGCGGGCTGAGGCGTCTGGGGAGGTGCTCGCGGCTCCTGGGGCTGGCAAACGGGCTCGCGTGGCTGGTGTTGGGGCTTCAGCCGGAGAGGGAGTCGTGTGGCTTTGGGCTGAGGGGCGGGGGTGGAGTCCGGCGTTTTGGGGACTTGAGCAGAGGCTCAGCGGCTGGGTTTTGGGGCTCGGAAGGGGGCAGTAAGTGATGCGGTTTGGGGGCGGAGAGCAGAAGCCGTTTTGGCTGGTTCTGCACGGGGGGTGGGCAGGAGGGCGTTGGGGGCTGCGGGGGAAAGCAGGGGCTGGGCGGGCTGCGGGGTGCTCAAACAGCAGGTGAGGTTTTCAAATCTGCAACTTGTAACTGTTGCAGCTTTGTTCTGGCTTCCTCCATTTTTGCAAAAGCTTCTGTTGCTAGACAGAGCATTCCTCTGTGTATCAGCTACTTGAGCTAGTTTATTTCAATGCGTCTGATCAGGTTTGTCTGTTCAGCAAAGTGGCATTTAAAGGTGACGTTTCACCGGATGCCAGCGGCTGTGCCTTATTTCCAGTATAAAGATGTATTCCCCAAATATCAGAGTGGGATATAACAACTGCAGCTGGTCAAAAGTAACACTGAAATGCAAAATTTAGAATTTCTTTTTTCCCATTGGCTCCTCCTCAGTATGAACACAAAGTTAATTTCTATTCTTAATTCCTATTTATGCTACATATATGAAGGATGAACGCGAGGAAAGGAGACCATAAAATACTGGCCTATTGCTATTTGTATGCTGCGCTTTGAACAGAAGAGACAAAACTGTCCTTTTTGTGAAATAATACTGGCTGTATCAGTGCCGTCCTCGTGTTTTTCTTCAAAAATGTGAGATTTGTTGCCCCGAATGGTGAGAGTAGTTTTTGTTAATGGAAGTCGCAAGAGGTTCTGCCACCTTAAAAACCATAGAATCATAGAATGGTTAGAGTTGGAAGGGACCTTCAAGATCATCGTGTTGCAGCCCCCCTGCCTTGGGCAGGGACGCCTCCACTAGAGCGGGTTGCTCAAAGCCCCGTCCAGCCTGGCCTTAAACACTTCCAGGGATGGGGCATCCACAGCTTCCCCGGGCAACCTGTTCCAGTGCCTCACCACCCTCACGGTAAAGAATTTCCTCCTAACATCTAGTCTGAATCTCCCCTCTTCCGATTTAAAACCGTTACCCCTTGTCCTGTCGCTACCTTTCCCGACAGAGAGTCCCTCTCCGGCTCTCCCGTAGGCTCCCTTCAGATATTGGAAGGCTGCTCTGAGGTCTCCCCGGAGCCTTCTCTTCTCCAGGCTGAACAACCCCAGCTCTCTCAGTCTCTCTTCACAGGGGAGGTGCTCCGTCCCTCCGATGGTTTTCGTGGCCCTCCGCTGGGCCCCTTCCAACAGGTCCACGTCCTTCCCGTGTCGAGGACTCCAAAGCTGGACACCGTACGCCAGGTGGGGTCTCGCGCGCGCAGAGTAGAGGGGGGTAGAATCGCCTCCCGTGACCCGCTGGCCACGCTTCTCTTGATGCAGCCCAGGGTGGGGTTGGCTTTCTGGGCTGCCAGCGCGCGTTGCCGGCTCGTACTGACATGTAATAATGCTACTGACGTACCGTTAGCAGCCTCGTGTTAAAAGAAGCGAGAAGCTGTAATATCCTTAATTTAGACAGTTTTTACGTGAAATGGTGCATCCTCACTGTTTCGTCACTTTCAGGAGCGAGCAATTGACCGAGAGCAGGAGAGAGACCTTTTCCAGCAAGAGATAGGGAAGCCGGAACAACAGCTTAAGGTTCCACAAAGGATTCGGCCTGTCAGCGAGCATCAAACCGGAGAGGTAACGCGCGCTATTGCTTGTACTCAAGGGATCTAAATGGTACGCTGACAGCCGTTCGGATACCCTAGGGAAGCTGTTTTATGGTGTCCCTAACCTGCATCCGTTCGCAAGGCAGGAAAGGAAATCCCCCGAGATGAAAGGCTACGGTGTCGGGGGAACGTGGGGAAAGTGTGTTCTGGGTGTTTTTTGAGTCGGTCGGTTGGATGTTTTTAGTAGCAGACACACAGAAGCCTCGTAACTTTCAAAAAGACTCCCTCGCGTAACTTAATTTAGAAAATGGGGTTTTCAAAAGCCCGTGGAAACATTCAGGACTCCTGTAGCGATTCCCCCTGCTCTTGCGTCCTTTTGTGACATCCTGTTGGTAGCACGGGTACGGGCACCGCAGGAACGCAGTGACCAAGGGGTCACAGCCGAGACGTAGCGGCGCTCTCTGCGTGCGCCTCCCCGGGAGACGTCTGTCTCCCCTGAAACAATCTGGTGACCGCAGAAGGGCAGCTCGAGGAAGTCACAGCAACCTCTTAGGCCCAGCAAAAGCCAGAAAAGCGACAGCGGTGCAAACGCTGTGTGTTGTGAAGCTTTTTGCCTGTCTTGTTTGGTGACCTTTGGGTCAATTGAACTGCATTTTATTTTTTGGTGGGTTTTCTCCTGTCTTGCTTTTAGAGCAAGGCTGATATTTTTGCGTGATTCTCTCGCCCGATTTTCAGTCTTCAGCTTCTTCTCAGGTGGCACTGCGATTTTCAAAGAAAAGCTCTTCCTTTCGGTTCAGTTCAGTTGCTGTCGTTCGGTTCTTAAATGGTAGCAACGTTTAGTATTCTATATTAGATAGTTTATGACCACAGACAGTAATGGGACATACATGGATAGACGTGAAATGTAAGTTGTCAAAATATTTATTGCCCTACAATTCTCGGAGGTAGGGGTGTGTTTCCTGGGGTTTCAAAATCTATTTCACTAAAAAGGTTTGTAACAAATCCTGCAAAGTGTTCAGCCCGTACCGGGCGACCTGGCTGTCGTCAGCCTGTGCGTACAAGGAGTGGTGGGCCATTAGCCGAATGTGTGTTAACCGACACGCGTGGAGCAATTCCGCATCCGTCTGCTTCTGTGGCAAAGCGGGTGCCCGCTCCTGTCCTACGGACACGTTCCACAGAGGGGGGAGGCACAATTAGTTTTCCTGAATCCGGGATGTTCGTTTTGAGTTCGTTTTGTGATGCGTCTCCTCATAATTTGAGGCATGGGCAGCGTGTGAATTCCTAGTTAAAATTCTCACAGTTAAAAAGGCAAAACTTCTCCCGAGAAAGAAAATTTCAAATTTGATTGCATAATGAAACGAGGCCTGTTTTTCTGCACAGAAACGATTTGTGGGAATCGTCCTGAATTACAAGCGTGTATACCCAGATGTGTACACTCCAAGTTGGCAGATAGGCTGCAGCAGCAATGTAAAGCATGCTTTAAGGTGAAAGATGGCTGTAACTGTGATGAAAACTTTAAGGTTCGTACTAGATGCTTTTAAAGTAGGATTTTTAACAGGCAGGCGCAGCGGCAATTTTAGAGCCGAGTGGTGCCGAATATTACCCATTTACAGACAGAATTCTCGGTACTGTCTTAGATTTACATCGAATTTCTATCAAATGAGCCACCTAGCCTTCCTATATAGTATATTTTGGTGCCCCGATATTACTTGGCGTATTTCATAAGTATACCTTTTATGGCCGTTTCTCGTGCTTTTCCGAGAGAGCTGCTTTACTTTTTCATAGTTGCACGGTTTTTGAATGCCTCTTCTGCCTTTCAGATCTTCTCTTTCTCCTACGCCTTAAATACTCGTACAAGAACGTGCAGAAAATGTTATGTGCAGCTGTAACGTGCTTTGGGGTTTTTTTTGGTAGGATGAAATGGAAATACTGGGACTGGCGATCCAGAAGTCTGAAGAAGCCACCGTAAAGGACCGTCCCAGTGACTACCGTCGAGTTAGGATTATTAAAAGCACCAAAGCGACACGCTCGTAGAGATGGGGACTACCTCTGGACACGTGTTAATCCCGGTCAGGTGTCCTCGGGATACAGATGGTCTGCGCTTCCTGCTCTGACAAGACAGAAGCGATGAGCTTCAGGATGAGCTCCTGAAGACAAGAAAGAGGCCAGGTGCCGGGGTTCTTGTCTCTTTGTTTGTTTGTTTGTTTGTTTGTTTTGGGCGGGGGGTGGCGGGCGGGCGGGCGGGCGTGTGGCTTCCAAAACAGGGTGCGCGGTTGACTGCAGGTGGCAGCCTGCAGAGCTCTTTTGCTGCCTGACCTCGCCTTTTCTTTGTCACTCCTCTTTCATGGCATCTGCGCTGAAAGCCGGGGCGGTCAACGAAGAGACGTGGACAAAACGGGACGAACCGGCGCCGCTTCTGCCTGTTTTCCAGGCTTTGCCACGAACCAAGGAGCATCATCAGCCTCGTCACTGGTGGCGGCGAGTCCTGAGGTGGCTTAGGTGAGTCGAGCCTTCCAGGAACGTCCGTTGTCCGTAGCCTACGGCGTGTCATTTGGACGTCAGTCGGAAGGAGGTTTCCCTTTCTGAAAGGGCACCGGTTTCTCGTGCCAAGCGGTTGCCTCTCCTGAAGTTCCCACGAGAGGGGATCCTCGGAGACGATGCGCTGGGCAGCAGAAGTCATCAGCGAGGAGACGTCGCGCGCTCTATTAAATAGGGACAAAAAGAAAGACGATGTCCTTCCAAAGGCCCGAGCGCGGCACCTCTTCCGACGGCCAATGGCATGGCCGGCCTTTGGGCTCTGGGTCCCCCGTAACAGCGGGGACACGGCCAAACCCTGTTCCTCTGCGTGTTCGGCACAGCCAAAAGCCTTGGCCGGTCCGCCGGTCGTTTTCGGTAGCCTGGTGGATCGCGGCACCGGGGATTGGATTTCCCCCCGCCAAAAGTACAGCCGTTTGGGGAATCTCTTACCTTCCTGGTTTTTTCTATCGTAAAGGAGACTTTAAAAAAAGGGTTAAAGTCGTATAACGTGCAAACTGACTTGCAGGCTTTAAACGGCAACCGTCCACCGGCTGTAGCCTACAGCGTCTTAGGCGTCCCTAAGCGGCGAGGTATTTGTTCCAAATCTTTGAAAAGAGAGGCGACTGAAGGTAACGGGTTGGGTTTTTGGTTGGGTTTTTTTTCTAGTTTTTTTTGTTTTTGTTTTTCCCCCCCCTTTTCTTTAGGCGGAGCGCTCTGAAGAACCTGATTTCTGCCTGGCTTTCAGCGTCGCGTTTCCCCGGCAGTGCGGTAGCATCTCTCTCGGGCAGTGCCGCCGGCCAGATGTCCCTCCTCCTTGGGTAGGAGAGAAAGCAGCCCCCGGTCAAATGACAACTGCGCGTTCTGGAGACGGAGAGCGCAACGGTGGGGGTTCGGAGCTGTGCCAGTTGAATTAGCGCCGAAGAAAAAACCCGAGGCTTTTCTAGCGTGAGTATTTTTCTTGGCCGTATCTAAACGCGCGCAGAGCTTTCCAGCGGCAGGGAAAGGGAAGGGAGGAGGCGCTTCCCCCCAGCGGGCGGAGGGTTTGTTACGCTGTTAGGCTGAGAAGGTGTTGCAAGTGGCACGGGTCAGTCTGAATAGGGACCTGAAGCGTCGGGATGGCTCCGGCTTTGGCAGGCCGTGCCGTCTTTGGAGCGGAGCTGTTTCCCCGCAATCCTCCTGTAGCTCAGCTCCTGTCCTGTCCCTCGGCCGGAGGGAATTCCTCTACTCTCTTCGGTGCTCTTTCGTTTGATGATGCTGATCTCCGGTTGGGGTTTGCTGTTTGTTTTGCAGGTGCCTCGTTGTCCGCGTCTCGTGCTGCTCGACAGATGCCCCGGCCCGGGTTTGCAGCCGGTGGTGGAGCCGCCTGAGGGGAAGGGGCCAGCCCTGGGTCTGGTCGTTCGGTGCATTTTTTGGGGCGAATTAAAAAAAACGGTGCGTGTGTGGGGGGGGGGGTGGTGTGATGATGTCATTTGGGGCAGCCGGATGTCAGCGGGGGAGCGACGGTGCGGCGGAGGAGCAGGTGAGTGGGGGTTAAGTGGGGTTCCCCCCACAAGAGGGTGGGTCACGGCCCCCAAACGCCTGAAAACTTGGTGCGGGGCAGGTGGTTGGGGTTTTGGGCGGTGGTGTTTAAAAAATGTTAAAAGCTGTATATGCGGGGGTGAGGCATTGGAGTAGAGAACAATCTCTCATTTTTCTGTGTGTTGAAAAATAATATTCCCTTACGTATATAAAAGGAGTTCCAAATACCAACCCGTATCTCTAAGGATTCTGTATTATTTAATGGGAGTTTAGACGACGGAAAGATTTTTTAAAAGATTTATTTATAAAGAGAGATTGAAGCGTCAAAGCGGATGTCTGGACAGGTCGCTAGTCCAATTGGATGTTGTCTATCGTGCGTGTTAATCTGTAAGTCTAAACAGATGTGACTCTTAGCAGACGTTCTGTCGAAGTGTATCAAGAGCATCCGTTTTCCCTAAGTCTTACCCACGGGTCGGTCAGTGCGGAGGCGTAAACGCCTGTGCTGTAGATGGTTCCAGACTGCAAAGAGAGCCTATCGCTAGAAGGGATTTCCAAACTGGCCCTCCCCTCTGCTCTCTCTTGCCGGCGTCCAAGCGCTTTCAAAAGCGCTTTAAGCAGGAGTGTTGATTCCCAGGAGGATAGGGAAGCTCTACAGAGAGACTTAGGTAGATTGGATCGTTGGGCCAACATCAGTGGTATGAGTTTCAACAAGGGCGAGCGCCAGGTTCTGCGCGTGGGCCACAATAACCCCGAGCAGCGCTACAGGCTTGGGGAAACGTGGCTGGAAAACCACCTGGAAGAAAGAGACCTGGGGGTTCTAATGGACAAGCGGCTGAACGTGAGCCGGCAGTGTGCCCAGGTGGCCACGAAAGCCAACGGCATCCTGGCTTGTATTAGAAACAGCGTGAGCAGCAGAAGTAGGGAGGCGATTGTGCCCCTGTACTCGGCACTGGTGAGGCCACACCTGGAGTATTGCGTCCGGTTTTGGGCACCTCAATCCAAGAGAGATGTCGAGGTGCTGGAGCGAGTGCAGAGGAGGGCAACGAAGCTGGTGAAGGGCCTGGAAAACAAATCCTATGAAGAGCGGTTGAAGGAGCTGGGACTGTTTAGTATGAGGAAGAGGGGGCTGAGGGGAGACCTCGTCACTCTCTAAACCTACTTGAAAGGACACTGTAGAGAGGTCGGTGCTGGTCTCCTGGCACGGGTAGGTAATGACAGAACGAGAGGGAACGGCTTCAAGCTCCAACAGGGTAGGTTTAGACTGGACATTAGGAAAGAATGTTTCACAGAGGGAGTGGTCGGGCATTGGAACAGGCTACCCAGGGAGGTGGTCGAGTCACCATCCCTGGATGTGTTTAAGAACCGTCGAGATGTGGTGTTGGGGGATATGGTGTAGGGGAGAACTTTGTAGAGTAGGGTAGATGGTTGGACTCGATGATCCCAAGGGTCTCTTGCAACCTAGACGATTCTATGATTCTATGAAAAGCAGCCCCTTCCCCCGTTTCCCCTCCCGCCCTGGGGAGCTGGATCGGTGCAGCGGGACAGGAGGAAAAAAACGCAGCCCCGTTTTCCTGCAGGGACGCAAAGCTCCCCGATGTCTCTGTGGTGGATAAGGCGGCACCCCCGCCTGCCTTCCTGGACGCCGGCGGACTGGCTGCTGTCGCCCCCACGGCCCCCGGGGCCACGCGCAGAGCGCCGCGGCGTCCCTGGGGCTGGTTGCGGGGCGAACACCGGAGGTTTTTGGCGCCGAGGCGACGGCTGCGGCTGCCCGGACTGCGAGCGGGGACAGGGCAGAGAGCGGGAAGGCCTGCCCGCCGGTAAGTGGTCACGGTCCCTGGGTGGAGGGAAGCGGGCTGAGAGCGGTCACCGCTCATGGCCCCGGTGAGGTCTCAGAGGGGGGACAAGGAAGGGGGCGTGGGCGCTGCCCGGTGCTTTCCGCCCGCTGCGGACCGGTCCGCAGCGATTTCTGGGCTGGCCGCCGTTTTCCCCCGGCCCCCTCCGGTTCCGGAGCGGCTCGGCCCGCCCATACCGCGCGCCCATTGGTCGCGGTGCCGTAAGCGGCGTCCGTCCTCTAGGAGCCCCCGTCCCATTGGTCGATCGCGCCGTCAATCTCCAGCGCCTCCCAGTCCGGCCAATCGGAGCGCGGCAGGCGATCCGACCAATCGGAGCGGGGCGGTCGCGTTGTGATTGGCTCGTCCTCCTGTCAATCCGCCCGGGGGGCGGTTGCCATGGTGAGGAAGCCCCGCCCGGTCGCGCATGCGCAGTAGTAAGGACGGCGCCGCCCTCACTACTGCGCATGCGCCACCGGGCGGGGCGTCCTCACCATGGCAACCGCCATTGACGTCCCACTCCGGCCAATCGGAGCGCGGCAGGCGATCCGACCAATCGGAGCGCGGCGGTCGCGTTGTGATTGGCTCGTCCTCCTGTCAATCCGCCCGGGGGCGGTTGCCATGGTGAGGAAGCCCCGCCTGGTCGCGCATGCGCAGTAGTAAGGGCGGCGCCGTGCTCGCTACTGCCGCCTTGTGGACAAAAATCGGTACTGCAGGTGGGGGGGCGCGCATGCGCAGTGGAAAGAGTGGCGCCGCCCTCGCTGCTGCCGCCGCTTGTGGACAAAAAGCGGTACTGCAGGTACGGGGGTAGGGGGGTCCGGCCGCATGCGCAGTGGACGGGGGGGGGGGGGCGCTGCGCTCGCCGCTGCCGCCCGTGCCAGCAGAAACCGGCGCTGCAGCTCGGCGGATGCGGGGGGGGAAGGCGGAGCCCTGGGAGGTTCCATTTTCCCCAAATTGGGGAAAATTATTCAATTTGGGGTTTTTTTCGGTGCTTTTCCGCAACGGAAAAGACTTCAGGGTTTTGTTAGGGTTTTTCTTGCCCTTCCCCGCCGCCGGGGACGGCGCCCATGCGGGGGCTGACGCTGCAGAACCGTAAATTGAACCCCCAAATTGAACCCCGAACATGAATAACATTTTCCCTAATTTGGGGAAAAGGGAACCTTCCCCGGTCCCGCCTCCCCCCGCTCCCCGAGCCGCACCGCCGGTTTCTGCTGGCACGGGCGGCAGCGGCGGCGAGCGCAGCGCCCCCCTTTCTACTGGGCATGCGCGTCCCCCCCCCCCCCCCCCCCCCGCCCTGTACCTGCGTACCTGCAGTACCGCTTTTTGTCCACGAGGGGGCAGTAGCGAGCACGGCGCCGCCCTCACTACTGCGCATGCGCCACCGGGCGGGGCGTCCTCACCATGGCAACCGCCATTGACGTCCCACTCCGGCCAATCGGAGCGCGGCAGGCGATCCGACCAATCGGAGCGCGGCGGTCGCGTTGTGATTGGCTCGTCCTCCTGTCAATCCGCCCGGGGGGCGGTTGCCATGGTGAGGAAGCCCCGCCCGGTCGCGCATGCGCAGTAGTAAGGACGGCGCCGTCCTCGCTACTGCGCATGCGCCACCGGGCGGGGCGTCCTCACCATGGCAACCGCCCCCTGGCGGATTGACAGGAGGACGAGCCAATCACAGCGCGACCGCCGCGCTCCGATTGGTCGGATCGCCTGCCGCGCTCCGATTGGCCGGGGTGGGAGGCGCTGAAGATTGACGGCGCGACCGACCAATGGGACGGGCTCCCCGAGGACGGAAGCCGCTTCCGGCGCCGTGACCAATGGGCGCGCCGCATGGGCGGGCCGAGCCGCTCCGGAAGCGGAGGGGGCCGGGGGAAAATGGCGGCGCGCGCAGAAGCGGCTGCGGCGCGGCGCGGACCGCACCGCACCGGACCGGCGCGGGCGGAAAGCACCGGGCAGCCGGACAGCGTCGCGGTGCCGCTGGACAGCGTCGCGGTGCCGCTGGACAGCGTCGCGAGGCAGCTGGACAGCGTCGAGGCCAGCGGGGGGGCGCGGGGAAGGCGGCCGGGGTCCCGAGGCGGCTCCGAGGGGAGACGGCGTTGCGGGGGGGCGGGCTGAGGCGTCTGGGGAGGTGCTCGCGGCTCCTGGGGCTGGCAAACGGGCTCGCGTGGCTGGTGTTGGGGCTTCAGCCGGAGAGGGAGTCGTGTGGCTTTGGGCTGAGGGGCGGGGGTGGAGTCCGGCGTTTTGGGGACTTGAGCAGAGGCTCAGCGGCTGGGTTTTGGGGCTCGGAAGGGGGCAGTAAGTGATGCGGTTTGGGGGCGGAGAGCAGAAGCCGTTTTGGCTGGTTCTGCACGGGGGGTGGGCAGGAGGGCGTTGGGGGCTGCGGGGGAAAGCAGGGGCTGGGCGGGCTGCGGGGTGCTCAAACAGCAGGTGAGGTTTTCAAATCTGCAACTTGTAACTGTTGCAGCTTTGTTCTGGCTTCCTCCATTTTTGCAAAAGCTTCTGTTGCTAGACAGAGCATTCCTCTGTGTATCAGCTACTTGAGCTAGTTTATTTCAATGCGTCTGATCAGGTTTGTCTGTTCAGCAAAGTGGCATTTAAAGGTGACGTTTCACCGGATGCCAGCGGCTGTGCCTTATTTCCAGTATAAAGATGTATTCCCCAAATATCAGAGTGGGATATAACAACTGCAGCTGGTCAAAAGTAACACTGAAATGCAAAATTTAGAATTTCTTTTTTCCCATTGGCTCCTCCTCAGTATGAACACAAAGTTAATTTCTATTCTTAATTCCTATTTATGCTACATATATGAAGGATGAACGCGAGGAAAGGAGACCATAAAATACTGGCCTATTGCTATTTGTATGCTGCGCTTTGAACAGAAGAGACAAAACTGTCCTTTTTGTGAAATAATACTGGCTGTATCAGTGCCGTCCTCGTGTTTTTCTTCAAAAATGTGAGATTTGTTGCCCCGAATGGTGAGAGTAGTTTTTGTTAATGGAAGTCGCAAGAGGTTCTGCCACCTTAAAAACCATAGAATCATAGAATGGTTAGAGTTGGAAGGGACCTTCAAGATCATCGTGTTGCAGCCCCCCTGCCTTGGGCAGGGACGCCTCCACTAGAGCGGGTTGCTCAAAGCCCCGTCCAGCCTGGCCTTAAACACTTCCAGGGATGGGGCATCCACAGCTTCCCCGGGCAACCTGTTCCAGTGCCTCACCACCCTCACGGTAAAGAATTTCCTCCTAACATCTAGTCTGAATCTCCCCTCTTCCGATTTAAAACCGTTACCCCTTGTCCTGTCGCTACCTTTCCCGACAGAGAGTCCCTCTCCGGCTCTCCCGTAGGCTCCCTTCAGATATTGGAAGGCTGCTCTGAGGTCTCCCCGGAGCCTTCTCTTCTCCAGGCTGAACAACCCCAGCTCTCTCAGTCTCTCTTCACAGGGGAGGTGCTCCGTCCCTCCGATGGTTTTCGTGGCCCTCCGCTGGGCCCCTTCCAACAGGTCCACGTCCTTCCCGTGTCGAGGACTCCAAAGCTGGACACCGTACGCCAGGTGGGGTCTCGCGCGCGCAGAGTAGAGGGGGGTAGAATCGCCTCCCGTGACCCGCTGGCCACGCTTCTCTTGATGCAGCCCAGGGTGGGGTTGGCTTTCTGGGCTGCCAGCGCGCGTTGCCGGCTCGTACTGACATGTAATAATGCTACTGACGTACCGTTAGCAGCCTCGTGTTAAAAGAAGCGAGAAGCTGTAATATCCTTAATTTAGACAGTTTTTACGTGAAATGGTGCATCCTCACTGTTTCGTCACTTTCAGGAGCGAGCAATTGACCGAGAGCAGGAGAGAGACCTTTTCCAGCAAGAGATAGGGAAGCCGGAACAACAGCTTAAGGTTCCACAAAGGATTCGGCCTGTCAGCGAGCATCAAACCGGAGAGGTAACGCGCGCTATTGCTTGTACTCAAGGGATCTAAATGGTACGCTGACAGCCGTTCGGATACCCTAGGGAAGCTGTTTTATGGTGTCCCTAACCTGCATCCGTTCGCAAGGCAGGAAAGGAAATCCCCCGAGATGAAAGGCTACGGTGTCGGGGGAACGTGGGGAAAGTGTGTTCTGGGTGTTTTTTGAGTCGGTCGGTTGGATGTTTTTAGTAGCAGACACACAGAAGCCTCGTAACTTTCAAAAAGACTCCCTCGCGTAACTTAATTTAGAAAATGGGGTTTTCAAAAGCCCGTGGAAACATTCAGGACTCCTGTAGCGATTCCCCCTGCTCTTGCGTCCTTTTGTGACATCCTGTTGGTAGCACGGGTACGGGCACCGCAGGAACGCGGTGACCAAGGGGTCACAGCCGAGACGTAGCGGCGCTCTCTGCGTGCGCCTCCCCGGGAGACGTCTGTCTCCCCTGAAACAATCTGGTGACCGCAGAAGGGCAGCTCGAGGAAGTCACAGCAACCTCTTAGGCCCAGCAAAAGCCAGAAAAGCGACAGCGGTGCAAACGCTGTGTGTTGTGAAGCTTTTTGCCTGTCTTGTTTGGTGACCTTTGGGTCAATTGAACTGCATTTTATTTTTTGGTGGGTTTTCTCCTGTCTTGCTTTTAGAGCAAGGCTGATATTTTTGCGTGATTCTCTCGCCCGATTTTCAGTCTTCAGCTTCTTCTCAGGTGGCACTGCGATTTTCAAAGAAAAGCTCTTCCTTTCGGTTCAGTTCAGTTGCTGTCGTTCGGTTCTTAAATGGTAGCAACGTTTAGTATTCTATATTAGATAGTTTATGACCACAGACAGTAATGGGACATACATGGATAGACGTGAAATGTAAGTTGTCAAAATATTTATTGCCCTACAATTCTCGGAGGTAGGGGTGTGTTTCCTGGGGTTTCAAAATCTATTTCACTAAAAAGGTTTGTAACAAATCCTGCAAAGTGTTCAGCCCGTACCGGGCGACCTGGCTGTCGTCAGCCTGTGCGTACAAGGAGTGGTGGGCCATTAGCCGAATGTGTGTTAACCGACACGCGTGGAGCAATTCCGCATCCGTCTGCTTCTGTGGCAAAGCGGGTGCCCGCTCCTGTCCTACGGACACGTTCCACAGAGGGGGGAGGCACAATTAGTTTTCCTGAATCCGGGATGTTCGTTTTGAGTTCGTTTTGTGATGCGTCTCCTCATAATTTGAGGCATGGGCAGCGTGTGAATTCCTAGTTAAAATTCTCACAGTTAAAAAGGCAAAACTTCTCCCGAGAAAGAAAATTTCAAATTTGATTGCATAATGAAACGAGGCCTGTTTTTCTGCACAGAAACGATTTGTGGGAATCGTCCTGAATTACAAGCGTGTATACCCAGATGTGTACACTCCAAGTTGGCAGATAGGCTGCAGCAGCAATGTAAAGCATGCTTTAAGGTGAAAGATGGCTGTAACTGTGATGAAAACTTTAAGGTTCGTACTAGATGCTTTTAAAGTAGGATTTTTAACAGGCAGGCGCAGCGGCAATTTTAGAGCCGAGTGGTGCCGAATATTACCCATTTACAGACAGAATTCTCGGTACTGTCTTAGATTTACATCGAATTTCTATCAAATGAGCCACCTAGCCTTCCTATATAGTATATTTTGGTGCCCCGATATTACTTGGCGTATTTCATAAGTATACCTTTTATGGCCGTTTCTCGTGCTTTTCCGAGAGAGCTGCTTTACTTTTTCATAGTTGCACGGTTTTTGAATGCCTCTTCTGCCTTTCAGATCTTCTCTTTCTCCTACGCCTTAAATACTCGTACAAGAACGTGCAGAAAATGTTATGTGCAGCTGTAACGTGCTTTGGGGTTTTTTTTGGTAGGATGAAATGGAAATACTGGGACTGGCGATCCAGAAGTCTGAAGAAGCCACCGTAAAGGACCGTCCCAGTGACTACCGTCGAGTTAGGATTATTAAAAGCACCAAAGCGACACGCTCGTAGAGATGGGGACTACCTCTGGACACGTGTTAATCCCGGTCAGGTGTCCTCGGGATACAGATGGTCTGCGCTTCCTGCTCTGACAAGACAGAAGCGATGAGCTTCAGGATGAGCTCCTGAAGACAAGAAAGAGGCCAGGTGCCGGGGTTCTTGTCTCTTTGTTTGTTTGTTTGTTTGTTTGTTTTGGGCGGGGGGTGGCGGGCGGGCGGGCGGGCGTGTGGCTTCCAAAACAGGGTGCGCGGTTGACTGCAGGTGGCAGCCTGCAGAGCTCTTTTGCTGCCTGACCTCGCCTTTTCTTTGTCACTCCTCTTTCATGGCATCTGCGCTGAAAGCCGGGGCGGTCAACGAAGAGACGTGGACAAAACGGGACGAACCGGCGCCGCTTCTGCCTGTTTTCCAGGCTTTGCCACGAACCAAGGAGCATCATCAGCCTCGTCACTGGTGGCGGCGAGTCCTGAGGTGGCTTAGGTGAGTCGAGCCTTCCAGGAACGTCCGTTGTCCGTAGCCTACGGCGTGTCATTTGGACGTCAGTCGGAAGGAGGTTTCCCTTTCTGAAAGGGCACCGGTTTCTCGTGCCAAGCGGTTGCCTCTCCTGAAGTTCCCACGAGAGGGGATCCTCGGAGACGATGCGCTGGGCAGCAGAAGTCATCAGCGAGGAGACGTCGCGCGCTCTATTAAATAGGGACAAAAAGAAAGACGATGTCCTTCCAAAGGCCCGAGCGCGGCACCTCTTCCGACGGCCGATGGCATGGCCGGCCTTTGGGCTCTGGGTCCCCCGTAACAGCGGGGACACGGCCAAACCCTGTTCCTCTGCGTGTTCGGCACAGCCAAAAGCCTTGGCCGGTCCGCCGGTCGTTTTCGGTAGCCTGGTGGATCGCGGCACCGGGGATTGGATTTCCCCCCGCCAAAAGTACAGCCGTTTGGGGAATCTCTTACCTTCCTGGTTTTTTCTATCGTAAAGGAGACTTTAAAAAAAGGGTTAAAGTCGTATAACGTGCAAACTGACTTGCAGGCTTTAAACGGCAACCGTCCACCGGCTGTAGCCTACAGCGTCTTAGGCGTCCCTAAGCGGCGAGGTATTTGTTCCAAATCTTTGAAAAGAGAGGCGACTGAAGGTAACGGGTTGGGTTTTTGGTTGGGTTTTTTTTCTAGTTTTTTTGTTTTTTGTTTTTCCCCCCCCTTTTCTTTAGGCGGAGCGCTCTGAAGAACCTGATTTCTGCCTGGCTTTCAGCGTCGCGTTTCCCCGGCAGTGCGGTAGCATCTCTCTCGGGCAGTGCCGCCGGCCAGATGTCCCTCCTCCTTGGGTAGGAGAGAAAGCAGCCCCCGGTCAAATGACAACTGCGCGTTCTGGAGACGGAGAGCGCAACGGTGGGGGTTCGGAGCTGTGCCAGTTGAATTAGCGCCGAAGAAAAAACCCGAGGCTTTTCTAGCGTGAGTATTTTTCTTGGCCGTATCTAAACGCGCGCAGAGCTTTCCAGCGGCAGGGAAAGGGAAGGGAGGAGGCGCTTCCCCCCAGCGGGCGGAGGGTTTGTTACGCTGTTAGGCTGAGAAGGTGTTGCAAGTGGCACGGGTCAGTCTGAATAGGGACCTGAAGCGTCGGGATGGCTCCGGCTTTGGCAGGCCGTGCCGTCTTTGGAGCGGAGCTGTTTCCCCGCAATCCTCCTGTAGCTCAGCTCCTGTCCTGTCCCTCGGCCGGAGGGAATTCCTCTACTCTCTTCGGTGCTCTTTCGTTTGATGATGCTGATCTCCGGTTGGGGTTTGCTGTTTGTTTTGCAGGTGCCTCGTTGTCCGCGTCTCGTGCTGCTCGACAGATGCCCCGGCCCGGGTTTGCAGCCGGTGGTGGAGCCGCCTGAGGGGAAGGGGCCAGCCCTGGGTCTGGTCGTTCGGTGCATTTTTTGGGGCGAATTAAAAAAAACGGTGCGTGTGTGGGGGGGGGGGTGGTGTGATGATGTCATTTGGGGCAGCCGGATGTCAGCGGGGGAGCGACGGTGCGGCGGAGGAGCAGGTGAGTGGGGGTTAAGTGGGGTTCCCCCCACAAGAGGGTGGGTCACGGCCCCCAAACGCCTGAAAACTTGGTGCGGGGCAGGTGGTTGGGGTTTTGGGCGGTGGTGTTTAAAAAATGTTAAAAGCTGTATATGCGGGGGTGAGGCATTGGAGTAGAGAACAATCTCTCATTTTTCTGTGTGTTGAAAAATAATATTCCCTTACGTATATAAAAGGAGTTCCAAATACCAACCCGTATCTCTAAGGATTCTGTATTATTTAATGGGAGTTTAGACGACGGAAAGATTTTTTAAAAGATTTATTTATAAAGAGAGATTGAAGCGTCAAAGCGGATGTCTGGACAGGTCGCTAGTCCAATTGGATGTTGTCTATCGTGCGTGTTAATCTGTAAGTCTAAACAGATGTGACTCTTAGCAGACGTTCTGTCGAAGTGTATCAAGAGCATCCGTTTTCCCTAAGTCTTACCCACGGGTCGGTCAGTGCGGAGGCGTAAACGCCTGTGCTGTAGATGGTTCCAGACTGCAAAGAGAGCCTATCGCTAGAAGGGATTTCCAAACTGGCCCTCCCCTCTGCTCTCTCTTGCCGGCGTCCAAGCGCTTTCAAAAGCGCTTTAAGCAGGAGTGTTGATTCCCAGGAGGATAGGGAAGCTCTACAGAGAGACTTAGGTAGATTGGATCGTTGGGCCAACATCAGTGGTATGAGTTTCAACAAGGGCGAGCGCCAGGTTCTGCGCGTGGGCCACAATAACCCCGAGCAGCGCTACAGGCTTGGGGAAACGTGGCTGGAAAACCACCTGGAAGAAAGAGACCTGGGGGTTCTAATGGACAAGCGGCTGAACGTGAGCCGGCAGTGTGCCCAGGTGGCCACGAAAGCCAACGGCATCCTGGCTTGTATTAGAAACAGCGTGAGCAGCAGAAGTAGGGAGGCGATTGTGCCCCTGTACTCGGCACTGGTGAGGCCACACCTGGAGTATTGCGTCCGGTTTTGGGCACCTCAATCCAAGAGAGATGTCGAGGTGCTGGAGCGAGTGCAGAGGAGGGCAACGAAGCTGGTGAAGGGCCTGGAAAACAAATCCTATGAAGAGCGGTTGAAGGAGCTGGGACTGTTTAGTATGAGGAAGAGGGGGCTGAGGGGAGACCTCGTCACTCTCTAAACCTACTTGAAAGGACACTGTAGAGAGGTCGGTGCTGGTCTCCTGGCACGGGTAGGTAATGACAGAACGAGAGGGAACGGCTTCAAGCTCCAACAGGGTAGGTTTAGACTGGACATTAGGAAAGAATGTTTCACAGAGGGAGTGGTCGGGCATTGGAACAGGCTACCCAGGGAGGTGGTCGAGTCACCATCCCTGGATGTGTTTAAGAACCGTCGAGATGTGGTGTTGGGGGATATGGTGTAGGGGAGAACTTTGTAGAGTAGGGTAGATGGTTGGACTCGATGATCCCAAGGGTCTCTTGCAACCTAGACGATTCTATGATTCTATGAAAAGCAGCCCCTTCCCCCGTTTCCCCTCCCGCCCTGGGGAGCTGGATCGGTGCAGCGGGACAGGAGGAAAAAAACGCAGCCCCGTTTTCCTGCAGGGACGCAAAGCTCCCCGATGTCTCTGTGGTGGATAAGGCGGCACCCCCGCCTGCCTTCCTGGACGCCGGCGGACTGGCTGCTGTCGCCCCCACGGCCCCCGGGGCCACGCGCAGAGCGCCGCGGCGTCCCTGGGGCTGGTTGCGGGGCGAACACCGGAGGTTTTTGGCGCCGAGGCGACGGCTGCGGCTGCCCGGACTGCGAGCGGGGACAGGGCAGAGAGCGGGAAGGCCTGCCCGCCGGTAAGTGGTCACGGTCCCTGGGTGGAGGGAAGCGGGCTGAGAGCGGTCACCGCTCATGGCCCCGGTGAGGTCTCAGAGGGGGGACAAGGAAGGGGGCGTGGGCGCTGCCCGGTGCTTTCCGCCCGCTGCGGACCGGTCCGCAGCGATTTCTGGGCTGGCCGCCGTTTTCCCCCGGCCCCCTCCGGTTCCGGAGCGGCTCGGCCCGCCCATACCGCGCGCCCATTGGTCGCGGTGCCGTAAGCGGCGTCCGTCCTCTAGGAGCCCCCGTCCCATTGGTCGATCGCGCCGTCAATCTCCAGCGCCTCCCAGTCCGGCCAATCGGAGCGCGGCAGGCGATCCGACCAATCGGAGCGGGGCGGTCGCGTTGTGATTGGCTCGTCCTCCTGTCAATCCGCCCGGGGGGCGGTTGCCATGGTGAGGAAGCCCCGCCCGGTCGCGCATGCGCAGTAGTAAGGACGGCGCCGCCCTCACTACTGCGCATGCGCCACCGGGCGGGGCGTCCTCACCATGGCAACCGCCATTGACGTCCCACTCCGGCCAATCGGAGCGCGGCAGGCGATCCGACCAATCGGAGCGCGGCGGTCGCGTTGTGATTGGCTCGTCCTCCTGTCAATCCGCCCGGGGGCGGTTGCCATGGTGAGGAAGCCCCGCCTGGTCGCGCATGCGCAGTAGTAAGGGCGGCGCCGTGCTCGCTACTGCCGCCTTGTGGACAAAAATCGGTACTGCAGGTGGGGGGGCGCGCATGCGCAGTGGAAAGAGTGGCGCCGCCCTCGCTGCTGCCGCCGCTTGTGGACAAAAAGCGGTACTGCAGGTACGGGGGTAGGGGGGTCCGGCCGCATGCGCAGTGGACGGGGGGGGGGGGGCGCTGCGCTCGCCGCTGCCGCCCGTGCCAGCAGAAACCGGCGCTGCAGCTCGGCGGATGCGGGGGGGGAAGGCGGAGCCCTGGGAGGTTCCATTTTCCCCAAATTGGGGAAAATTATTCAATTTGGGGTTTTTTTCGGTGCTTTTCCGCAACGGAAAAGACTTCAGGGTTTTGTTAGGGTTTTTCTTGCCCTTCCCCGCCGCCGGGGACGGCGCCCATGCGGGGGCTGACGCTGCAGAACCGTAAATTGAACCCCCAAATTGAACCCCGAACATGAATAACATTTTCCCTAATTTGGGGAAAAGGGAACCTTCCCCGGTCCCGCCTCCCCCCGCTCCCCGAGCCGCACCGCCGGTTTCTGCTGGCACGGGCGGCAGCGGCGGCGAGCGCAGCGCCCCCCTTTCTACTGGGCATGCGCGTCCCCCCCCCCCCCCCCCCGCCCTGTACCTGCGTACCTGCAGTACCGCTTTTTGTCCACGAGGGGGCAGTAGCGAGCACGGCGCCGCCCTCACTACTGCGCATGCGCCACCGGGCGGGGCGTCCTCACCATGGCAACCGCCATTGACGTCCCACTCCGGCCAATCGGAGCGCGGCAGGCGATCCGACCAATCGGAGCGCGGCGGTCGCGTTGTGATTGGCTCGTCCTCCTGTCAATCCGCCCGGGGGGCGGTTGCCATGGTGAGGAAGCCCCGCCCGGTCGCGCATGCGCAGTAGTAAGGACGGCGCTGCCCTCACTACTGCGCATGCGCCACCGGGCGGGGCGTCCTCACCATGGCAACCGCCATTGACGTCCCACTCCGGCCAATCGGAGCGCGGCAGGCGATCCGACCAATCGGAGCGCGGCGGTCGCGTTGTGATTGGCTCGTCCTCCTGTCAATCCGCCCGGGGGCGGTTGCCATGGTGAGGAAGCCCCGCCTGGTCGCGCATGCGCAGTAGTAAGGGCGGCGCCGTGCTCGCTACTGCCGCCTTGTGGACAAAAATCGGTACTGCAGGTGGGGGGGCGCGCATGCGCAGTGGAAAGAGTGGCGCCGCCCTCGCTGCTGCCGCCGCTTGTGGACAAAAAGCGGTACTGCAGGTACGGGGGTAGGGGGGTCCGGCCGCATGCGCAGTGGACGGGGGGGGGGGGGCGCTGCGCTCGCCGCTGCCGCCCGTGCCAGCAGAAACCGGCGCTGCAGCTCGGCGGATGCGGGGGGGGAAGGCGGAGCCCTGGGAGGTTCCATTTTCCCCAAATTGGGGAAAATTATTCAATTTGGGGTTTTTTTCGGTGCTTTTCCGCAACGGAAAAGACTTCAGGGTTTTGTTAGGGTTTTTCTTGCCCTTCCCCGCCGCCGGGGACGGCGCCCATGCGGGGGCTGACGCTGCAGAACCGTAAATTGAACCCCCAAATTGAACCCCGAACATGAATAACATTTTCCCTAATTTGGGGAAAAGGGAACCTTCCCCGGTCCCGCCTCCCCCCGCTCCCCGAGCCGCACCGCCGGTTTCTGCTGGCACGGGCGGCAGCGGCGGCGAGCGCAGCGCCCCCCTTTCTACTGGGCATGCGCGTCCCCCCCCCCCCCCCCCGCCCTGTACCTGCGTACCTGCAGTACCGCTTTTTGTCCACGAGGGGGCAGTAGCGAGCACGGCGCCGCCCTCACTACTGCGCATGCGCCACCGGGCGGGGCGTCCTCACCATGGCAACCGCCATTGACGTCCCACTCCGGCCAATCGGAGCGCGGCAGGCGATCCGACCAATCGGAGCGCGGCGGTCGCGTTGTGATTGGCTCGTCCTCCTGTCAATCCGCCCGGGGGGCGGTTGCCATGGTGAGGAAGCCCCGCCCGGTCGCGCATGCGCAGTAGTAAGGACGGCGCCGTCCTCGCTACTGCGCATGCGCCACCGGGCGGGGCGTCCTCACCATGGCAACCGCCCCCTGGCGGATTGACAGGAGGACGAGCCAATCACAGCGCGACCGCCGCGCTCCGATTGGTCGGATCGCCTGCCGCGCTCCGATTGGCCGGGGTGGGAGGCGCTGAAGATTGACGGCGCGACCGACCAATGGGACGGGCTCCCCGAGGACGGAAGCCGCTTCCGGCGCCGTGACCAATGGGCGCGCCGCATGGGCGGGCCGAGCCGCTCCGGAAGCGGAGGGGGCCGGGGGAAAATGGCGGCGCGCGCAGAAGCGGCTGCGGCGCGGCGCGGCGCGGCGCGGACCGCACCGCACCGGACCGGCGCGGGCGGAAAGCACCGGGCAGCCGGACAGCGTCGCGGTGCCGCTGGACAGCGTCGCGGTGCCGCTGGACAGCGTCGCGAGGCAGCTGGACAGCGTCGAGGCCAGCGGGGGGGCGCGGGGAAGGCGGCCGGGGTCCCGAGGCGGCTCCGAGGGGAGACGGCGTTGCGGGGGGGCGGGCTGAGGCGTCTGGGGAGGTGCTCGCGGCTCCTGGGGCTGGCAAACGGGCTCGCGTGGCTGGTGTTGGGGCTTCAGCCGGAGAGGGAGTCGTGTGGCTTTGGGCTGAGGGGCGGGGGTGGAGTCCGGCGTTTTGGGGACTTGAGCAGAGGCTCAGCGGCTGGGTTTTGGGGCTCGGAAGGGGGCAGTAAGTGATGCGGTTTGGGGGCGGAGAGCAGAAGCCGTTTTGGCTGGTTCTGCACGGGGGGTGGGCAGGAGGGCGTTGGGGGCTGCGGGGGAAAGCAGGGGCTGGGCGGGCTGCGGGGTGCTCAAACAGCAGGTGAGGTTTTCAAATCTGCAACTTGTAACTGTTGCAGCTTTGTTCTGGCTTCCTCCATTTTTGCAAAAGCTTCTGTTGCTAGACAGAGCATTCCTCTGTGTATCAGCTACTTGAGCTAGTTTATTTCAATGCGTCTGATCAGGTTTGTCTGTTCAGCAAAGTGGCATTTAAAGGTGACGTTTCACCGGATGCCAGCGGCTGTGCCTTATTTCCAGTATAAAGATGTATTCCCCAAATATCAGAGTGGGATATAACAACTGCAGCTGGTCAAAAGTAACACTGAAATGCAAAATTTAGAATTTCTTTTTTCCCATTGGCTCCTCCTCAGTATGAACACAAAGTTAATTTCTATTCTTAATTCCTATTTATGCTACATATATGAAGGATGAACGCGAGGAAAGGAGACCATAAAATACTGGCCTATTGCTATTTGTATGCTGCGCTTTGAACAGAAGAGACAAAACTGTCCTTTTTGTGAAATAATACTGGCTGTATCAGTGCCGTCCTCGTGTTTTTCTTCAAAAATGTGAGATTTGTTGCCCCGAATGGTGAGAGTAGTTTTTGTTAATGGAAGTCGCAAGAGGTTCTGCCACCTTAAAAACCATAGAATCATAGAATGGTTAGAGTTGGAAGGGACCTTCAAGATCATCGTGTTGCAGCCCCCCTGCCTTGGGCAGGGACGCCTCCACTAGAGCGGGTTGCTCAAAGCCCCGTCCAGCCTGGCCTTAAACACTTCCAGGGATGGGGCATCCACAGCTTCCCCGGGCAACCTGTTCCAGTGCCTCACCACCCTCACGGTAAAGAATTTCCTCCTAACATCTAGTCTGAATCTCCCCTCTTCCGATTTAAAACCGTTACCCCTTGTCCTGTCGCTACCTTTCCCGACAGAGAGTCCCTCTCCGGCTCTCCCGTAGGCTCCCTTCAGATATTGGAAGGCTGCTCTGAGGTCTCCCCGGAGCCTTCTCTTCTCCAGGCTGAACAACCCCAGCTCTCTCAGTCTCTCTTCACAGGGGAGGTGCTCCGTCCCTCCGATGGTTTTCGTGGCCCTCCGCTGGGCCCCTTCCAACAGGTCCACGTCCTTCCCGTGTCGAGGACTCCAAAGCTGGACACCGTACGCCAGGTGGGGTCTCGCGCGCGCAGAGTAGAGGGGGGTAGAATCGCCTCCCGTGACCCGCTGGCCACGCTTCTCTTGATGCAGCCCAGGGTGGGGTTGGCTTTCTGGGCTGCCAGCGCGCGTTGCCGGCTCGTACTGACATGTAATAATGCTACTGACGTACCGTTAGCAGCCTCGTGTTAAAAGAAGCGAGAAGCTGTAATATCCTTAATTTAGACAGTTTTTACGTGAAATGGTGCATCCTCACTGTTTCGTCACTTTCAGGAGCGAGCAATTGACCGAGAGCAGGAGAGAGACCTTTTCCAGCAAGAGATAGGGAAGCCGGAACAACAGCTTAAGGTTCCACAAAGGATTCGGCCTGTCAGCGAGCATCAAACCGGAGAGGTAACGCGCGCTATTGCTTGTACTCAAGGGATCTAAATGGTACGCTGACAGCCGTTCGGATACCCTAGGGAAGCTGTTTTATGGTGTCCCTAACCTGCATCCGTTCGCAAGGCAGGAAAGGAAATCCCCCGAGATGAAAGGCTACGGTGTCGGGGGAACGTGGGGAAAGTGTGTTCTGGGTGTTTTTTGAGTCGGTCGGTTGGATGTTTTTAGTAGCAGACACACAGAAGCCTCGTAACTTTCAAAAAGACTCCCTCGCGTAACTTAATTTAGAAAATGGGGTTTTCAAAAGCCCGTGGAAACATTCAGGACTCCTGTAGCGATTCCCCCTGCTCTTGCGTCCTTTTGTGACATCCTGTTGGTAGCACGGGTACGGGCACCGCAGGAACGCAGTGACCAAGGGGTCACAGCCGAGACGTAGCGGCGCTCTCTGCGTGCGCCTCCCCGGGAGACGTCTGTCTCCCCTGAAACAATCTGGTGACCGCAGAAGGGCAGCTCGAGGAAGTCACAGCAACCTCTTAGGCCCAGCAAAAGCCAGAAAAGCGACAGCGGTGCAAACGCTGTGTGTTGTGAAGCTTTTTGCCTGTCTTGTTTGGTGACCTTTGGGTCAATTGAACTGCATTTTATTTTTTGGTGGGTTTTCTCCTGTCTTGCTTTTAGAGCAAGGCTGATATTTTTGCGTGATTCTCTCGCCCGATTTTCAGTCTTCAGCTTCTTCTCAGGTGGCACTGCGATTTTCAAAGAAAAGCTCTTCCTTTCGGTTCAGTTCAGTTGCTGTCGTTCGGTTCTTAAATGGTAGCAACGTTTAGTATTCTATATTAGATAGTTTATGACCACAGACAGTAATGGGACATACATGGATAGACGTGAAATGTAAGTTGTCAAAATATTTATTGCCCTACAATTCTCGGAGGTAGGGGTGTGTTTCCTGGGGTTTCAAAATCTATTTCACTAAAAAGGTTTGTAACAAATCCTGCAAAGTGTTCAGCCCGTACCGGGCGACCTGGCTGTCGTCAGCCTGTGCGTACAAGGAGTGGTGGGCCATTAGCCGAATGTGTGTTAACCGACACGCGTGGAGCAATTCCGCATCCGTCTGCTTCTGTGGCAAAGCGGGTGCCCGCTCCTGTCCTACGGACACGTTCCACAGAGGGGGGAGGCACAATTAGTTTTCCTGAATCCGGGATGTTCGTTTTGAGTTCGTTTTGTGATGCGTCTCCTCATAATTTGAGGCATGGGCAGCGTGTGAATTCCTAGTTAAAATTCTCACAGTTAAAAAGGCAAAACTTCTCCCGAGAAAGAAAATTTCAAATTTGATTGCATAATGAAACGAGGCCTGTTTTTCTGCACAGAAACGATTTGTGGGAATCGTCCTGAATTACAAGCGTGTATACCCAGATGTGTACACTCCAAGTTGGCAGATAGGCTGCAGCAGCAATGTAAAGCATGCTTTAAGGTGAAAGATGGCTGTAACTGTGATGAAAACTTTAAGGTTCGTACTAGATGCTTTTAAAGTAGGATTTTTAACAGGCAGGCGCAGCGGCAATTTTAGAGCCGAGTGGTGCCGAATATTACCCATTTACAGACAGAATTCTCGGTACTGTCTTAGATTTACATCGAATTTCTATCAAATGAGCCACCTAGCCTTCCTATATAGTATATTTTGGTGCCCCGATATTACTTGGCGTATTTCATAAGTATACCTTTTATGGCCGTTTCTCGTGCTTTTCCGAGAGAGCTGCTTTACTTTTTCATAGTTGCACGGTTTTTGAATGCCTCTTCTGCCTTTCAGATCTTCTCTTTCTCCTACGCCTTAAATACTCGTACAAGAACGTGCAGAAAATGTTATGTGCAGCTGTAACGTGCTTTGGGGTTTTTTTTGGTAGGATGAAATGGAAATACTGGGACTGGCGATCCAGAAGTCTGAAGAAGCCACCGTAAAGGACCGTCCCAGTGACTACCGTCGAGTTAGGATTATTAAAAGCACCAAAGCGACACGCTCGTAGAGATGGGGACTACCTCTGGACACGTGTTAATCCCGGTCAGGTGTCCTCGGGATACAGATGGTCTGCGCTTCCTGCTCTGACAAGACAGAAGCGATGAGCTTCAGGATGAGCTCCTGAAGACAAGAAAGAGGCCAGGTGCCGGGGTTCTTGTCTCTTTGTTTGTTTGTTTGTTTGTTTGTTTTGGGCGGGGGGTGGCGGGCGGGCGGGCGGGCGTGTGGCTTCCAAAACAGGGTGCGCGGTTGACTGCAGGTGGCAGCCTGCAGAGCTCTTTTGCTGCCTGACCTCGCCTTTTCTTTGTCACTCCTCTTTCATGGCATCTGCGCTGAAAGCCGGGGCGGTCAACGAAGAGACGTGGACAAAACGGGACGAACCGGCGCCGCTTCTGCCTGTTTTCCAGGCTTTGCCACGAACCAAGGAGCATCATCAGCCTCGTCACTGGTGGCGGCGAGTCCTGAGGTGGCTTAGGTGAGTCGAGCCTTCCAGGAACGTCCGTTGTCCGTAGCCTACGGCGTGTCATTTGGACGTCAGTCGGAAGGAGGTTTCCCTTTCTGAAAGGGCACCGGTTTCTCGTGCCAAGCGGTTGCCTCTCCTGAAGTTCCCACGAGAGGGGATCCTCGGAGACGATGCGCTGGGCAGCAGAAGTCATCAGCGAGGAGACGTCGCGCGCTCTATTAAATAGGGACAAAAAGAAAGACGATGTCCTTCCAAAGGCCCGAGCGCGGCACCTCTTCCGACGGCCGATGGCATGGCCGGCCTTTGGGCTCTGGGTCCCCCGTAACAGCGGGGACACGGCCAAACCCTGTTCCTCTGCGTGTTCGGCACAGCCAAAAGCCTTGGCCGGTCCGCCGGTCGTTTTCGGTAGCCTGGTGGATCGCGGCACCGGGGATTGGATTTCCCCCCGCCAAAAGTACAGCCGTTTGGGGAATCTCTTACCTTCCTGGTTTTTTCTATCGTAAAGGAGACTTTAAAAAAAGGGTTAAAGTCGTATAACGTGCAAACTGACTTGCAGGCTTTAAACGGCAACCGTCCACCGGCTGTAGCCTACAGCGTCTTAGGCGTCCCTAAGCGGCGAGGTATTTGTTCCAAATCTTTGAAAAGAGAGGCGACTGAAGGTAACGGGTTGGGTTTTTGGTTGGGTTTTTTTTCTAGTTTTTTTGTTTTTTGTTTTTCCCCCCCCTTTTCTTTAGGCGGAGCGCTCTGAAGAACCTGATTTCTGCCTGGCTTTCAGCGTCGCGTTTCCCCGGCAGTGCGGTAGCATCTCTCTCGGGCAGTGCCGCCGGCCAGATGTCCCTCCTCCTTGGGTAGGAGAGAAAGCAGCCCCCGGTCAAATGACAACTGCGCGTTCTGGAGACGGAGAGCGCAACGGTGGGGGTTCGGAGCTGTGCCAGTTGAATTAGCGCCGAAGAAAAAACCCGAGGCTTTTCTAGCGTGAGTATTTTTCTTGGCCGTATCTAAACGCGCGCAGAGCTTTCCAGCGGCAGGGAAAGGGAAGGGAGGAGGCGCTTCCCCCCAGCGGGCGGAGGGTTTGTTACGCTGTTAGGCTGAGAAGGTGTTGCAAGTGGCACGGGTCAGTCTGAATAGGGACCTGAAGCGTCGGGATGGCTCCGGCTTTGGCAGGCCGTGCCGTCTTTGGAGCGGAGCTGTTTCCCCGCAATCCTCCTGTAGCTCAGCTCCTGTCCTGTCCCTCGGCCGGAGGGAATTCCTCTACTCTCTTCGGTGCTCTTTCGTTTGATGATGCTGATCTCCGGTTGGGGTTTGCTGTTTGTTTTGCAGGTGCCTCGTTGTCCGCGTCTCGTGCTGCTCGACAGATGCCCCGGCCCGGGTTTGCAGCCGGTGGTGGAGCCGCCTGAGGGGAAGGGGCCAGCCCTGGGTCTGGTCGTTCGGTGCATTTTTTGGGGCGAATTAAAAAAAACGGTGCGTGTGTGGGGGGGGGGGTGGTGTGATGATGTCATTTGGGGCAGCCGGATGTCAGCGGGGGAGCGACGGTGCGGCGGAGGAGCAGGTGAGTGGGGGTTAAGTGGGGTTCCCCCCACAAGAGGGTGGGTCACGGCCCCCAAACGCCTGAAAACTTGGTGCGGGGCAGGTGGTTGGGGTTTTGGGCGGTGGTGTTTAAAAAATGTTAAAAGCTGTATATGCGGGGGTGAGGCATTGGAGTAGAGAACAATCTCTCATTTTTCTGTGTGTTGAAAAATAATATTCCCTTACGTATATAAAAGGAGTTCAAAATACCAACCCGTATCTCTAAGGATTCTGTATTATTTAATGGGAGTTTAGACGACGGAAAGATTTTTTAAAAGATTTATTTATAAAGAGAGATTGAAGCGTCAAAGCGGATGTCTGGACAGGTCGCTAGTCCAATTGGATGTTGTCTATCGTGCGTGTTAATCTGTAAGTCTAAACAGATGTGACTCTTAGCAGACGTTCTGTCGAAGTGTATCAAGAGCATCCGTTTTCCCTAAGTCTTACCCACGGGTCGGTCAGTGCGGAGGCGTAAACGCCTGTGCTGTAGATGGTTCCAGACTGCAAAGAGAGCCTATCGCTAGAAGGGATTTCCAAACTGGCCCTCCCCTCTGCTCTCTCTTGCCGGCGTCCAAGCGCTTTCAAAAGCGCTTTAAGCAGGAGTGTTGATTCCCAGGAGGATAGGGAAGCTCTACAGAGAGACTTAGGTAGATTGGATCGTTGGGCCAACATCAGTGGTATGAGTTTCAACAAGGGCGAGCGCCAGGTTCTGCGCGTGGGCCACAATAACCCCGAGCAGCGCTACAGGCTTGGGGAAACGTGGCTGGAAAACCACCTGGAAGAAAGAGACCTGGGGGTTCTAATGGACAAGCGGCTGAACGTGAGCCGGCAGTGTGCCCAGGTGGCCACGAAAGCCAACGGCATCCTGGCTTGTATTAGAAACAGCGTGAGCAGCAGAAGTAGGGAGGCGATTGTGCCCCTGTACTCGGCACTGGTGAGGCCACACCTGGAGTATTGCGTCCGGTTTTGGGCACCTCAATCCAAGAGAGATGTCGAGGTGCTGGAGTGAGTGCAGAGGAGGGCAACGAAGCTGGTGAAGGGCCTGGAAAACAAATCCTATGAAGAGCGGTTGAAGGAGCTGGGACTGTTTAGTATGAGGAAGAGGGGGCTGAGGGGAGACCTCGTCACTCTCTAAACCTACTTGAAAGGACACTGTAGAGAGGTCGGTGCTGGTCTCCTGGCACGGGTAGGTAATGACAGAACGAGAGGGAACGGCTTCAAGCTCCAACAGGGTAGGTTTAGACTGGACATTAGGAAAGAATGTTTCACAGAGGGAGTGGTCGGGCATTGGAACAGGCTACCCAGGGAGGTGGTCGAGTCACCATCCCTGGATGTGTTTAAGAACCGTCGAGATGTGGTGTTGGGGGATATGGTGTAGGGGAGAACTTTGTAGAGTAGGGTAGATGGTTGGACTCGATGATCCCAAGGGTCTCTTGCAACCTAGACGATTCTATGATTCTATGAAAAGCAGCCCCTTCCCCCGTTTCCCCTCCCGCCCTGGGGAGCTGGATCGGTGCAGCGGGACAGGAGGAAAAAAACGCAGCCCCGTTTTCCTGCAGGGACGCAAAGCTCCCCGATGTCTCTGTGGTGGATAAGGCGGCACCCCCGCCTGCCTTCCTGGACGCCGGCGGACTGGCTGCTGTCGCCCCCACGGCCCCCGGGGCCACGCGCAGAGCGCCGCGGCGTCCCTGGGGCTGGTTGCGGGGCGAACACCGGAGGTTTTTGGCGCCGAGGCGACGGCTGCGGCTGCCCGGACTGCGAGCGGGGACAGGGCAGAGAGCGGGAAGGCCTGCCCGCCGGTAAGTGGTCACGGTCCCTGGGTGGAGGGAAGCGGGCTGAGAGCGGTCACCGCTCATGGCCCCGGTGAGGTCTCAGAGGGGGGACAAGGAAGGGGGCGTGGGCGCTGCCCGGTGCTTTCCGCCCGCTGCGGACCGGTCCGCAGCGATTTCTGGGCTGGCCGCCGTTTTCCCCCGGCCCCCTCCGGTTCCGGAGCGGCTCGGCCCGCCCATACCGCGCGCCCATTGGTCGCGGTGCCGTAAGCGGCGTCCGTCCTCTAGGAGCCCCCGTCCCATTGGTCGATCGCGCCGTCAATCTCCAGCGCCTCCCAGTCCGGCCAATCGGAGCGCGGCAGGCGATCCGACCAATCGGAGCGGGGCGGTCGCGTTGTGATTGGCTCGTCCTCCTGTCAATCCGCCCGGGGGGCGGTTGCCATGGTGAGGAAGCCCCGCCCGGTCGCGCATGCGCAGTAGTAAGGACGGCGCCGCCCTCACTACTGCGCATGCGCCACCGGGCGGGGCGTCCTCACCATGGCAACCGCCATTGACGTCCCACTCCGGCCAATCGGAGCGCGGCAGGCGATCCGACCAATCGGAGCGCGGCGGTCGCGTTGTGATTGGCTCGTCCTCCTGTCAATCCGCCCGGGGGCGGTTGCCATGGTGAGGAAGCCCCGCCTGGTCGCGCATGCGCAGTAGTAAGGGCGGCGCCGTGCTCGCTACTGCCGCCTTGTGGACAAAAATCGGTACTGCAGGTGGGGGGGCGCGCATGCGCAGTGGAAAGAGTGGCGCCGCCCTCGCTGCTGCCGCCGCTTGTGGACAAAAAGCGGTACTGCAGGTACGGGGGTAGGGGGGTCCGGCCGCATGCGCAGTGGACGGGGGGGGGGGGGCGCTGCGCTCGCCGCTGCCGCCCGTGCCAGCAGAAACCGGCGCTGCAGCTCGGCGGATGCGGGGGGGGAAGGCGGAGCCCTGGGAGGTTCCATTTTCCCCAAATTGGGGAAAATTATTCAATTTGGGGTTTTTTTCGGTGCTTTTCCGCAACGGAAAAGACTTCAGGGTTTTGTTAGGGTTTTTCTTGCCCTTCCCCGCCGCCGGGGACGGCGCCCATGCGGGGGCTGACGCTGCAGAACCGTAAATTGAACCCCCAAATTGAACCCCGAACATGAATAACATTTTCCCTAATTTGGGGAAAAGGGAACCTTCCCCGGTCCCGCCTCCCCCCGCTCCCCGAGCCGCACCGCCGGTTTCTGCTGGCACGGGCGGCAGCGGCGGCGAGCGCAGCGCCCCCCTTTCTACTGGGCATGCGCGTCCCCCCCCCCCCCCCCCCCCCGCCCTGTACCTGCGTACCTGCAGTACCGCTTTTTGTCCACGAGGGGGCAGTAGCGAGCACGGCGCCGCCCTCACTACTGCGCATGCGCCACCGGGCGGGGCGTCCTCACCATGGCAACCGCCATTGACGTCCCACTCCGGCCAATCGGAGCGCGGCAGGCGATCCGACCAATCGGAGCGCGGCGGTCGCGTTGTGATTGGCTCGTCCTCCTGTCAATCCGCCCGGGGGGCGGTTGCCATGGTGAGGAAGCCCCGCCCGGTCGCGCATGCGCAGTAGTAAGGACGGCGCCGTCCTCACTACTGCGCATGCGCCACCGGGCGGGGCGTCCTCACCATGGCAACCGCCCCCTGGCGGATTGACAGGAGGACGAGCCAATCACAGCGCGACCGCCGCGCTCCGATTGGTCGGATCGCCTGCCGCGCTCCGATTGGCCGGGGTGGGAGGCGCTGAAGATTGACGGCGCGACCGACCAATGGGACGGGCTCCCCGAGGACGGAAGCCGCTTCCGGCGCCGTGACCAATGGGCGCGCCGCATGGGCGGGCCGAGCCGCTCCGGAAGCGGAGGGGGCCGGGGGAAAATGGCGGCGCGCGCAGAAGCGGCTGCGGCGCGGCGCGGCGCGGCGCGGACCGCACCGCACCGGACCGGCGCGGGCGGAAAGCACCGGGCAGCCGGACAGCGTCGCGGTGCCGCTGGACAGCGTCGCGGTGCCGCTGGACAGCGTCGCGAGGCAGCTGGACAGCGTCGAGGCCAGCGGGGGGGCGCGGGGAAGGCGGCCGGGGTCCCGAGGCGGCTCCGAGGGGAGACGGCGTTGCGGGGGGGCGGGCTGAGGCGTCTGGGGAGGTGCTCGCGGCTCCTGGGGCTGGCAAACGGGCTCGCGTGGCTGGTGTTGGGGCTTCAGCCGGAGAGGGAGTCGTGTGGCTTTGGGCTGAGGGGCGGGGGTGGAGTCCGGCGTTTTGGGGACTTGAGCAGAGGCTCAGCGGCTGGGTTTTGGGGCTCGGAAGGGGGCAGTAAGTGATGCGGTTTGGGGGCGGAGAGCAGAAGCCGTTTTGGCTGGTTCTGCACGGGGGGTGGGCAGGAGGGCGTTGGGGGCTGCGGGGGAAAGCAGGGGCTGGGCGGGCTGCGGGGTGCTCAAACAGCAGGTGAGGTTTTCAAATCTGCAACTTGTAACTGTTGCAGCTTTGTTCTGGCTTCCTCCATTTTTGCAAAAGCTTCTGTTGCTAGACAGAGCATTCCTCTGTGTATCAGCTACTTGAGCTAGTTTATTTCAATGCGTCTGATCAGGTTTGTCTGTTCAGCAAAGTGGCATTTAAAGGTGACGTTTCACCGGATGCCAGCGGCTGTGCCTTATTTCCAGTATAAAGATGTATTCCCCAAATATCAGAGTGGGATATAACAACTGCAGCTGGTCAAAAGTAACACTGAAATGCAAAATTTAGAATTTCTTTTTTCCCATTGGCTCCTCCTCAGTATGAACACAAAGTTAATTTCTATTCTTAATTCCTATTTATGCTACATATATGAAGGATGAACGCGAGGAAAGGAGACCATAAAATACTGGCCTATTGCTATTTGTATGCTGCGCTTTGAACAGAAGAGACAAAACTGTCCTTTTTGTGAAATAATACTGGCTGTATCAGTGCCGTCCTCGTGTTTTTCTTCAAAAATGTGAGATTTGTTGCCCCGAATGGTGAGAGTAGTTTTTGTTAATGGAAGTCGCAAGAGGTTCTGCCACCTTAAAAACCATAGAATCATAGAATGGTTAGAGTTGGAAGGGACCTTCAAGATCATCGTGTTGCAGCCCCCCTGCCTTGGGCAGGGACGCCTCCACTAGAGCGGGTTGCTCAAAGCCCCGTCCAGCCTGGCCTTAAACACTTCCAGGGATGGGGCATCCACAGCTTCCCCGGGCAACCTGTTCCAGTGCCTCACCACCCTCACGGTAAAGAATTTCCTCCTAACATCTAGTCTGAATCTCCCCTCTTCCGATTTAAAACCGTTACCCCTTGTCCTGTCGCTACCTTTCCCGACAGAGAGTCCCTCTCCGGCTCTCCCGTAGGCTCCCTTCAGATATTGGAAGGCTGCTCTGAGGTCTCCCCGGAGCCTTCTCTTCTCCAGGCTGAACAACCCCAGCTCTCTCAGTCTCTCTTCACAGGGGAGGTGCTCCGTCCCTCCGATGGTTTTCGTGGCCCTCCGCTGGGCCCCTTCCAACAGGTCCACGTCCTTCCCGTGTCGAGGACTCCAAAGCTGGACACCGTACGCCAGGTGGGGTCTCGCGCGCGCAGAGTAGAGGGGGGTAGAATCGCCTCCCGTGACCCGCTGGCCACGCTTCTCTTGATGCAGCCCAGGGTGGGGTTGGCTTTCTGGGCTGCCAGCGCGCGTTGCCGGCTCGTACTGACATGTAATAATGCTACTGACGTACCGTTAGCAGCCTCGTGTTAAAAGAAGCGAGAAGCTGTAATATCCTTAATTTAGACAGTTTTTACGTGAAATGGTGCATCCTCACTGTTTCGTCACTTTCAGGAGCGAGCAATTGACCGAGAGCAGGAGAGAGACCTTTTCCAGCAAGAGATAGGGAAGCCGGAACAACAGCTTAAGGTTCCACAAAGGATTCGGCCTGTCAGCGAGCATCAAACCGGAGAGGTAACGCGCGCTATTGCTTGTACTCAAGGGATCTAAATGGTACGCTGACAGCCGTTCGGATACCCTAGGGAAGCTGTTTTATGGTGTCCCTAACCTGCATCCGTTCGCAAGGCAGGAAAGGAAATCCCCCGAGATGAAAGGCTACGGTGTCGGGGGAACGTGGGGAAAGTGTGTTCTGGGTGTTTTTTGAGTCGGTCGGTTGGATGTTTTTAGTAGCAGACACACAGAAGCCTCGTAACTTTCAAAAAGACTCCCTCGCGTAACTTAATTTAGAAAATGGGGTTTTCAAAAGCCCGTGGAAACATTCAGGACTCCTGTAGCGATTCCCCCTGCTCTTGCGTCCTTTTGTGACATCCTGTTGGTAGCACGGGTACGGGCACCGCAGGAACGCAGTGACCAAGGGGTCACAGCCGAGACGTAGCGGCGCTCTCTGCGTGCGCCTCCCCGGGAGACGTCTGTCTCCCCTGAAACAATCTGGTGACCGCAGAAGGGCAGCTCGAGGAAGTCACAGCAACCTCTTAGGCCCAGCAAAAGCCAGAAAAGCGACAGCGGTGCAAACGCTGTGTGTTGTGAAGCTTTTTGCCTGTCTTGTTTGGTGACCTTTGGGTCAATTGAACTGCATTTTATTTTTTGGTGGGTTTTCTCCTGTCTTGCTTTTAGAGCAAGGCTGATATTTTTGCGTGATTCTCTCGCCCGATTTTCAGTCTTCAGCTTCTTCTCAGGTGGCACTGCGATTTTCAAAGAAAAGCTCTTCCTTTCGGTTCAGTTCAGTTGCTGTCGTTCGGTTCTTAAATGGTAGCAACGTTTAGTATTCTATATTAGATAGTTTATGACCACAGACAGTAATGGGACATACATGGATAGACGTGAAATGTAAGTTGTCAAAATATTTATTGCCCTACAATTCTCGGAGGTAGGGGTGTGTTTCCTGGGGTTTCAAAATCTATTTCACTAAAAAGGTTTGTAACAAATCCTGCAAAGTGTTCAGCCCGTACCGGGCGACCTGGCTGTCGTCAGCCTGTGCGTACAAGGAGTGGTGGGCCATTAGCCGAATGTGTGTTAACCGACACGCGTGGAGCAATTCCGCATCCGTCTGCTTCTGTGGCAAAGCGGGTGCCCGCTCCTGTCCTACGGACACGTTCCACAGAGGGGGGAGGCACAATTAGTTTTCCTGAATCCGGGATGTTCGTTTTGAGTTCGTTTTGTGATGCGTCTCCTCATAATTTGAGGCATGGGTAGCGTGTGAATTCCTAGTTAAAATTCTCACAGTTAAAAAGGCAAAACTTCTCCCGAGAAAAAAAATTTCAAATTTGATTGCATAATGAAACGAGGCCTGTTTTTCTGCACAGAAACGATTTGTGGGAATCGTCCTGAATTACAAGCGTGTATACCCAGATGTGTACACTCCAAGTTGGCAGATAGGCTGCAGCAGCAATGTAAAGCATGCTTTAAGGTGAAAGATGGCTGTAACTGTGATGAAAACTTTAAGGTTCGTACTAGATGCTTTTAAAGTAGGATTTTTAACAGGCAGGCGCAGCGGCAATTTTAGAGCCGAGTGGTGCCGAATATTACCCATTTACAGACAGAATTCTCGGTACTGTCTTAGATTTACATCGAATTTCTATCAAATGAGCCACCTAGCCTTCCTATATAGTATATTTTGGTGCCCCGATATTACTTGGCGTATTTCATAAGTATACCTTTTATGGCCGTTTCTCGTGCTTTTCCGAGAGAGCTGCTTTACTTTTTCATAGTTGCACGGTTTTTGAATGCCTCTTCTGCCTTTCAGATCTTCTCTTTCTCCTACGCCTTAAATACTCGTACAAGAACGTGCAGAAAATGTTATGTGCAGCTGTAACGTGCTTTGGGGTTTTTTTTGGTAGGATGAAATGGAAATACTGGGACTGGCGATCCAGAAGTCTGAAGAAGCCACCGTAAAGGACCGTCCCAGTGACTACCGTCGAGTTAGGATTATTAAAAGCACCAAAGCGACACGCTCGTAGAGATGGGGACTACCTCTGGACACGTGTTAATCCCGGTCAGGTGTCCTCGGGATACAGATGGTCTGCGCTTCCTGCTCTGACAAGACAGAAGCGATGAGCTTCAGGATGAGCTCCTGAAGACAAGAAAGAGGCCAGGTGCCGGGGTTCTTGTCTCTTTGTTTGTTTGTTTGTTTGTTTGTTTTGGGCGGGGGGTGGCGGGCGGGCGGGCGTGTGGCTTCCAAAACAGGGTGCGCGGTTGACTGCAGGTGGCAGCCTGCAGAGCTCTTTTGCTGCCTGACCTCGCCTTTTCTTTGTCACTCCTCTTTCATGGCATCTGCGCTGAAAGCCGGGGCGGTCAACGAAGAGACGTGGACAAAACGGGACGAACCGGCGCCGCTTCTGCCTGTTTTCCAGGCTTTGCCACGAACCAAGGAGCATCATCAGCCTCGTCACTGGTGGCGGCGAGTCCTGAGGTGGCTTAGGTGAGTCGAGCCTTCCAGGAACGTCCGTTGTCCGTAGCCTACGGCGTGTCATTTGGACGTCAGTCGGAAGGAGGTTTCCCTTTCTGAAAGGGCACCGGTTTCTCGTGCCAAGCGGTTGCCTCTCCTGAAGTTCCCACGAGAGGGGATCCTCGGAGACGATGCGCTGGGCAGCAGAAGTCATCAGCGAGGAGACGTCGCGCGCTCTATTAAATAGGGACAAAAAGAAAGACGATGTCCTTCCAAAGGCCCGAGCGCGGCACCTCTTCCGACGGCCGATGGCATGGCCGGCCTTTGGGCTCTGGGTCCCCCGTAACAGCGGGGACACGGCCAAACCCTGTTCCTCTGCGTGTTCGGCACAGCCAAAAGCCTTGGCCGGTCCGCCGGTCGTTTTCGGTAGCCTGGTGGATCGCGGCACCGGGGATTGGATTTCCCCCCGCCAAAAGTACAGCCGTTTGGGGAATCTCTTACCTTCCTGGTTTTTTCTATCGTAAAGGAGACTTTAAAAAAAGGGTTAAAGTCGTATAACGTGCAAACTGACTTGCAGGCTTTAAACGGCAACCGTCCACCGGCTGTAGCCTACAGCGTCTTAGGCGTCCCTAAGCGGCGAGGTATTTGTTCCAAATCTTTGAAAAGAGAGGCGACTGAAGGTAACGGGTTGGGTTTTTGGTTGGGTTTTTTTTCTAGTTTTTTTGTTTTTTGTTTTCCCCCCCCCTTTTCTTTAGGCGGAGCGCTCTGAAGAACCTGATTTCTGCCTGGCTTTCAGCGTCGCGTTTCCCCGGCAGTGCGGTAGCATCTCTCTCGGGCAGTGCCGCCGGCCAGATGTCCCTCCTCCTTGGGTAGGAGAGAAAGCAGCCCCCGGTCAAATGACAACTGCGCGTTCTGGAGACGGAGAGCGCAACGGTGGGGGTTCGGAGCTGTGCCAGTTGAATTAGCGCCGAAGAAAAAACCCGAGGCTTTTCTAGCGTGAGTATTTTTCTTGGCCGTATCTAAACGCGCGCAGAGCTTTCCAGCGGCAGGGAAAGGGAAGGGAGGAGGCGCTTCCCCCCAGCGGGCGGAGGGTTTGTTACGCTGTTAGGCTGAGAAGGTGTTGCAAGTGGCACGGGTCAGTCTGAATAGGGACCTGAAGCGTCGGGATGGCTCCGGCTTTGGCAGGCCGTGCCGTCTTTGGAGCGGAGCTGTTTCCCCGCAATCCTCCTGTAGCTCAGCTCCTGTCCTGTCCCTCGGCCGGAGGGAATTCCTCTACTCTCTTCGGTGCTCTTTCGTTTGATGATGCTGATCTCCGGTTGGGGTTTGCTGTTTGTTTTGCAGGTGCCTCGTTGTCCGCGTCTCGTGCTGCTCGACAGATGCCCCGGCCCGGGTTTGCAGCCGGTGGTGGAGCCGCCTGAGGGGAAGGGGCCAGCCCTGGGTCTGGTCGTTCGGTGCATTTTTTGGGGCGAATTAAAAAAAACGGTGCGTGTGTGGGGGGGGTGGTGGTGTGATGATGTCATTTGGGGCAGCCGGATGTCAGCGGGGGAGCGACGGTGCGGCGGAGGAGCAGGTGAGTGGGGGTTAAGTGGGGTTCCCCCCACAAGAGGGTGGGTCACGGCCCCCAAACGCCTGAAAACTTGGTGCGGGGCAGGTGGTTGGGGTTTTGGGCGGTGGTGTTTAAAAAATGTTAAAAGCTGTATATGCGGGGGTGAGGCATTGGAGTAGAGAACAATCTCTCATTTTTCTGTGTGTTGAAAAATAATATTCCCTTACGTATATAAAAGGAGTTCAAAATACCAACCCGTATCTCTAAGGATTCTGTATTATTTAATGGGAGTTTAGACGACGGAAAGATTTTTTAAAAGATTTATTTATAAAGAGAGATTGAAGCGTCAAAGCGGATGTCTGGACAGGTCGCTAGTCCAATTGGATGTTGTCTATCGTGCGTGTTAATCTGTAAGTCTAAACAGATGTGACTCTTAGCAGACGTTCTGTCGAAGTGTATCAAGAGCATCCGTTTTCCCTAAGTCTTACCCACGGGTCGGTCAGTGCGGAGGCGTAAACGCCTGTGCTGTAGATGGTTCCAGACTGCAAAGAGAGCCTATCGCTAGAAGGGATTTCCAAACTGGCCCTCCCCTCTGCTCTCTCTTGCCGGCGTCCAAGCGCTTTCAAAAGCGCTTTAAGCAGGAGTGTTGATTCCCAGGAGGATAGGGAAGCTCTACAGAGAGACTTAGGTAGATTGGATCGTTGGGCCAACATCAGTGGTATGAGTTTCAACAAGGGCGAGCGCCAGGTTCTGCGCGTGGGCCACAATAACCCCGAGCAGCGCTACAGGCTTGGGGAAACGTGGCTGGAAAACCACCTGGAAGAAAGAGACCTGGGGGTTCTAATGGACAAGCGGCTGAACGTGAGCCGGCAGTGTGCCCAGGTGGCCACGAAAGCCAACGGCATCCTGGCTTGTATTAGAAACAGCGTGAGCAGCAGAAGTAGGGAGGCGATTGTGCCCCTGTACTCGGCACTGGTGAGGCCACACCTGGAGTATTGCGTCCGGTTTTGGGCACCTCAATCCAAGAGAGATGTCGAGGTGCTGGAGCGAGTGCAGAGGAGGGCAACGAAGCTGGTGAAGGGCCTGGAAAACAAATCCTATGAAGAGCGGTTGAAGGAGCTGGGACTGTTTAGTATGAGGAAGAGGGGGCTGAGGGGAGACCTCGTCACTCTCTAAACCTACTTGAAAGGACACTGTAGAGAGGTCGGTGCTGGTCTCCTGGCACGGGTAGGTAATGACAGAACGAGAGGGAACGGCTTCAAGCTCCAACAGGGTAGGTTTAGACTGGACATTAGGAAAGAATGTTTCACAGAGGGAGTGGTCGGGCATTGGAACAGGCTACCCAGGGAGGTGGTCGAGTCACCATCCCTGGATGTGTTTAAGAACCGTCGAGATGTGGTGTTGGGGGATATGGTGTAGGGGAGAACTTTGTAGAGTAGGGTAGATGGTTGGACTCGATGATGCCAAGGGTCTCTTGCAACCTAGACGATTCTATGATTCTATGAAAAGCAGCCCCTTCCCCCGTTTCCCCTCCCGCCCTGGGGAGCTGGATCGGTGCAGCGGGACAGGAGGAAAAAAACGCAGCCCCGTTTTCCTGCAGGGACGCAAAGCTCCCCGATGTCTCTGTGGTGGATAAGGCGGCACCCCCGCCTGCCTTCCTGGACGCCGGCGGACTGGCTGCTGTCGCCCCCACGGCCCCCGGGGCCACGCGCAGAGCGCCGCGGCGTCCCTGGGGCTGGTTGCGGGGCGAACACCGGAGGTTTTTGGCGCCGAGGCGACGGCTGCGGCTGCCCGGACTGCGAGCGGGGACAGGGCAGAGAGCGGGAAGGCCTGCCCGCCGGTAAGTGGTCACGGTCCCTGGGTGGAGGGAAGCGGGCTGAGAGCGGTCACCGCTCATGGCCCCGGTGAGGTCTCAGAGGGGGACAAGGAAGGGGGCGTGGGCGCTGCCCGGTGCTTTCCGCCCGCTGCGGACGGGTCCGCAGCGATTTCTGGGCTGGCCGCCGTTTTCCCCCGGCCCCCTCCGGTTCCGGAGCGGCTCGGCCCGCCCATACCGCGCGCCCATTGGTCGCGGTGCCGTAAGCGGCGTCCGTCCTCTAGGAGCCCCCGTCCCATTGGTCGATCGCGCCGTCAATCTCCAGCGCCTCCCAGTCCGGCCAATCGGAGCGCGGCAGGCGATCCGACCAATCGGAGCGGGGCGGTCGCGTTGTGATTGGCTCGTCCTCCTGTCAATCCGCCCGGGGGGCGGTTGCCATGGTGAGGAAGCCCCGCCCGGTCGCGCATGCGCAGTAGTAAGGACGGCGCCGCCCTCACTACTGCGCATGCGCCACCGGGCGGGGCGTCCTCACCATGGCAACCGCCTCCTGGCGGATTGACAGGAGGACGAGCCAATCACAGCGCGACCGCCGCGCTCCGATTGGTCGGATCGCCTGCCGCGCTCCGATTGGCCGGGGTGGGAGGCGCTGAAGATTGACGGCGCGACCGACCAATGGGACGGGCTCCCCGAGGACGGAAGCCGCTTCCGGCGCCGTGACCAATGGGCGCGCCGCATGGGCGGGCCGAGCCGCTCCGGAAGCGGAGGGGGCCGGGGGAAAATGGCGGCGCGCGCAGAAGCGGCTGCGGCGCGGCGCGGCGCGGACCGCACCGCACCGCACCGGACCGGCGCGGGCGGAAAGCACCGGGCAGCCGGACAGCGTCGCGGTGCCGCTGGACAGCGTCGCGGTGCCGCTGGACAGCGTCGCGAGGCAGCTGGACAGCGTCGAGGCCAGCGGGGGGGCGCGGGGAAGGCGGCCGGGGTCCCGAGGCGGCTCCGAGGGGAGACGGCGTTGCGGGGGGGCGGGCTGAGGCGTCTGGGGAGGTGCTCGCGGCTCCTGGGGCTGGCAAACGGGCTCGCGTGGCTGGTGTTGGGGCTTCAGCCGGAGAGGGAGTCGTGTGGCTTTGGGCTGAGGGGCGGGGGTGGAGTCCGGCGTTTTGGGGACTTGAGCAGAGGCTCAGCGGCTGGGTTTTGGGGCTCGGAAGGGGGCAGTAAGTGATGCGGTTTGGGGGCGGAGAGCAGAAGCCGTTTTGGCTGGTTCTGCACGGGGGGTGGGCAGGAGGGCGTTGGGGGCTGCGGGGGAAAGCAGGGGCTGGGCGGGCTGCGGGGTGCTCAAACAGCAGGTGAGGTTTTCAAATCTGCAACTTGTAACTGTTGCAGCTTTGTTCTGGCTTCCTCCATTTTTGCAAAAGCTTCTGTTGCTAGACAGAGCATTCCTCTGTGTATCAGCTACTTGAGCTAGTTTATTTCAATGCGTCTGATCAGGTTTGTCTGTTCAGCAAAGTGGCATTTAAAGGTGACGTTTCACCGGATGCCAGCGGCTGTGCCTTATTTCCAGTATAAAGATGTATTCCCCAAATATCAGAGTGGGATATAACAACTGCAGCTGGTCAAAAGTAACACTGAAATGCAAAATTTAGAATTTCTTTTTTCCCATTGGCTCCTCCTCAGTATGAACACAAAGTTAATTTCTATTCTTAATTCCTATTTATGCTACATATATGAAGGATGAACGCGAGGAAAGGAGACCATAAAATACTGGCCTATTGCTATTTGTATGCTGCGCTTTGAACAGAAGAGACAAAACTGTCCTTTTTGTGAAATAATACTGGCTGTATCAGTGCCGTCCTCGTGTTTTTCTTCAAAAATGTGAGATTTGTTGCCCCGAATGGTGAGAGTAGTTTTTGTTAATGGAAGTCGCAAGAGGTTCTGCCACCTTAAAAACCATAGAATCATAGAATGGTTAGAGTTGGAAGGGACCTTCAAGATCATCGTGTTGCAGCCCCCCTGCCTTGGGCAGGGACGCCTCCACTAGAGCGGGTTGCTCAAAGCCCCGTCCAGCCTGGCCTTAAACACTTCCAGGGATGGGGCATCCACAGCTTCCCCGGGCAACCTGTTCCAGTGCCTCACCACCCTCACGGTAAAGAATTTCCTCCTAACATCTAGTCTGAATCTCCCCTCTTCCGATTTAAAACCGTTACCCCTTGTCCTGTCGCTACCTTTCCCGACAGAGAGTCCCTCTCCGGCTCTCCCGTAGGCTCCCTTCAGATATTGGAAGGCTGCTCTGAGGTCTCCCCGGAGCCTTCTCTTCTCCAGGCTGAACAACCCCAGCTCTCTCAGTCTCTCTTCACAGGGGAGGTGCTCCGTCCCTCCGATGGTTTTCGTGGCCCTCCGCTGGGCCCCTTCCAACAGGTCCACGTCCTTCCCGTGTCGAGGACTCCAAAGCTGGACACCGTACGCCAGGTGGGGTCTCGCGCGCGCAGAGTAGAGGGGGGTAGAATCGCCTCCCGTGACCCGCTGGCCACGCTTCTCTTGATGCAGCCCAGGGTGGGGTTGGCTTTCTGGGCTGCCAGCGCGCGTTGCCGGCTCGTACTGACATGTAATAATGCTACTGACGTACCGTTAGCAGCCTCGTGTTAAAAGAAGCGAGAAGCTGTAATATCCTTAATTTAGACAGTTTTTACGTGAAATGGTGCATCCTCACTGTTTCGTCACTTTCAGGAGCGAGCAATTGACCGAGAGCAGGAGAGAGACCTTTTCCAGCAAGAGATAGGGAAGCCGGAACAACAGCTTAAGGTTCCACAAAGGATTCGGCCTGTCAGCGAGCATCAAACCGGAGAGGTAACGCGCGCTATTGCTTGTACTCAAGGGATCTAAATGGTACGCTGACAGCCGTTCGGATACCCTAGGGAAGCTGTTTTATGGTGTCCCTAACCTGCATCCGTTCGCAAGGCAGGAAAGGAAATCCCCCGAGATGAAAGGCTACGGTGTCGGGGGAACGTGGGGAAAGTGTGTTCTGGGTGTTTTTTGAGTCGGTCGGTTGGATGTTTTTAGTAGCAGACACACAGAAGCCTCGTAACTTTCAAAAAGACTCCCTCGCGTAACTTAATTTAGAAAATGGGGTTTTCAAAAGCCCGTGGAAACATTCAGGACTCCTGTAGCGATTCCCCCTGCTCTTGCGTCCTTTTGTGACATCCTGTTGGTAGCACGGGTACGGGCACCGCAGGAACGCAGTGACCAAGGGGTCACAGCCGAGACGTAGCGGCGCTCTCTGCGTGCGCCTCCCCGGGAGACGTCTGTCTCCCCTGAAACAATCTGGTGACCGCAGAAGGGCAGCTCGAGGAAGTCACAGCAACCTCTTAGGCCCAGCAAAAGCCAGAAAAGCGACAGCGGTGCAAACGCTGTGTGTTGTGAAGCTTTTTGCCTGTCTTGTTTGGTGACCTTTGGGTCAATTGAACTGCATTTTATTTTTTGGTGGGTTTTCTCCTGTCTTGCTTTTAGAGCAAGGCTGATATTTTTGCGTGATTCTCTCGCCCGATTTTCAGTCTTCAGCTTCTTCTCAGGTGGCACTGCGATTTTCAAAGAAAAGCTCTTCCTTTCGGTTCAGTTCAGTTGCTGTCGTTCGGTTCTTAAATGGTAGCAACGTTTAGTATTCTATATTAGATAGTTTATGACCACAGACAGTAATGGGACATACATGGATAGACGTGAAATGTAAGTTGTCAAAATATTTATTGCCCTACAATTCTCGGAGGTAGGGGTGTGTTTCCTGGGGTTTCAAAATCTATTTCACTAAAAAGGTTTGTAACAAATCCTGCAAAGTGTTCAGCCCGTACCGGGCGACCTGGCTGTCGTCAGCCTGTGCGTACAAGGAGTGGTGGGCCATTAGCCGAATGTGTGTTAACCGACACGCGTGGAGCAATTCCGCATCCGTCTGCTTCTGTGGCAAAGCGGGTGCCCGCTCCTGTCCTACGGACACGTTCCACAGAGGGGGGAGGCACAATTAGTTTTCCTGAATCCGGGATGTTCGTTTTGAGTTCGTTTTGTGATGCGTCTCCTCATAATTTGAGGCATGGGCAGCGTGTGAATTCCTAGTTAAAATTCTCACAGTTAAAAAGGCAAAACTTCTCCCGAGAAAGAAAATTTCAAATTTGATTGCATAATGAAACGAGGCCTGTTTTTCTGCACAGAAACGATTTGTGGGAATCGTCCTGAATTACAAGCGTGTATACCCAGATGTGTACACTCCAAGTTGGCAGATAGGCTGCAGCAGCAATGTAAAGCATGCTTTAAGGTGAAAGATGGCTGTAACTGTGATGAAAACTTTAAGGTTCGTACTAGATGCTTTTAAAGTAGGATTTTTAACAGGCAGGCGCAGCGGCAATTTTAGAGCCGAGTGGTGCCGAATATTACCCATTTACAGACAGAATTCTCGGTACTGTCTTAGATTTACATCGAATTTCTATCAAATGAGCCACCTAGCCTTCCTATATAGTATATTTTGGTGCCCCGATATTACTTGGCGTATTTCATAAGTATACCTTTTATGGCCGTTTCTCGTGCTTTTCCGAGAGAGCTGCTTTACTTTTTCATAGTTGCACGGTTTTTGAATGCCTCTTCTGCCTTTCAGATCTTCTCTTTCTCCTACGCCTTAAATACTCGTACAAGAACGTGCAGAAAATGTTATGTGCAGCTGTAACGTGCTTTGGGGTTTTTTTTGGTAGGATGAAATGGAAATACTGGGACTGGCGATCCAGAAGTCTGAAGAAGCCACCGTAAAGGACCGTCCCAGTGACTACCGTCGAGTTAGGATTATTAAAAGCACCAAAGCGACACGCTCGTAGAGATGGGGACTACCTCTGGACACGTGTTAATCCCGGTCAGGTGTCCTCGGGATACAGATGGTCTGCGCTTCCTGCTCTGACAAGACAGAAGCGATGAGCTTCAGGATGAGCTCCTGAAGACAAGAAAGAGGCCAGGTGCCGGGGTTCTTGTCTCTTTGTTTGTTTGTTTGTTTGTTTGTTTTGGGCGGGGGGTGGCGGGCGGGCGGGCGGGCGTGTGGCTTCCAAAACAGGGTGCGCGGTTGACTGCAGGTGGCAGCCTGCAGAGCTCTTTTGCTGCCTGACCTCGCCTTTTCTTTGTCACTCCTCTTTCATGGCATCTGCGCTGAAAGCCGGGGCGGTCAACGAAGAGACGTGGACAAAACGGGACGAACCGGCGCCGCTTCTGCCTGTTTTCCAGGCTTTGCCACGAACCAAGGAGCATCATCAGCCTCGTCACTGGTGGCGGCGAGTCCTGAGGTGGCTTAGGTGAGTCGAGCCTTCCAGGAACGTCCGTTGTCCGTAGCCTACGGCGTGTCATTTGGACGTCAGTCGGAAGGAGGTTTCCCTTTCTGAAAGGGCACCGGTTTCTCGTGCCAAGCGGTTGCCTCTCCTGAAGTTCCCACGAGAGGGGATCCTCGGAGACGATGCGCTGGGCAGCAGAAGTCATCAGCGAGGAGACGTCGCGCGCTCTATTAAATAGGGACAAAAAGAAAGACGATGTCCTTCCAAAGGCCCGAGCGCGGCACCTCTTCCGACGGCCGATGGCATGGCCGGCCTTTGGGCTCTGGGTCCCCCGTAACAGCGGGGACACGGCCAAACCCTGTTCCTCTGCGTGTTCGGCACAGCCAAAAGCCTTGGCCGGTCCGCCGGTCGTTTTCGGTAGCCTGGTGGATCGCGGCACCGGGGATTGGATTTCCCCCCGCCAAAAGTACAGCCGTTTGGGGAATCTCTTACCTTCCTGGTTTTTTCTATCGTAAAGGAGACTTTAAAAAAAGGGTTAAAGTCGTATAACGTGCAAACTGACTTGCAGGCTTTAAACGGCAACCGTCCACCGGCTGTAGCCTACAGCGTCTTAGGCGTCCCTAAGCGGCGAGGTATTTGTTCCAAATCTTTGAAAAGAGAGGCGACTGAAGGTAACGGGTTGGGTTTTTGGTTGGGTTTTTTTTCTAGTTTTTTTGTTTTTTGTTTTTCCCCCCCCTTTTCTTTAGGCGGAGCGCTCTGAAGAACCTGATTTCTGCCTGGCTTTCAGCGTCGCGTTTCCCCGGCAGTGCGGTAGCATCTCTCTCGGGCAGTGCCGCCGGCCAGATGTCCCTCCTCCTTGGGTAGGAGAGAAAGCAGCCCCCGGTCAAATGACAACTGCGCGTTCTGGAGACGGAGAGCGCAACGGTGGGGGTTCGGAGCTGTGCCAGTTGAATTAGCGCCGAAGAAAAAACCCGAGGCTTTTCTAGCGTGAGTATTTTTCTTGGCCGTATCTAAACGCGCGCAGAGCTTTCCAGCGGCAGGGAAAGGGAAGGGAGGAGGCGCTTCCCCCCAGCGGGCGGAGGGTTTGTTACGCTGTTAGGCTGAGAAGGTGTTGCAAGTGGCACGGGTCAGTCTGAATAGGGACCTGAAGCGTCGGGATGGCTCCGGCTTTGGCAGGCCGTGCCGTCTTTGGAGCGGAGCTGTTTCCCCGCAATCCTCCTGTAGCTCAGCTCCTGTCCTGTCCCTCGGCCGGAGGGAATTCCTCTACTCTCTTCGGTGCTCTTTCGTTTGATGATGCTGATCTCCGGTTGGGGTTTGCTGTTTGTTTTGCAGGTGCCTCGTTGTCCGCGTCTCGTGCTGCTCGACAGATGCCCCGGCCCGGGTTTGCAGCCGGTGGTGGAGCCGCCTGAGGGGAAGGGGCCAGCCCTGGGTCTGGTCGTTCGGTGCATTTTTTGGGGCGAATTAAAAAAAACGGTGCGTGTGTGGGGGGGGGGGTGGTGTGATGATGTCATTTGGGGCAGCCGGATGTCAGCGGGGGAGCGACGGTGCGGCGGAGGAGCAGGTGAGTGGGGGTTAAGTGGGGTTCCCCCCACAAGAGGGTGGGTCACGGCCCCCAAACGCCTGAAAACTTGGTGCGGGGCAGGTGGTTGGGGTTTTGGGCGGTGGTGTTTAAAAAATGTTAAAAGCTGTATATGCGGGGGTGAGGCATTGGAGTAGAGAACAATCTCTCATTTTTCTGTGTGTTGAAAAATAATATTCCCTTACGTATATAAAAGGAGTTCCAAATACCAACCCGTATCTCTAAGGATTCTGTATTATTTAATGGGAGTTTAGACGACGGAAAGATTTTTTAAAAGATTTATTTATAAAGAGAGATTGAAGCGTCAAAGCGGATGTCTGGACAGGTCGCTAGTCCAATTGGATGTTGTCTATCGTGCGTGTTAATCTGTAAGTCTAAACAGATGTGACTCTTAGCAGACGTTCTGTCGAAGTGTATCAAGAGCATCCGTTTTCCCTAAGTCTTACCCACGGGTCGGTCAGTGCGGAGGCGTAAACGCCTGTGCTGTAGATGGTTCCAGACTGCAAAGAGAGCCTATCGCTAGAAGGGATTTCCAAACTGGCCCTCCCCTCTGCTCTCTCTTGCCGGCGTCCAAGCGCTTTCAAAAGCGCTTTAAGCAGGAGTGTTGATTCCCAGGAGGATAGGGAAGCTCTACAGAGAGACTTAGGTAGATTGGATCGTTGGGCCAACATCAGTGGTATGAGTTTCAACAAGGGCGAGCGCCAGGTTCTGCGCGTGGGCCACAATAACCCCGAGCAGCGCTACAGGCTTGGGGAAACGTGGCTGGAAAACCACCTGGAAGAAAGAGACCTGGGGGTTCTAATGGACAAGCGGCTGAACGTGAGCCGGCAGTGTGCCCAGGTGGCCACGAAAGCCAACGGCATCCTGGCTTGTATTAGAAACAGCGTGAGCAGCAGAAGTAGGGAGGCGATTGTGCCCCTGTACTCGGCACTGGTGAGGCCACACCTGGAGTATTGCGTCCGGTTTTGGGCACCTCAATCCAAGAGAGATGTCGAGGTGCTGGAGCGAGTGCAGAGGAGGGCAACGAAGCTGGTGAAGGGCCTGGAAAACAAATCCTATGAAGAGCGGTTGAAGGAGCTGGGACTGTTTAGTATGAGGAAGAGGGGGCTGAGGGGAGACCTCGTCACTCTCTAAACCTACTTGAAAGGACACTGTAGAGAGGTCGGTGCTGGTCTCCTGGCACGGGTAGGTAATGACAGAACGAGAGGGAACGGCTTCAAGCTCCAACAGGGTAGGTTTAGACTGGACATTAGGAAAGAATGTTTCACAGAGGGAGTGGTCGGGCATTGGAACAGGCTACCCAGGGAGGTGGTCGAGTCACCATCCCTGGATGTGTTTAAGAACCGTCGAGATGTGGTGTTGGGGGATATGGTGTAGGGGAGAACTTTGTAGAGTAGGGTAGATGGTTGGACTCGATGATGCCAAGGGTCTCTTGCAACCTAGACGATTCTATGATTCTATGAAAAGCAGCCCCTTCCCCCGTTTCCCCTCCCGCCCTGGGGAGCTGGATCGGTGCAGCGGGACAGGAGGAAAAAAACGCAGCCCCGTTTTCCTGCAGGGACGCAAAGCTCCCCGATGTCTCTGTGGTGGATAAGGCGGCACCCCCGCCTGCCTTCCTGGACGCCGGCGGACTGGCTGCTGTCGCCCCCACGGCCCCCGGGGCCACGCGCAGAGCGCCGCGGCGTCCCTGGGGCTGGTTGCGGGGCGAACACCGGAGGTTTTTGGCGCCGAGGCGACGGCTGCGGCTGCCCGGACTGCGAGCGGGGACAGGGCAGAGAGCGGGAAGGCCTGCCCGCCGGTAAGTGGTCACGGTCCCTGGGTGGAGGGAAGCGGGCTGAGAGCGGTCACCGCTCATGGCCCCGGTGAGGTCTCAGAGGGGGACAAGGAAGGGGGCGTGGGCGCTGCCCGGTGCTTTCCGCCCGCTGCGGACGGGTCCGCAGCGATTTCTGGGCTGGCCGCCGTTTTCCCCCGGCCCCCTCCGGTTCCGGAGCGGCTCGGCCCGCCCATACCGCGCGCCCATTGGTCGCGGTGCCGTAAGCGGCGTCCGTCCTCTAGGAGCCCCCGTCCCATTGGTCGATCGCGCCGTCAATCTCCAGCGCCTCCCAGTCCGGCCAATCGGAGCGCGGCAGGCGATCCGACCAATCGGAGCGGGGCGGTCGCGTTGTGATTGGCTCGTCCTCCTGTCAATCCGCCCGGGGGGCGGTTGCCATGGTGAGGAAGCCCCGCCCGGTCGCGCATGCGCAGTAGTAAGGACGGCGCCGCCCTCACTACTGCGCATGCGCCACCGGGCGGGGCGTCCTCACCATGGCAACCGCCATTGACGTCCCACTCCGGCCAATCGGAGCGCGGCAGGCGATCCGACCAATCGGAGCGCGGCGGTCGCGTTGTGATTGGCTCGTCCTCCTGTCAATCCGCCCGGGGGCGGTTGCCATGGTGAGGAAGCCCCGCCTGGTCGCGCATGCGCAGTAGTAAGGGCGGCGCCGTGCTCGCTACTGCCGCCTTGTGGACAAAAATCGGTACTGCAGGTGGGGGGGCGCGCATGCGCAGTGGAAAGAGTGGCGCCGCCCTCGCTGCTGCCGCCGCTTGTGGACAAAAAGCGGTACTGCAGGTACGGGGGTAGGGGGGTCCGGCCGCATGCGCAGTGGACGGGGGGGGGGGGGCGCTGCGCTCGCCGCTGCCGCCCGTGCCAGCAGAAACCGGCGCTGCAGCTCGGCGGATGCGGGGGGGGAAGGCGGAGCCCTGGGAGGTTCCATTTTCCCCAAATTGGGGAAAATTATTCAATTTGGGGTTTTTTTCGGTGCTTTTCCGCAACGGAAAAGACTTCAGGGTTTTGTTAGGGTTTTTCTTGCCCTTCCCCGCCGCCGGGGACGGCGCCCATGCGGGGGCTGACGCTGCAGAACCGTAAATTGAACCCCCAAATTGAACCCCGAACATGAATAACATTTTCCCTAATTTGGGGAAAAGGGAACCTTCCCCGGTCCCGCCTCCCCCCGCTCCCCGAGCCGCACCGCCGGTTTCTGCTGGCACGGGCGGCAGCGGCGGCGAGCGCAGCGCCCCCCTTTCTACTGGGCATGCGCGTCCCCCCCCCCCCCCCCCCCCCCCGCCCTGTACCTGCGTACCTGCAGTACCGCTTTTTGTCCACGAGGGGGCAGTAGCGAGCACGGCGCCGCCCTCACTACTGCGCATGCGCCACCGGGCGGGGCGTCCTCACCATGGCAACCGCCATTGACGTCCCACTCCGGCCAATCGGAGCGCGGCAGGCGATCCGACCAATCGGAGCGCGGCGGTCGCGTTGTGATTGGCTCGTCCTCCTGTCAATCCGCCCGGGGGGCGGTTGCCATGGTGAGGAAGCCCCGCCCGGTCGCGCATGCGCAGTAGTAAGGACGGCGCCGTCCTCACTACTGCGCATGCGCCACCGGGCGGGGCGTCCTCACCATGGCAACCGCCCCCTGGCGGATTGACAGGAGGACGAGCCAATCACAGCGCGACCGCCGCGCTCCGATTGGTCGGATCGCCTGCCGCGCTCCGATTGGCCGGGGTGGGAGGCGCTGAAGATTGACGGCGCGACCGACCAATGGGACGGGCTCCCCGAGGACGGAAGCCGCTTCCGGCGCCGTGACCAATGGGCGCGCCGCATGGGCGGGCCGAGCCGCTCCGGAAGCGGAGGGGGCCGGGGGAAAATGGCGGCGCGCGCAGAAGCGGCTGCGGCGCGGCGCGGCGCGGACCGCACCGCACCGGACCGGCGCGGGCGGAAAGCACCGGGCAGCCGGACAGCGTCGCGGTGCCGCTGGACAGCGTCGCGGTGCCGCTGGACAGCGTCGCGGTGCCGCTGGACAGCGTCGCGAGGCAGCTGGACAGCGTCGCGAGGCAGCTGGACAGCGTCGAGGCCAGCGGGGGGGCGCGGGGAAGGCGGCCGGGGTCCCGAGGCGGCTCCGAGGGGAGACGGCGTTGCGGGGGGGCGGGCTGAGGCGTCTGGGGAGGTGCTCGCGGCTCCCGGGGCTGGCAAACGGGCTCGCGTGGCTGGTGTTGGGGCTTCAGCCGGAGAGGGAGTCGTGTGGCTTTGGGCTGAGGGGCGGGGGTGGAGTCCGGCGTTTTGGGGACTTGAGCAGAGGCTCAGCGGCTGGGTTTTGGGGCTCGGAAGGGGGCAGTAAGTGATGCGGTTTGGGGGCGGAGAGCAGAAGCCGTTTTGGCTGGTTCTGCACGGGGGGTGGGCAGGAGGGCGTTGGGGGCTGCGGGGGAAAGCAGGGGCTGGGCGGGCTGCGGGGTGCTCAAACAGCAGGTGAGGTTTTCAAATCTGCAACTTGTAACTGTTGCAGCTTTGTTCTGGCTTCCTCCATTTTTGCAAAAGCTTCTGTTGCTAGACAGAGCATTCCTCTGTGTATCAGCTACTTGAGCTAGTTTATTTCAATGCGTCTGATCAGGTTTGTCTGTTCAGCAAAGTGGCATTTAAAGGTGACGTTTCACCGGATGCCAGCGGCTGTGCCTTATTTCCAGTATAAAGATGTATTCCCCAAATATCAGAGTGGGATATAACAACTGCAGCTGGTCAAAAGTAACACTGAAATGCAAAATTTAGAATTTCTTTTTTCCCATTGGCTCCTCCTCAGTATGAACACAAAGTTAATTTCTATTCTTAATTCCTATTTATGCTACATATATGAAGGATGAACGCGAGGAAAGGAGACCATAAAATACTGGCCTATTGCTATTTGTATGCTGCGCTTTGAACAGAAGAGACAAAACTGTCCTTTTTGTGAAATAATACTGGCTGTATCAGTGCCGTCCTCGTGTTTTTCTTCAAAAATGTGAGATTTGTTGCCCCGAATGGTGAGAGTAGTTTTTGTTAATGGAAGTCGCAAGAGGTTCTGCCACCTTAAAAACCATAGAATCATAGAATGGTTAGAGTTGGAAGGGACCTTCAAGATCATCGTGTTGCAGCCCCCCTGCCTTGGGCAGGGACGCCTCCACTAGAGCGGGTTGCTCAAAGCCCCGTCCAGCCTGGCCTTAAACACTTCCAGGGATGGGGCATCCACAGCTTCCCCGGGCAACCTGTTCCAGTGCCTCACCACCCTCACGGTAAAGAATTTCCTCCTAACATCTAGTCTGAATCTCCCCTCTTCCGATTTAAAACCGTTACCCCTTGTCCTGTCGCTACCTTTCCCGACAGAGAGTCCCTCTCCGGCTCTCCCGTAGGCTCCCTTCAGATATTGGAAGGCTGCTCTGAGGTCTCCCCGGAGCCTTCTCTTCTCCAGGCTGAACAACCCCAGCTCTCTCAGTCTCTCTTCACAGGGGAGGTGCTCCGTCCCTCCGATGGTTTTCGTGGCCCTCCGCTGGGCCCCTTCCAACAGGTCCACGTCCTTCCCGTGTCGAGGACTCCAAAGCTGGACACCGTACGCCAGGTGGGGTCTCGCGCGCGCAGAGTAGAGGGGGGTAGAATCGCCTCCCGTGACCCGCTGGCCACGCTTCTCTTGATGCAGCCCAGGGTGGGGTTGGCTTTCTGGGCTGCCAGCGCGCGTTGCCGGCTCGTACTGACATGTAATAATGCTACTGACGTACCGTTAGCAGCCTCGTGTTAAAAGAAGCGAGAAGCTGTAATATCCTTAATTTAGACAGTTTTTACGTGAAATGGTGCATCCTCACTGTTTCGTCACTTTCAGGAGCGAGCAATTGACCGAGAGCAGGAGAGAGACCTTTTCCAGCAAGAGATAGGGAAGCCGGAACAACAGCTTAAGGTTCCACAAAGGATTCGGCCTGTCAGCGAGCATCAAACCGGAGAGGTAACGCGCGCTATTGCTTGTACTCAAGGGATCTAAATGGTACGCTGACAGCCGTTCGGATACCCTAGGGAAGCTGTTTTATGGTGTCCCTAACCTGCATCCGTTCGCAAGGCAGGAAAGGAAATCCCCCGAGATGAAAGGCTACGGTGTCGGGGGAACGTGGGGAAAGTGTGTTCTGGGTGTTTTTTGAGTCAGTCGGTTGGATGTTTTTAGTAGCAGACACACAGAAGCCTCGTAACTTTCAAAAAGACTCCCTCGCGTAACTTAATTTAGAAAATGGGGTTTTCAAAAGCCCGTGGAAACATTCAGGACTCCTGTAGCGATTCCCCCTGCTCTTGCGTCCTTTTGTGACATCCTGTTGGTAGCACGGGTACGGGCACCGCAGGAACGCAGTGACCAAGGGGTCACAGCCGAGACGTAGCGGCGCTCTCTGCGTGCGCCTCCCCGGGAGACGTCTGTCTCCCCTGAAACAATCTGGTGACCGCAGAAGGGCAGCTCGAGGAAGTCACAGCAACCTCTTAGGCCCAGCAAAAGCCAGAAAAGCGACAGCGGTGCAAACGCTGTGTGTTGTGAAGCTTTTTGCCTGTCTTGTTTGGTGACCTTTGGGTCAATTGAACTGCATTTTATTTTTTGGTGGGTTTTCTCCTGTCTTGCTTTTAGAGCAAGGCTGATATTTTTGCGTGATTCTCTCGCCCGATTTTCAGTCTTCAGCTTCTTCTCAGGTGGCACTGCGATTTTCAAAGAAAAGCTCTTCCTTTCGGTTCAGTTCAGTTGCTGTCGTTCGGTTCTTAAATGGTAGCAACGTTTAGTATTCTATATTAGATAGTTTATGACCACAGACAGTAATGGGACATACATGGATAGACGTGAAATGTAAGTTGTCAAAATATTTATTGCCCTACAATTCTCGGAGGTAGGGGTGTGTTTCCTGGGGTTTCAAAATCTATTTCACTAAAAAGGTTTGTAACAAATCCTGCAAAGTGTTCAGCCCGTACCGGGCGACCTGGCTGTCGTCAGCCTGTGCGTACAAGGAGTGGTGGGCCATTAGCCGAATGTGTGTTAACCGACACGCGTGGAGCAATTCCGCATCCGTCTGCTTCTGTGGCAAAGCGGGTGCCCGCTCCTGTCCTACGGACACGTTCCACAGAGGGGGGAGGCACAATTAGTTTTCCTGAATCCGGGATGTTCGTTTTGAGTTCGTTTTGTGATGCGTCTCCTCATAATTTGAGGCATGGGCAGCGTGTGAATTCCTAGTTAAAATTCTCACAGTTAAAAAGGCAAAACTTCTCCCGAGAAAGAAAATTTCAAATTTGATTGCATAATGAAACGAGGCCTGTTTTTCTGCACAGAAACGATTTGTGGGAATCGTCCTGAATTACAAGCGTGTATACCCAGATGTGTACACTCCAAGTTGGCAGATAGGCTGCAGCAGCAATGTAAAGCATGCTTTAAGGTGAAAGATGGCTGTAACTGTGATGAAAACTTTAAGGTTCGTACTAGATGCTTTTAAAGTAGGATTTTTAACAGGCAGGCGCAGCGGCAATTTTAGAGCCGAGTGGTGCCGAATATTACCCATTTACAGACAGAATTCTCGGTACTGTCTTAGATTTACATCGAATTTCTATCAAATGAGCCACCTAGCCTTCCTATATAGTATATTTTGGTGCCCCGATATTACTTGGCGTATTTCATAAGTATACCTTTTATGGCCGTTTCTCGTGCTTTTCCGAGAGAGCTGCTTTACTTTTTCATAGTTGCACGGTTTTTGAATGCCTCTTCTGCCTTTCAGATCTTCTCTTTCTCCTACGCCTTAAATACTCGTACAAGAACGTGCAGAAAATGTTATGTGCAGCTGTAACGTGCTTTGGGGTTTTTTTTGGTAGGATGAAATGGAAATACTGGGACTGGCGATCCAGAAGTCTGAAGAAGCCACCGTAAAGGACCGTCCCAGTGACTACCGTCGAGTTAGGATTATTAAAAGCACCAAAGCGACACGCTCGTAGAGATGGGGACTACCTCTGGACACGTGTTAATCCCGGTCAGGTGTCCTCGGGATACAGATGGTCTGCGCTTCCTGCTCTGACAAGACAGAAGCGATGAGCTTCAGGATGAGCTCCTGAAGACAAGAAAGAGGCCAGGTGCCGGGGTTCTTGTCTCTTTGTTTGTTTGTTTGTTTGTTTGTTTTGGGCGGGGGGTGGCGGGCGGGCGGGCGGGCGTGTGGCTTCCAAAACAGGGTGCGCGGTTGACTGCAGGTGGCAGCCTGCAGAGCTCTTTTGCTGCCTGACCTCGCCTTTTCTTTGTCACTCCTCTTTCATGGCATCTGCGCTGAAAGCCGGGGCGGTCAACGAAGAGACGTGGACAAAACGGGACGAACCGGCGCCGCTTCTGCCTGTTTTCCAGGCTTTGCCACGAACCAAGGAGCATCATCAGCCTCGTCACTGGTGGCGGCGAGTCCTGAGGTGGCTTAGGTGAGTCGAGCCTTCCAGGAACGTCCGTTGTCCGTAGCCTACGGCGTGTCATTTGGACGTCAGTCGGAAGGAGGTTTCCCTTTCTGAAAGGGCACCGGTTTCTCGTGCCAAGCGGTTGCCTCTCCTGAAGTTCCCACGAGAGGGGATCCTCGGAGACGATGCGCTGGGCAGCAGAAGTCATCAGCGAGGAGACGTCGCGCGCTCTATTAAATAGGGACAAAAAGAAAGACGATGTCCTTCCAAAGGCCCGAGCGCGGCACCTCTTCCGACGGCCGATGGCATGGCCGGCCTTTGGGCTCTGGGTCCCCCGTAACAGCGGGGACACGGCCAAACCCTGTTCCTCTGCGTGTTCGGCACAGCCAAAAGCCTTGGCCGGTCCGCCGGTCGTTTTCGGTAGCCTGGTGGATCGCGGCACCGGGGATTGGATTTCCCCCCGCCAAAAGTACAGCCGTTTGGGGAATCTCTTACCTTCCTGGTTTTTTCTATCGTAAAGGAGACTTTAAAAAAAGGGTTAAAGTCGTATAACGTGCAAACTGACTTGCAGGCTTTAAACGGCAACCGTCCACCGGCTGTAGCCTACAGCGTCTTAGGCGTCCCTAAGCGGCGAGGTATTTGTTCCAAATCTTTGAAAAGAGAGGCGACTGAAGGTAACGGGTTGGGTTTTTGGTTGGGTTTTTTTTCTAGTTTTTTTGTTTTTTGTTTTTCCCCCCCCTTTTCTTTAGGCGGAGCGCTCTGAAGAACCTGATTTCTGCCTGGCTTTCAGCGTCACGTTTCCCCGGCAGTGCGGTAGCATCTCTCTCGGGCAGTGCCGCCGGCCAGATGTCCCTCCTCCTTGGGTAGGAGAGAAAGCAGCCCCCGGTCAAATGACAACTGCGCGTTCTGGAGACGGAGAGCGCAACGGTGGGGGTTCGGAGCTGTGCCAGTTGAATTAGCGCCGAAGAAAAAACCCGAGGCTTTTCTAGCGTGAGTATTTTTCTTGGCCGTATCTAAACGCGCGCAGAGCTTTCCAGCGGCAGGGAAAGGGAAGGGAGGAGGCGCTTCCCCCCAGCGGGCGGAGGGTTTGTTACGCTGTTAGGCTGAGAAGGTGTTGCAAGTGGCACGGGTCAGTCTGAATAGGGACCTGAAGCGTCGGGATGGCTCCGGCTTTGGCAGGCCGTGCCGTCTTTGGAGCGGAGCTGTTTCCCCGCAATCCTCCTGTAGCTCAGCTCCTGTCCTGTCCCTCGGCCGGAGGGAATTCCTCTACTCTCTTCGGTGCTCTTTCGTTTGATGATGCTGATCTCCGGTTGGGGTTTGCTGTTTGTTTTGCAGGTGCCTCGTTGTCCGCGTCTCGTGCTGCTCGACAGATGCCCCGGCCCGGGTTTGCAGCCGGTGGTGGAGCCGCCTGAGGGGAAGGGGCCAGCCCTGGGTCTGGTCGTTCGGTGCATTTTTTGGGGCGAATTAAAAAAAACGGTGCGTGTGTGGGGGGGGGGGTGGTGTGATGATGTCATTTGGGGCAGCCGGATGTCAGCGGGGGAGCGACGGTGCGGCGGAGGAGCAGGTGAGTGGGGGTTAAGTGGGGTTCCCCCCACAAGAGGGTGGGTCACGGCCCCCAAACGCCTGAAAACTTGGTGCGGGGCAGGTGGTTGGGGTTTTGGGCGGTGGTGTTTAAAAAATGTTAAAAGCTGTATATGCGGGGGTGAGGCATTGGAGTAGAGAACAATCTCTCATTTTTCTGTGTGTTGAAAAATAATATTCCCTTACGTATATAAAAGGAGTTCAAAATACCAACCCGTATCTCTAAGGATTCTGTATTATTTAATGGGAGTTTAGACGACGGAAAGATTTTTTAAAAGATTTATTTATAAAGAGAGATTGAAGCGTCAAAGCGGATGTCTGGACAGGTCGCTAGTCCAATTGGATGTTGTCTATCGTGCGTGTTAATCTGTAAGTCTAAACAGATGTGACTCTTAGCAGACGTTCTGTCGAAGTGTATCAAGAGCATCCGTTTTCCCTAAGTCTTACCCACGGGTCGGTCAGTGCGGAGGCGTAAACGCCTGTGCTGTAGATGGTTCCAGACTGCAAAGAGAGCCTATCGCTAGAAGGGATTTCCAAACTGGCCCTCCCCTCTGCTCTCTCTTGCCGGCGTCCAAGCGCTTTCAAAAGCGCTTTAAGCAGGAGTGTTGATTCCCAGGAGGATAGGGAAGCTCTACAGAGAGACTTAGGTAGATTGGATCGTTGGGCCAACATCAGTGGTATGAGTTTCAACAAGGGCGAGCGCCAGGTTCTGCGCGTGGGCCACAATAACCCCGAGCAGCGCTACAGGCTTGGGGAAACGTGGCTGGAAAACCACCTGGAAGAAAGAGACCTGGGGGTTCTAATGGACAAGCGGCTGAACGTGAGCCGGCAGTGTGCCCAGGTGGCCACGAAAGCCAACGGCATCCTGGCTTGTATTAGAAACAGCGTGAGCAGCAGAAGTAGGGAGGCGATTGTGCCCCTGTACTCGGCACTGGTGAGGCCACACCTGGAGTATTGCGTCCGGTTTTGGGCACCTCAATCCAAGAGAGATGTCGAGGTGCTGGAGCGAGTGCAGAGGAGGGCAACGAAGCTGGTGAAGGGCCTGGAAAACAAATCCTATGAAGAGCGGTTGAAGGAGCTGGGACTGTTTAGTATGAGGAAGAGGGGGCTGAGGGGAGACCTCGTCACTCTCTAAACCTACTTGAAAGGACACTGTAGAGAGGTCGGTGCTGGTCTCCTGGCACGGGTAGGTAATGACAGAACGAGAGGGAACGGCTTCAAGCTCCAACAGGGTAGGTTTAGACTGGACATTAGGAAAGAATGTTTCACAGAGGGAGTGGTCGGGCATTGGAACAGGCTACCCAGGGAGGTGGTCGAGTCACCATCCCTGGATGTGTTTAAGAACCGTCGAGATGTGGTGTTGGGGGATATGGTGTAGGGGAGAACTTTGTAGAGTAGGGTAGATGGTTGGACTCGATGATGCCAAGGGTCTCTTGCAACCTAGACGATTCTATGATTCTATGAAAAGCAGCCCCTTCCCCCGTTTCCCCTCCCGCCCTGGGGAGCTGGATCGGTGCAGCGGGACAGGAGGAAAAAAACGCAGCCCCGTTTTCCTGCAGGGACGCAAAGCTCCCCGATGTCTCTGTGGTGGATAAGGCGGCACCCCCGCCTGCCTTCCTGGACGCCGGCGGACTGGCTGCTGTCGCCCCCACGGCCCCCGGGGCCACGCGCAGAGCGCCGCGGCGTCCCTGGGGCTGGTTGCGGGGCGAACACCGGAGGTTTTTGGCGCCGAGGCGACGGCTGCGGCTGCCCGGACTGCGAGCGGGGACAGGGCAGAGAGCGGGAAGGCCTGCCCGCCGGTAAGTGGTCACGGTCCCTGGGTGGAGGGAAGCGGGCTGAGAGCGGTCACCGCTCATGGCCCCGGTGAGGTCTCAGAGGGGGACAAGGAAGGGGGCGTGGGCGCTGCCCGGTGCTTTCCGCCCGCTGCGGACGGGTCCGCAGCGATTTCTGGGCTGGCCGCCGTTTTCCCCCGGCCCCCTCCGGTTCCGGAGCGGCTCGGCCCGCCCATACCGCGCGCCCATTGGTCGCGGTGCCGTAAGCGGCGTCCGTCCTCTAGGAGCCCCCGTCCCATTGGTCGATCGCGCCGTCAATCTCCAGCGCCTCCCAGTCCGGCCAATCGGAGCGCGGCAGGCGATCCGACCAATCGGAGCGGGGCGGTCGCGTTGTGATTGGCTCGTCCTCCTGTCAATCCGCCCGGGGGGCGGTTGCCATGGTGAGGAAGCCCCGCCCGGTCGCGCATGCGCAGTAGTAAGGACGGCGCCGCCCTCACTACTGCGCATGCGCCACCGGGCGGGGCGTCCTCACCATGGCAACCGCCTCCTGGCGGATTGACAGGAGGACGAGCCAATCACAGCGCGACCGCCGCGCTCCGATTGGTCGGATCGCCTGCCGCGCTCCGATTGGCCGGGGTGGGAGGCGCTGAAGATTGACGGCGCGACCGACCAATGGGACGGGCTCCCCGAGGACGGAAGCCGCTTCCGGCGCCGTGACCAATGGGCGCGCCGCATGGGCGGGCCGAGCCGCTCCGGAAGCGGAGGGGGCCGGGGGAAAATGGCGGCGCGCGCAGAAGCGGCTGCGGCGCGGCGCGGCGCGGACCGCACCGCACCGCACCGGACCGGCGCGGGCGGAAAGCACCGGGCAGCCGGACAGCGTCGCGGTGCCGCTGGACAGCGTCGCGGTGCCGCTGGACAGCGTCGCGAGGCAGCTGGACAGCGTCGAGGCCAGCGGGGGGGCGCGGGGAAGGCGGCCGGGGTCCCGAGGCGGCTCCGAGGGGAGACGGCGTTGCGGGGGGGCGGGCTGAGGCGTCTGGGGAGGTGCTCGCGGCTCCTGGGGCTGGCAAACGGGCTCGCGTGGCTGGTGTTGGGGCTTCAGCCGGAGAGGGAGTCGTGTGGCTTTGGGCTGAGGGGCGGGGGTGGAGTCCGGCGTTTTGGGGACTTGAGCAGAGGCTCAGCGGCTGGGTTTTGGGGCTCGGAAGGGGGCAGTAAGTGATGCGGTTTGGGGGCGGAGAGCAGAAGCCGTTTTGGCTGGTTCTGCACGGGGGGTGGGCAGGAGGGCGTTGGGGGCTGCGGGGGAAAGCAGGGGCTGGGCGGGCTGCGGGGTGCTCAAACAGCAGGTGAGGTTTTCAAATCTGCAACTTGTAACTGTTGCAGCTTTGTTCTGGCTTCCTCCATTTTTGCAAAAGCTTCTGTTGCTAGACAGAGCATTCCTCTGTGTATCAGCTACTTGAGCTAGTTTATTTCAATGCGTCTGATCAGGTTTGTCTGTTCAGCAAAGTGGCATTTAAAGGTGACGTTTCACCGGATGCCAGCGGCTGTGCCTTATTTCCAGTATAAAGATGTATTCCCCAAATATCAGAGTGGGATATAACAACTGCAGCTGGTCAAAAGTAACACTGAAATGCAAAATTTAGAATTTCTTTTTTCCCATTGGCTCCTCCTCAGTATGAACACAAAGTTAATTTCTATTCTTAATTCCTATTTATGCTACATATATGAAGGATGAACGCGAGGAAAGGAGACCATAAAATACTGGCCTATTGCTATTTGTATGCTGCGCTTTGAACAGAAGAGACAAAACTGTCCTTTTTGTGAAATAATACTGGCTGTATCAGTGCCGTCCTCGTGTTTTTCTTCAAAAATGTGAGATTTGTTGCCCCGAATGGTGAGAGTAGTTTTTGTTAATGGAAGTCGCAAGAGGTTCTGCCACCTTAAAAACCATAGAATCATAGAATGGTTAGAGTTGGAAGGGACCTTCAAGATCATCGTGTTGCAGCCCCCCTGCCTTGGGCAGGGACGCCTCCACTAGAGCGGGTTGCTCAAAGCCCCGTCCAGCCTGGCCTTAAACACTTCCAGGGATGGGGCATCCACAGCTTCCCCGGGCAACCTGTTCCAGTGCCTCACCACCCTCACGGTAAAGAATTTCCTCCTAACATCTAGTCTGAATCTCCCCTCTTCCGATTTAAAACCGTTACCCCTTGTCCTGTCGCTACCTTTCCCGACAGAGAGTCCCTCTCCGGCTCTCCCGTAGGCTCCCTTCAGATATTGGAAGGCTGCTCTGAGGTCTCCCCGGAGCCTTCTCTTCTCCAGGCTGAACAACCCCAGCTCTCTCAGTCTCTCTTCACAGGGGAGGTGCTCCGTCCCTCCGATGGTTTTCGTGGCCCTCCGCTGGGCCCCTTCCAACAGGTCCACGTCCTTCCCGTGTCGAGGACTCCAAAGCTGGACACCGTACGCCAGGTGGGGTCTCGCGCGCGCAGAGTAGAGGGGGGTAGAATCGCCTCCCGTGACCCGCTGGCCACGCTTCTCTTGATGCAGCCCAGGGTGGGGTTGGCTTTCTGGGCTGCCAGCGCGCGTTGCCGGCTCGTACTGACATGTAATAATGCTACTGACGTACCGTTAGCAGCCTCGTGTTAAAAGAAGCGAGAAGCTGTAATATCCTTAATTTAGACAGTTTTTACGTGAAATGGTGCATCCTCACTGTTTCGTCACTTTCAGGAGCGAGCAATTGACCGAGAGCAGGAGAGAGACCTTTTCCAGCAAGAGATAGGGAAGCCGGAACAACAGCTTAAGGTTCCACAAAGGATTCGGCCTGTCAGCGAGCATCAAACCGGAGAGGTAACGCGCGCTATTGCTTGTACTCAAGGGATCTAAATGGTACGCTGACAGCCGTTCGGATACCCTAGGGAAGCTGTTTTATGGTGTCCCTAACCTGCATCCGTTCGCAAGGCAGGAAAGGAAATCCCCCGAGATGAAAGGCTACGGTGTCGGGGGAACGTGGGGAAAGTGTGTTCTGGGTGTTTTTTGAGTCGGTCGGTTGGATGTTTTTAGTAGCAGACACACAGAAGCCTCGTAACTTTCAAAAAGACTCCCTCGCGTAACTTAATTTAGAAAATGGGGTTTTCAAAAGCCCGTGGAAACATTCAGGACTCCTGTAGCGATTCCCCCTGCTCTTGCGTCCTTTTGTGACATCCTGTTGGTAGCACGGGTACGGGCACCGCAGGAACGCAGTGACCAAGGGGTCACAGCCGAGACGTAGCGGCGCTCTCTGCGTGCGCCTCCCCGGGAGACGTCTGTCTCCCCTGAAACAATCTGGTGACCGCAGAAGGGCAGCTCGAGGAAGTCACAGCAACCTCTTAGGCCCAGCAAAAGCCAGAAAAGCGACAGCGGTGCAAACGCTGTGTGTTGTGAAGCTTTTTGCCTGTCTTGTTTGGTGACCTTTGGGTCAATTGAACTGCATTTTATTTTTTGGTGGGTTTTCTCCTGTCTTGCTTTTAGAGCAAGGCTGATATTTTTGCGTGATTCTCTCGCCCGATTTTCAGTCTTCAGCTTCTTCTCAGGTGGCACTGCGATTTTCAAAGAAAAGCTCTTCCTTTCGGTTCAGTTCAGTTGCTGTCGTTCGGTTCTTAAATGGTAGCAACGTTTAGTATTCTATATTAGATAGTTTATGACCACAGACAGTAATGGGACATACATGGATAGACGTGAAATGTAAGTTGTCAAAATATTTATTGCCCTACAATTCTCGGAGGTAGGGGTGTGTTTCCTGGGGTTTCAAAATCTATTTCACTAAAAAGGTTTGTAACAAATCCTGCAAAGTGTTCAGCCCGTACCGGGCGACCTGGCTGTCGTCAGCCTGTGCGTACAAGGAGTGGTGGGCCATTAGCCGAATGTGTGTTAACCGACACGCGTGGAGCAATTCCGCATCCGTCTGCTTCTGTGGCAAAGCGGGTGCCCGCTCCTGTCCTACGGACACGTTCCACAGAGGGGGGAGGCACAATTAGTTTTCCTGAATCCGGGATGTTCGTTTTGAGTTCGTTTTGTGATGCGTCTCCTCATAATTTGAGGCATGGGCAGCGTGTGAATTCCTAGTTAAAATTCTCACAGTTAAAAAGGCAAAACTTCTCCCGAGAAAGAAAATTTCAAATTTGATTGCATAATGAAACGAGGCCTGTTTTTCTGCACAGAAACGATTTGTGGGAATCGTCCTGAATTACAAGCGTGTATACCCAGATGTGTACACTCCAAGTTGGCAGATAGGCTGCAGCAGCAATGTAAAGCATGCTTTAAGGTGAAAGATGGCTGTAACTGTGATGAAAACTTTAAGGTTCGTACTAGATGCTTTTAAAGTAGGATTTTTAACAGGCAGGCGCAGCGGCAATTTTAGAGCCGAGTGGTGCCGAATATTACCCATTTACAGACAGAATTCTCGGTACTGTCTTAGATTTACATCGAATTTCTATCAAATGAGCCACCTAGCCTTCCTATATAGTATATTTTGGTGCCCCGATATTACTTGGCGTATTTCATAAGTATACCTTTTATGGCCGTTTCTCGTGCTTTTCCGAGAGAGCTGCTTTACTTTTTCATAGTTGCACGGTTTTTGAATGCCTCTTCTGCCTTTCAGATCTTCTCTTTCTCCTACGCCTTAAATACTCGTACAAGAACGTGCAGAAAATGTTATGTGCAGCTGTAACGTGCTTTGGGGTTTTTTTTGGTAGGATGAAATGGAAATACTGGGACTGGCGATCCAGAAGTCTGAAGAAGCCACCGTAAAGGACCGTCCCAGTGACTACCGTCGAGTTAGGATTATTAAAAGCACCAAAGCGACACGCTCGTAGAGATGGGGACTACCTCTGGACACGTGTTAATCCCGGTCAGGTGTCCTCGGGATACAGATGGTCTGCGCTTCCTGCTCTGACAAGACAGAAGCGATGAGCTTCAGGATGAGCTCCTGAAGACAAGAAAGAGGCCAGGTGCCGGGGTTCTTGTCTCTTTGTTTGTTTGTTTGTTTGTTTGTTTTGGGCGGGGGGTGGCGGGCGGGCGGGCGGGCGTGTGGCTTCCAAAACAGGGTGCGCGGTTGACTGCAGGTGGCAGCCTGCAGAGCTCTTTTGCTGCCTGACCTCGCCTTTTCTTTGTCACTCCTCTTTCATGGCATCTGCGCTGAAAGCCGGGGCGGTCAACGAAGAGACGTGGACAAAACGGGACGAACCGGCGCCGCTTCTGCCTGTTTTCCAGGCTTTGCCACGAACCAAGGAGCATCATCAGCCTCGTCACTGGTGGCGGCGAGTCCTGAGGTGGCTTAGGTGAGTCGAGCCTTCCAGGAACGTCCGTTGTCCGTAGCCTACGGCGTGTCATTTGGACGTCAGTCGGAAGGAGGTTTCCCTTTCTGAAAGGGCACCGGTTTCTCGTGCCAAGCGGTTGCCTCTCCTGAAGTTCCCACGAGAGGGGATCCTCGGAGACGATGCGCTGGGCAGCAGAAGTCATCAGCGAGGAGACGTCGCGCGCTCTATTAAATAGGGACAAAAAGAAAGACGATGTCCTTCCAAAGGCCCGAGCGCGGCACCTCTTCCGACGGCCGATGGCATGGCCGGCCTTTGGGCTCTGGGTCCCCCGTAACAGCGGGGACACGGCCAAACCCTGTTCCTCTGCGTGTTCGGCACAGCCAAAAGCCTTGGCCGGTCCGCCGGTCGTTTTCGGTAGCCTGGTGGATCGCGGCACCGGGGATTGGATTTCCCCCCGCCAAAAGTACAGCCGTTTGGGGAATCTCTTACCTTCCTGGTTTTTTCTATCGTAAAGGAGACTTTAAAAAAAGGGTTAAAGTCGTATAACGTGCAAACTGACTTGCAGGCTTTAAACGGCAACCGTCCACCGGCTGTAGCCTACAGCGTCTTAGGCGTCCCTAAGCGGCGAGGTATTTGTTCCAAATCTTTGAAAAGAGAGGCGACTGAAGGTAACGGGTTGGGTTTTTGGTTGGGTTTTTTTTCTAGTTTTTTTGTTTTTTGTTTTTCCCCCCCCTTTTCTTTAGGCGGAGCGCTCTGAAGAACCTGATTTCTGCCTGGCTTTCAGCGTCACGTTTCCCCGGCAGTGCGGTAGCATCTCTCTCGGGCAGTGCCGCCGGCCAGATGTCCCTCCTCCTTGGGTAGGAGAGAAAGCAGCCCCCGGTCAAATGACAACTGCGCGTTCTGGAGACGGAGAGCGCAACGGTGGGGGTTCGGAGCTGTGCCAGTTGAATTAGCGCCGAAGAAAAAACCCGAGGCTTTTCTAGCGTGAGTATTTTTCTTGGCCGTATCTAAACGCGCGCAGAGCTTTCCAGCGGCAGGGAAAGGGAAGGGAGGAGGCGCTTCCCCCCAGCGGGCGGAGGGTTTGTTACGCTGTTAGGCTGAGAAGGTGTTGCAAGTGGCACGGGTCAGTCTGAATAGGGACCTGAAGCGTCGGGATGGCTCCGGCTTTGGCAGGCCGTGCCGTCTTTGGAGCGGAGCTGTTTCCCCGCAATCCTCCTGTAGCTCAGCTCCTGTCCTGTCCCTCGGCCGGAGGGAATTCCTCTACTCTCTTCGGTGCTCTTTCGTTTGATGATGCTGATCTCCGGTTGGGGTTTGCTGTTTGTTTTGCAGGTGCCTCGTTGTCCGCGTCTCGTGCTGCTCGACAGATGCCCCGGCCCGGGTTTGCAGCCGGTGGTGGAGCCGCCTGAGGGGAAGGGGCCAGCCCTGGGTCTGGTCGTTCGGTGCATTTTTTGGGGCGAATTAAAAAAAACGGTGCGTGTGTGGGGGGGGGGGTGGTGTGATGATGTCATTTGGGGCAGCCGGATGTCAGCGGGGGAGCGACGGTGCGGCGGAGGAGCAGGTGAGTGGGGGTTAAGTGGGGTTCCCCCCACAAGAGGGTGGGTCACGGCCCCCAAACGCCTGAAAACTTGGTGCGGGGCAGGTGGTTGGGGTTTTGGGCGGTGGTGTTTAAAAAATGTTAAAAGCTGTATATGCGGGGGTGAGGCATTGGAGTAGAGAACAATCTCTCATTTTTCTGTGTGTTGAAAAATAATATTCCCTTACGTATATAAAAGGAGTTCAAAATACCAACCCGTATCTCTAAGGATTCTGTATTATTTAATGGGAGTTTAGACGACGGAAAGATTTTTTAAAAGATTTATTTATAAAGAGAGATTGAAGCGTCAAAGCGGATGTCTGGACAGGTCGCTAGTCCAATTGGATGTTGTCTATCGTGCGTGTTAATCTGTAAGTCTAAACAGATGTGACTCTTAGCAGACGTTCTGTCGAAGTGTATCAAGAGCATCCGTTTTCCCTAAGTCTTACCCACGGGTCAGTCAGTGCGGAGGCGTAAACGCCTGTGCTGTAGATGGTTCCAGACTGCAAAGAGAGCCTATCGCTAGAAGGGATTTCCAAACTGGCCCTCCCCTCTGCTCTCTCTTGCCGGCGTCCAAGCGCTTTCAAAAGCGCTTTAAGCAGGAGTGTTGATTCCCAGGAGGATAGGGAAGCTCTACAGAGAGACTTAGGTAGATTGGATCGTTGGGCCAACATCAGTGGTATGAGTTTCAACAAGGGCGAGCGCCAGGTTCTGCGCGTGGGCCACAATAACCCCGAGCAGCGCTACAGGCTTGGGGAAACGTGGCTGGAAAACCACCTGGAAGAAAGAGACCTGGGGGTTCTAATGGACAAGCGGCTGAACGTGAGCCGGCAGTGTGCCCAGGTGGCCACGAAAGCCAACGGCATCCTGGCTTGTATTAGAAACAGCGTGAGCAGCAGAAGTAGGGAGGCGATTGTGCCCCTGTACTCGGCACTGGTGAGGCCACACCTGGAGTATTGCGTCCGGTTTTGGGCACCTCAATCCAAGAGAGATGTCGAGGTGCTGGAGCGAGTGCAGAGGAGGGCAACGAAGCTGGTGAAGGGCCTGGAAAACAAATCCTATGAAGAGCAGTTGAAGGAGCTGGGACTGTTTAGTATGAGGAAGAGGGGGCTGAGGGGAGACCTCGTCACTCTCTAAACCTACTTGAAAGGACACTGTAGAGAGGTCGGTGCTGGTCTCCTGGCACGGGTAGGTAATGACAGAACGAGAGGGAACGGCTTCAAGCTCCAACAGGGTAGGTTTAGACTGGACATTAGGAAAGAATGTTTCACAGAGGGAGTGGTCGGGCATTGGAACAGGCTACCCAGGGAGGTGGTCGAGTCACCATCCCTGGATGTGTTTAAGAACCGTCGAGATGTGGTGTTGGGGGATATGGTGTAGGGGAGAACTTTGTAGAGTAGGGTAGATGGTTGGACTCGATGATGCCAAGGGTCTCTTGCAACCTAGACGATTCTATGATTCTATGAAAAGCAGCCCCTTCCCCCGTTTCCCCTCCCGCCCTGGGGAGCTGGATCGGTGCAGCGGGACAGGAGGAAAAAAACGCAGCCCCGTTTTCCTGCAGGGACGCAAAGCTCCCCGATGTCTCTGTGGTGGATAAGGCGGCACCCCCGCCTGCCTTCCTGGACGCCGGCGGACTGGCTGCTGTCGCCCCCACGGCCCCCGGGGCCACGCGCAGAGCGCCGCGGCGTCCCTGGGGCTGGTTGCGGGGCGAACACCGGAGGTTTTTGGCGCCGAGGCGACGGCTGCGGCTGCCCGGACTGCGAGCGGGGACAGGGCAGAGAGCGGGAAGGCCTGCCCGCCGGTAAGTGGTCACGGTCCCTGGGTGGAGGGAAGCGGGCTGAGAGCGGTCACCGCTCATGGCCCCGGTGAGGTCTCAGAGGGGGACAAGGAAGGGGGCGTGGGCGCTGCCCGGTGCTTTCCGCCCGCTGCGGACGGGTCCGCAGCGATTTCTGGGCTGGCCGCCGTTTTCCCCCGGCCCCCTCCGGTTCCGGAGCGGCTCGGCCCGCCCATACCGCGCGCCCATTGGTCGCGGTGCCGTAAGCGGCGTCCGTCCTCTAGGAGCCCCCGTCCCATTGGTCGATCGCGCCGTCAATCTCCAGCGCCTCCCAGTCCGGCCAATCGGAGCGCGGCAGGCGATCCGACCAATCGGAGCGGGGCGGTCGCGTTGTGATTGGCTCGTCCTCCTGTCAATCCGCCCGGGGGGCGGTTGCCATGGTGAGGAAGCCCCGCCCGGTCGCGCATGCGCAGTAGTAAGGACGGCGCCGCCCTCACTACTGCGCATGCGCCACCGGGCGGGGCGTCCTCACCATGGCAACCGCCATTGACGTCCCACTCCGGCCAATCGGAGCGCGGCAGGCGATCCGACCAATCGGAGCGCGGCGGTCGCGTTGTGATTGGCTCGTCCTCCTGTCAATCCGCCCGGGGGCGGTTGCCATGGTGAGGAAGCCCCGCCTGGTCGCGCATGCGCAGTAGTAAGGGCGGCGCCGTGCTCGCTACTGCCGCCTTGTGGACAAAAATCGGTACTGCAGGTGGGGGGGCGCGCATGCGCAGTGGAAAGAGTGGCGCCGCCCTCGCTGCTGCCGCCGCTTGTGGACAAAAAGCGGTACTGCAGGTACGGGGGTAGGGGGGTCCGGCCGCATGCGCAGTGGACGGGGGGGGGGGGGCGCTGCGCTCGCCGCTGCCGCCCGTGCCAGCAGAAACCGGCGCTGCAGCTCGGCGGATGCGGGGGGGGAAGGCGGAGCCCTGGGAGGTTCCATTTTCCCCAAATTGGGGAAAATTATTCAATTTGGGGTTTTTTTCGGTGCTTTTCCGCAACGGAAAAGACTTCAGGGTTTTGTTAGGGTTTTTCTTGCCCTTCCCCGCCGCCGGGGACGGCGCCCATGCGGGGGCTGACGCTGCAGAACCGTAAATTGAACCCCCAAATTGAACCCCGAACATGAATAACATTTTCCCTAATTTGGGGAAAAGGGAACCTTCCCCGGTCCCGCCTCCCCCCGCTCCCCGAGCCGCACCGCCGGTTTCTGCTGGCACGGGCGGCAGCGGCGGCGAGCGCAGCGCCCCCCTTTCTACTGGGCATGCGCGTCCCCCCCCCCCCCCCCCCCCCGCCCTGTACCTGCGTACCTGCAGTACCGCTTTTTGTCCACGAGGGGGCAGTAGCGAGCACGGCGCCGCCCTCACTACTGCGCATGCGCCACCGGGCGGGGCGTCCTCACCATGGCAACCGCCATTGACGTCCCACTCCGGCCAATCGGAGCGCGGCAGGCGATCCGACCAATCGGAGCGCGGCGGTCGCGTTGTGATTGGCTCGTCCTCCTGTCAATCCGCCCGGGGGGCGGTTGCCATGGTGAGGAAGCCCCGCCCGGTCGCGCATGCGCAGTAGTAAGGACGGCGCCGTCCTCACTACTGCGCATGCGCCACCGGGCGGGGCGTCCTCACCATGGCAACCGCCCCCTGGCGGATTGACAGGAGGACGAGCCAATCACAGCGCGACCGCCGCGCTCCGATTGGTCGGATCGCCTGCCGCGCTCCGATTGGCCGGGGTGGGAGGCGCTGAAGATTGACGGCGCGACCGACCAATGGGACGGGCTCCCCGAGGACGGAAGCCGCTTCCGGCGCCGTGACCAATGGGCGCGCCGCATGGGCGGGCCGAGCCGCTCCGGAAGCGGAGGGGGCCGGGGGAAAATGGCGGCGCGCGCAGAAGCGGCTGCGGCGCGGCGCGGCGCGGACCGCACCGCACCGGACCGGCGCGGGCGGAAAGCACCGGGCAGCCGGACAGCGTCGCGGTGCCGCTGGACAGCGTCGCGGTGCCGCTGGACAGCGTCGCGAGGCAGCTGGACAGCGTCGAGGCCAGCGGGGGGGCGCGGGGAAGGCGGCCGGGGTCCCGAGGCGGCTCCGAGGGGAGACGGCGTTGCGGGGGGGCGGGCTGAGGCGTCTGGGGAGGTGCTCGCGGCTCCTGGGGCTGGCAAACGGGCTCGCGTGGCTGGTGTTGGGGCTTCAGCCGGAGAGGGAGTCGTGTGGCTTTGGGCTGAGGGGCGGGGGTGGAGTCCGGCGTTTTGGGGACTTGAGCAGAGGCTCAGCGGCTGGGTTTTGGGGCTCGGAAGGGGGCAGTAAGTGATGCGGTTTGGGGGCGGAGAGCAGAAGCCGTTTTGGCTGGTTCTGCACGGGGGGTGGGCAGGAGGGCGTTGGGGGCTGCGGGGGAAAGCAGGGGCTGGGCGGGCTGCGGGGTGCTCAAACAGCAGGTGAGGTTTTCAAATCTGCAACTTGTAACTGTTGCAGCTTTGTTCTGGCTTCCTCCATTTTTGCAAAAGCTTCTGTTGCTAGACAGAGCATTCCTCTGTGTATCAGCTACTTGAGCTAGTTTATTTCAATGCGTCTGATCAGGTTTGTCTGTTCAGCAAAGTGGCATTTAAAGGTGACGTTTCACCGGATGCCAGCGGCTGTGCCTTATTTCCAGTATAAAGATGTATTCCCCAAATATCAGAGTGGGATATAACAACTGCAGCTGGTCAAAAGTAACACTGAAATGCAAAATTTAGAATTTCTTTTTTCCCATTGGCTCCTCCTCAGTATGAACACAAAGTTAATTTCTATTCTTAATTCCTATTTATGCTACATATATGAAGGATGAACGCGAGGAAAGGAGACCATAAAATACTGGCCTATTGCTATTTGTATGCTGCGCTTTGAACAGAAGAGACAAAACTGTCCTTTTTGTGAAATAATACTGGCTGTATCAGTGCCGTCCTCGTGTTTTTCTTCAAAAATGTGAGATTTGTTGCCCCGAATGGTGAGAGTAGTTTTTGTTAATGGAAGTCGCAAGAGGTTCTGCCACCTTAAAAACCATAGAATCATAGAATGGTTAGAGTTGGAAGGGACCTTCAAGATCATCGTGTTGCAGCCCCCCTGCCTTGGGCAGGGACGCCTCCACTAGAGCGGGTTGCTCAAAGCCCCGTCCAGCCTGGCCTTAAACACTTCCAGGGATGGGGCATCCACAGCTTCCCCGGGCAACCTGTTCCAGTGCCTCACCACCCTCACGGTAAAGAATTTCCTCCTAACATCTAGTCTGAATCTCCCCTCTTCCGATTTAAAACCGTTACCCCTTGTCCTGTCGCTACCTTTCCCGACAGAGAGTCCCTCTCCGGCTCTCCCGTAGGCTCCCTTCAGATATTGGAAGGCTGCTCTGAGGTCTCCCCGGAGCCTTCTCTTCTCCAGGCTGAACAACCCCAGCTCTCTCAGTCTCTCTTCACAGGGGAGGTGCTCCGTCCCTCCGATGGTTTTCGTGGCCCTCCGCTGGGCCCCTTCCAACAGGTCCACGTCCTTCCCGTGTCGAGGACTCCAAAGCTGGACACCGTACGCCAGGTGGGGTCTCGCGCGCGCAGAGTAGAGGGGGGTAGAATCGCCTCCCGTGACCCGCTGGCCACGCTTCTCTTGATGCAGCCCAGGGTGGGGTTGGCTTTCTGGGCTGCCAGCGCGCGTTGCCGGCTCGTACTGACATGTAATAATGCTACTGACGTACCGTTAGCAGCCTCGTGTTAAAAGAAGCGAGAAGCTGTAATATCCTTAATTTAGACAGTTTTTACGTGAAATGGTGCATCCTCACTGTTTCGTCACTTTCAGGAGCGAGCAATTGACCGAGAGCAGGAGAGAGACCTTTTCCAGCAAGAGATAGGGAAGCCGGAACAACAGCTTAAGGTTCCACAAAGGATTCGGCCTGTCAGCGAGCATCAAACCGGAGAGGTAACGCGCGCTATTGCTTGTACTCAAGGGATCTAAATGGTACGCTGACAGCCGTTCGGATACCCTAGGGAAGCTGTTTTATGGTGTCCCTAACCTGCATCCGTTCGCAAGGCAGGAAAGGAAATCCCCCGAGATGAAAGGCTACGGTGTCGGGGGAACGTGGGGAAAGTGTGTTCTGGGTGTTTTTTGAGTCGGTCGGTTGGATGTTTTTAGTAGCAGACACACAGAAGCCTCGTAACTTTCAAAAAGACTCCCTCGCGTAACTTAATTTAGAAAATGGGGTTTTCAAAAGCCCGTGGAAACATTCAGGACTCCTGTAGCGATTCCCCCTGCTCTTGCGTCCTTTTGTGACATCCTGTTGGTAGCACGGGTACGGGCACCGCAGGAACGCAGTGACCAAGGGGTCACAGCCGAGACGTAGCGGCGCTCTCTGCGTGCGCCTCCCCGGGAGACGTCTGTCTCCCCTGAAACAATCTGGTGACCGCAGAAGGGCAGCTCGAGGAAGTCACAGCAACCTCTTAGGCCCAGCAAAAGCCAGAAAAGCGACAGCGGTGCAAACGCTGTGTGTTGTGAAGCTTTTTGCCTGTCTTGTTTGGTGACCTTTGGGTCAATTGAACTGCATTTTATTTTTTGGTGGGTTTTCTCCTGTCTTGCTTTTAGAGCAAGGCTGATATTTTTGCGTGATTCTCTCGCCCGATTTTCAGTCTTCAGCTTCTTCTCAGGTGGCACTGCGATTTTCAAAGAAAAGCTCTTCCTTTCGGTTCAGTTCAGTTGCTGTCGTTCGGTTCTTAAATGGTAGCAACGTTTAGTATTCTATATTAGATAGTTTATGACCACAGACAGTAATGGGACATACATGGATAGACGTGAAATGTAAGTTGTCAAAATATTTATTGCCCTACAATTCTCGGAGGTAGGGGTGTGTTTCCTGGGGTTTCAAAATCTATTTCACTAAAAAGGTTTGTAACAAATCCTGCAAAGTGTTCAGCCCGTACCGGGCGACCTGGCTGTCGTCAGCCTGTGCGTACAAGGAGTGGTGGGCCATTAGCCGAATGTGTGTTAACCGACACGCGTGGAGCAATTCCGCATCCGTCTGCTTCTGTGGCAAAGCGGGTGCCCGCTCCTGTCCTACGGACACGTTCCACAGAGGGGGGAGGCACAATTAGTTTTCCTGAATCCGGGATGTTCGTTTTGAGTTCGTTTTGTGATGCGTCTCCTCATAATTTGAGGCATGGGTAGCGTGTGAATTCCTAGTTAAAATTCTCACAGTTAAAAAGGCAAAACTTCTCCCGAGAAAAAAAATTTCAAATTTGATTGCATAATGAAACGAGGCCTGTTTTTCTGCACAGAAACGATTTGTGGGAATCGTCCTGAATTACAAGCGTGTATACCCAGATGTGTACACTCCAAGTTGGCAGATAGGCTGCAGCAGCAATGTAAAGCATGCTTTAAGGTGAAAGATGGCTGTAACTGTGATGAAAACTTTAAGGTTCGTACTAGATGCTTTTAAAGTAGGATTTTTCACAGGCAGGCGCAGCGGCAATTTTAGAGCCGAGTGGTGCCGAATATTACCCATTTACAGACAGAATTCTCGGTACTGTCTTAGATTTACATCGAATTTCTATCAAATGAGCCACCTAGCCTTCCTATATAGTATATTTTGGTGCCCCGATATTACTTGGCGTATTTCATAAGTATACCTTTTATGGCCGTTTCTCGTGCTTTTCCGAGAGAGCTGCTTTACTTTTTCATAGTTGCACGGTTTTTGAATGCCTCTTCTGCCTTTCAGATCTTCTCTTTCTCCTACGCCTTAAATACTCGTACAAGAACGTGCAGAAAATGTTATGTGCAGCTGTAACGTGCTTTGGGGTTTTTTTTGGTAGGATGAAATGGAAATACTGGGACTGGCGATCCAGAAGTCTGAAGAAGCCACCGTAAAGGACCGTCCCAGTGACTACCGTCGAGTTAGGATTATTAAAAGCACCAAAGCGACACGCTCGTAGAGATGGGGACTACCTCTGGACACGTGTTAATCCCGGTCAGGTGTCCTCGGGATACAGATGGTCTGCGCTTCCTGCTCTGACAAGACAGAAGCGATGAGCTTCAGGATGAGCTCCTGAAGACAAGAAAGAGGCCAGGTGCCGGGGTTCTTGTCTCTTTGTTTGTTTGTTTGTTTGTTTGTTTTGGGCGGGGGGTGGCGGGCGGGCGGGCGGGCGTGTGGCTTCCAAAACAGGGTGCGCGGTTGACTGCAGGTGGCAGCCTGCAGAGCTCTTTTGCTGCCTGACCTCGCCTTTTCTTTGTCACTCCTCTTTCATGGCATCTGCGCTGAAAGCCGGGGCGGTCAACGAAGAGACGTGGACAAAACGGGACGAACCGGCGCCGCTTCTGCCTGTTTTCCAGGCTTTGCCACGAACCAAGGAGCATCATCAGCCTCGTCACTGGTGGCGGCGAGTCCTGAGGTGGCTTAGGTGAGTCGAGCCTTCCAGGAACGTCCGTTGTCCGTAGCCTACGGCGTGTCATTTGGACGTCAGTCGGAAGGAGGTTTCCCTTTCTGAAAGGGCACCGGTTTCTCGTGCCAAGCGGTTGCCTCTCCTGAAGTTCCCACGAGAGGGGATCCTCGGAGACGATGCGCTGGGCAGCAGAAGTCATCAGCGAGGAGACGTCGCGCGCTCTATTAAATAGGGACAAAAAGAAAGACGATGTCCTTCCAAAGGCCCGAGCGCGGCACCTCTTCCGACGGCCGATGGCATGGCCGGCCTTTGGGCTCTGGGTCCCCCGTAACAGCGGGGACACGGCCAAACCCTGTTCCTCTGCGTGTTCGGCACAGCCAAAAGCCTTGGCCGGTCCGCCGGTCGTTTTCGGTAGCCTGGTGGATCGCGGCACCGGGGATTGGATTTCCCCCCGCCAAAAGTACAGCCGTTTGGGGAATCTCTTACCTTCCTGGTTTTTTCTATCGTAAAGGAGACTTTAAAAAAAGGGTTAAAGTCGTATAACGTGCAAACTGACTTGCAGGCTTTAAACGGCAACCGTCCACCGGCTGTAGCCTACAGCGTCTTAGGCGTCCCTAAGCGGCGAGGTATTTGTTCCAAATCTTTGAAAAGAGAGGCGACTGAAGGTAACGGGTTGGGTTTTTGGTTGGGTTTTTTTTCTAGTTTTTTTGGTTTTTGTTTTTCCCCCCCCTTTTCTTTAGGCGGAGCGCTCTGAAGAACCTGATTTCTGCCTGGCTTTCAGCGTCGCGTTTCCCCGGCAGTGCGGTAGCATCTCTCTCGGGCAGTGCCGCCGGCCAGATGTCCCTCCTCCTTGGGTAGGAGAGAAAGCAGCCCCCGGTCAAATGACAACTGCGCGTTCTGGAGACGGAGAGCGCAACGGTGGGGGTTCGGAGCTGTGCCAGTTGAATTAGCGCCGAAGAAAAAACCCGAGGCTTTTCTAGCGTGAGTATTTTTCTTGGCCGTATCTAAACGCGCGCAGAGCTTTCCAGCGGCAGGGAAAGGGAAGGGAGGAGGCGCTTCCCCCCAGCGGGCGGAGGGTTTGTTACGCTGTTAGGCTGAGAAGGTGTTGCAAGTGGCACGGGTCAGTCTGAATAGGGACCTGAAGCGTCGGGATGGCTCCGGCTTTGGCAGGCCGTGCCGTCTTTGGAGCGGAGCTGTTTCCCCGCAATCCTCCTGTAGCTCAGCTCCTGTCCTGTCCCTCGGCCGGAGGGAATTCCTCTACTCTCTTCGGTGCTCTTTCGTTTGATGATGCTGATCTCCGGTTGGGGTTTGCTGTTTGTTTTGCAGGTGCCTCGTTGTCCGCGTCTCGTGCTGCTCGACAGATGCCCCGGCCCGGGTTTGCAGCCGGTGGTGGAGCCGCCTGAGGGGAAGGGGCCAGCCCTGGGTCTGGTCGTTCGGTGCATTTTTTGGGGCGAATTAAAAAAAACGGTGCGTGTGTGGGGGGGGTGGTGGTGTGATGATGTCATTTGGGGCAGCCGGATGTCAGCGGGGGAGCGACGGTGCGGCGGAGGAGCAGGTGAGTGGGGGTTAAGTGGGGTTCCCCCCACAAGAGGGTGGGTCACGGCCCCCAAACGCCTGAAAACTTGGTGCGGGGCAGGTGGTTGGGGTTTTGGGCGGTGGTGTTTAAAAAATGTTAAAAGCTGTATATGCGGGGGTGAGGCATTGGAGTAGAGAACAATCTCTCATTTTTCTGTGTGTTGAAAAATAATATTCCCTTACGTATATAAAAGGAGTTCAAAATACCAACCCGTATCTCTAAGGATTCTGTATTATTTAATGGGAGTTTAGACGACGGAAAGATTTTTTAAAAGATTTATTTATAAAGAGAGATTGAAGCGTCAAAGCGGATGTCTGGACAGGTCGCTAGTCCAATTGGATGTTGTCTATCGTGCGTGTTAATCTGTAAGTCTAAACAGATGTGACTCTTAGCAGACGTTCTGTCGAAGTGTATCAAGAGCATCCGTTTTCCCTAAGTCTTACCCACGGGTCGGTCAGTGCGGAGGCGTAAATGCCTGTGCTGTAGATGGTTCCAGACTGCAAAGAGAGCCTATCGCTAGAAGGGATTTCCAAACTGGCCCTCCCCTCTGCTCTCTCTTGCCGGCGTCCAAGCGCTTTCAAAAGCGCTTTAAGCAGGAGTGTTGATTCCCAGGAGGATAGGGAAGCTCTACAGAGAGACTTAGGTAGATTGGATCGTTGGGCCAACATCAGTGGTATGAGTTTCAACAAGGGCGAGCGCCAGGTTCTGCGCGTGGGCCACAATAACCCCGAGCAGCGCTACAGGCTTGGGGAAACGTGGCTGGAAAACCACCTGGAAGAAAGAGACCTGGGGGTTCTAATGGACAAGCGGCTGAACGTGAGCCGGCAGTGTGCCCAGGTGGCCACGAAAGCCAACGGCATCCTGGCTTGTATTAGAAACAGCGTGAGCAGCAGAAGTAGGGAGGCGATTGTGCCCCTGTACTCGGCACTGGTGAGGCCACACCTGGAGTATTGCGTCCGGTTTTGGGCACCTCAATCCAAGAGAGATGTCGAGGTGCTGGAGCGAGTGCAGAGGAGGGCAACGAAGCTGGTGAAGGGCCTGGAAAACAAATCCTATGAAGAGCGGTTGAAGGAGCTGGGACTGTTTAGTATGAGGAAGAGGGGGCTGAGGGGAGACCTCGTCACTCTCTAAACCTACTTGAAAGGACACTGTAGAGAGGTCGGTGCTGGTCTCCTGGCACGGGTAGGTAATGACAGAACGAGAGGGAACGGCTTCAAGCTCCAACAGGGTAGGTTTAGACTGGACATTAGGAAAGAATGTTTCACAGAGGGAGTGGTCGGGCATTGGAACAGGCTACCCAGGGAGGTGGTCGAGTCACCATCCCTGGATGTGTTTAAGAACCGTCGAGATGTGGTGTTGGGGGATATGGTGTAGGGGAGAACTTTGTAGAGTAGGGTAGATGGTTGGACTCGATGATGCCAAGGGTCTCTTGCAACCTAGACGATTCTATGATTCTATGAAAAGCAGCCCCTTCCCCCGTTTCCCCTCCCGCCCTGGGGAGCTGGATCGGTGCAGCGGGACAGGAGGAAAAAAACGCAGCCCCGTTTTCCTGCAGGGACGCAAAGCTCCCCGATGTCTCTGTGGTGGATAAGGCGGCACCCCCGCCTGCCTTCCTGGACGCCGGCGGACTGGCTGCTGTCGCCCCCACGGCCCCCGGGGCCACGCGCAGAGCGCCGCGGCGTCCCTGGGGCTGGTTGCGGGGCGAACACCGGAGGTTTTTGGCGCCGAGGCGACGGCTGCGGCTGCCCGGACTGCGAGCGGGGACAGGGCAGAGAGCGGGAAGGCCTGCCCGCCGGTAAGTGGTCACGGTCCCTGGGTGGAGGGAAGCGGGCTGAGAGCGGTCACCGCTCATGGCCCCGGTGAGGTCTCAGAGGGGGACAAGGAAGGGGGCGTGGGCGCTGCCCGGTGCTTTCCGCCCGCTGCGGACGGGTCCGCAGCGATTTCTGGGCTGGCCGCCGTTTTCCCCCGGCCCCCTCCGGTTCCGGAGCGGCTCGGCCCGCCCATACCGCGCGCCCATTGGTCGCGGTGCCGTAAGCGGCGTCCGTCCTCTAGGAGCCCCCGTCCCATTGGTCGATCGCGCCGTCAATCTCCAGCGCCTCCCAGTCCGGCCAATCGGAGCGCGGCAGGCGATCCGACCAATCGGAGCGGGGCGGTCGCGTTGTGATTGGCTCGTCCTCCTGTCAATCCGCCCGGGGGGCGGTTGCCATGGTGAGGAAGCCCCGCCCGGTCGCGCATGCGCAGTAGTAAGGACGGCGCCGCCCTCACTACTGCGCATGCGCCACCGGGCGGGGCGTCCTCACCATGGCAACCGCCATTGACGTCCCACTCCGGCCAATCGGAGCGCGGCAGGCGATCCGACCAATCGGAGCGCGGCGGTCGCGTTGTGATTGGCTCGTCCTCCTGTCAATCCGCCCGGGGGCGGTTGCCATGGTGAGGAAGCCCCGCCTGGTCGCGCATGCGCAGTAGTAAGGGCGGCGCCGTGCTCGCTACTGCCGCCTTGTGGACAAAAATCGGTACTGCAGGTGGGGGGGCGCGCATGCGCAGTGGAAAGAGTGGCGCCGCCCTCGCTGCTGCCGCCGCTTGTGGACAAAAAGCGGTACTGCAGGTACGGGGGTAGGGGGGTCCGGCCGCATGCGCAGTGGACGGGGGGGGGGGGGCGCTGCGCTCGCCGCTGCCGCCCGTGCCAGCAGAAACCGGCGCTGCAGCTCGGCGGATGCGGGGGGGGAAGGCGGAGCCCTGGGAGGTTCCATTTTCCCCAAATTGGGGAAAATTATTCAATTTGGGGTTTTTTTCGGTGCTTTTCCGCAACGGAAAAGACTTCAGGGTTTTGTTAGGGTTTTTCTTGCCCTTCCCCGCCGCCGGGGACGGCGCCCATGCGGGGGCTGACGCTGCAGAACCGTAAATTGAACCCCCAAATTGAACCCCGAACATGAATAACATTTTCCCTAATTTGGGGAAAAGGGAACCTTCCCCGGTCCCGCCTCCCCCCGCTCCCCGAGCCGCACCGCCGGTTTCTGCTGGCACGGGCGGCAGCGGCGGCGAGCGCAGCGCCCCCCTTTCTACTGGGCATGCGCGTCCCCCCCCCCCCCCCCCCCCCGCCCTGTACCTGCGTACCTGCAGTACCGCTTTTTGTCCACGAGGGGGCAGTAGCGAGCACGGCGCCGCCCTCACTACTGCGCATGCGCCACCGGGCGGGGCGTCCTCACCATGGCAACCGCCATTGACGTCCCACTCCGGCCAATCGGAGCGCGGCAGGCGATCCGACCAATCGGAGCGCGGCGGTCGCGTTGTGATTGGCTCGTCCTCCTGTCAATCCGCCCGGGGGGCGGTTGCCATGGTGAGGAAGCCCCGCCCGGTCGCGCATGCGCAGTAGTAAGGACGGCGCCGTCCTCACTACTGCGCATGCGCCACCGGGCGGGGCGTCCTCACCATGGCAACCGCCCCCTGGCGGATTGACAGGAGGACGAGCCAATCACAGCGCGACCGCCGCGCTCCGATTGGTCGGATCGCCTGCCGCGCTCCGATTGGCCGGGGTGGGAGGCGCTGAAGATTGACGGCGCGACCGACCAATGGGACGGGCTCCCCGAGGACGGAAGCCGCTTCCGGCGCCGTGACCAATGGGCGCGCCGCATGGGCGGGCCGAGCCGCTCCGGAAGCGGAGGGGGCCGGGGGAAAATGGCGGCGCGCGCAGAAGCGGCTGCGGCGCGGCGCGGCGCGGACCGCACCGCACCGGACCGGACCGGCGCGGGCGGAAAGCACCGGGCAGCCGGACAGCGTCGCGGTGCCGCTGGACAGCGTCGCGGTGCCGCTGGACAGCGTCGCGAGGCAGCTGGACAGCGTCGAGGCCAGCGGGGGGGCGCGGGGAAGGCGGCCGGGGTCCCGAGGCGGCTCCGAGGGGAGACGGCGTTGCGGGGGGGCGGGCTGAGGCGTCTGGGGAGGTGCTCGCGGCTCCTGGGGCTGGCAAACGGGCTCGCGTGGCTGGTGTTGGGGCTTCAGCCGGAGAGGGAGTCGTGTGGCTTTGGGCTGAGGGGCGGGGGTGGAGTCCGGCGTTTTGGGGACTTGAGCAGAGGCTCAGCGGCTGGGTTTTGGGGCTCGGAAGGGGGCAGTAAGTGATGCGGTTTGGGGGCGGAGAGCAGAAGCCGTTTTGGCTGGTTCTGCACGGGGGGTGGGCAGGAGGGCGTTGGGGGCTGCGGGGGAAAGCAGGGGCTGGGCGGGCTGCGGGGTGCTCAAACAGCAGGTGAGGTTTTCAAATCTGCAACTTGTAACTGTTGCAGCTTTGTTCTGGCTTCCTCCATTTTTGCAAAAGCTTCTGTTGCTAGACAGAGCATTCCTCTGTGTATCAGCTACTTGAGCTAGTTTATTTCAATGCGTCTGATCAGGTTTGTCTGTTCAGCAAAGTGGCATTTAAAGGTGACGTTTCACCGGATGCCAGCGGCTGTGCCTTATTTCCAGTATAAAGATGTATTCCCCAAATATCAGAGTGGGATATAACAACTGCAGCTGGTCAAAAGTAACACTGAAATGCAAAATTTAGAATTTCTTTTTTCCCATTGGCTCCTCCTCAGTATGAACACAAAGTTAATTTCTATTCTTAATTCCTATTTATGCTACATATATGAAGGATGAACGCGAGGAAAGGAGACCATAAAATACTGGCCTATTGCTATTTGTATGCTGCGCTTTGAACAGAAGAGACAAAACTGTCCTTTTTGTGAAATAATACTGGCTGTATCAGTGCCGTCCTCGTGTTTTTCTTCAAAAATGTGAGATTTGTTGCCCCGAATGGTGAGAGTAGTTTTTGTTAATGGAAGTCGCAAGAGGTTCTGCCACCTTAAAAACCATAGAATCATAGAATGGTTAGAGTTGGAAGGGACCTTCAAGATCATCGTGTTGCAGCCCCCCTGCCTTGGGCAGGGACGCCTCCACTAGAGCGGGTTGCTCAAAGCCCCGTCCAGCCTGGCCTTAAACACTTCCAGGGATGGGGCATCCACAGCTTCCCCGGGCAACCTGTTCCAGTGCCTCACCACCCTCACGGTAAAGAATTTCCTCCTAACATCTAGTCTGAATCTCCCCTCTTCCGATTTAAAACCGTTACCCCTTGTCCTGTCGCTACCTTTCCCGACAGAGAGTCCCTCTCCGGCTCTCCCGTAGGCTCCCTTCAGATATTGGAAGGCTGCTCTGAGGTCTCCCCGGAGCCTTCTCTTCTCCAGGCTGAACAACCCCAGCTCTCTCAGTCTCTCTTCACAGGGGAGGTGCTCCGTCCCTCCGATGGTTTTCGTGGCCCTCCGCTGGGCCCCTTCCAACAGGTCCACGTCCTTCCCGTGTCGAGGACTCCAAAGCTGGACACCGTACGCCAGGTGGGGTCTCGCGCGCGCAGAGTAGAGGGGGGTAGAATCGCCTCCCGTGACCCGCTGGCCACGCTTCTCTTGATGCAGCCCAGGGTGGGGTTGGCTTTCTGGGCTGCCAGCGCGCGTTGCCGGCTCGTACTGACATGTAATAATGCTACTGACGTACCGTTAGCAGCCTCGTGTTAAAAGAAGCGAGAAGCTGTAATATCCTTAATTTAGACAGTTTTTACGTGAAATGGTGCATCCTCACTGTTTCGTCACTTTCAGGAGCGAGCAATTGACCGAGAGCAGGAGAGAGACCTTTTCCAGCAAGAGATAGGGAAGCCGGAACAACAGCTTAAGGTTCCACAAAGGATTCGGCCTGTCAGCGAGCATCAAACCGGAGAGGTAACGCGCGCTATTGCTTGTACTCAAGGGATCTAAATGGTACGCTGACAGCCGTTCGGATACCCTAGGGAAGCTGTTTTATGGTGTCCCTAACCTGCATCCGTTCGCAAGGCAGGAAAGGAAATCCCCCGAGATGAAAGGCTACGGTGTCGGGGGAACGTGGGGAAAGTGTGTTCTGGGTGTTTTTTGAGTCGGTCGGTTGGATGTTTTTAGTAGCAGACACACAGAAGCCTCGTAACTTTCAAAAAGACTCCCTCGCGTAACTTAATTTAGAAAATGGGGTTTTCAAAAGCCCGTGGAAACATTCAGGACTCCTGTAGCGATTCCCCCTGCTCTTGCGTCCTTTTGTGACATCCTGTTGGTAGCACGGGTACGGGCACCGCAGGAACGCAGTGACCAAGGGGTCACAGCCGAGACGTAGCGGCGCTCTCTGCGTGCGCCTCCCCGGGAGACGTCTGTCTCCCCTGAAACAATCTGGTGACCGCAGAAGGGCAGCTCGAGGAAGTCACAGCAACCTCTTAGGCCCAGCAAAAGCCAGAAAAGCGACAGCGGTGCAAACGCTGTGTGTTGTGAAGCTTTTTGCCTGTCTTGTTTGGTGACCTTTGGGTCAATTGAACTGCATTTTATTTTTTGGTGGGTTTTCTCCTGTCTTGCTTTTAGAGCAAGGCTGATATTTTTGCGTGATTCTCTCGCCCGATTTTCAGTCTTCAGCTTCTTCTCAGGTGGCACTGCGATTTTCAAAGAAAAGCTCTTCCTTTCGGTTCAGTTCAGTTGCTGTCGTTCGGTTCTTAAATGGTAGCAACGTTTAGTATTCTATATTAGATAGTTTATGACCACAGACAGTAATGGGACATACATGGATAGACATGAAATGTAAGTTGTCAAAATATTTATTGCCCTACAATTCTCGGAGGTAGGGGTGTGTTTCCTGGGGTTTCAAAATCTATTTCACTAAAAAGGTTTGTAACAAATCCTGCAAAGTGTTCAGCCCGTACCGGGCGACCTGGCTGTCGTCAGCCTGTGCGTACAAGGAGTGGTGGGCCATTAGCCGAATGTGTGTTAACCGACACGCGTGGAGCAATTCCGCATCCGTCTGCTTCTGTGGCAAAGCGGGTGCCCGCTCCTGTCCTACGGACACGTTCCACAGAGGGGGGAGGCACAATTAGTTTTCCTGAATCCGGGATGTTCGTTTTGAGTTCGTTTTGTGATGCGTCTCCTCATAATTTGAGGCATGGGTAGCGTGTGAATTCCTAGTTAAAATTCTCACTCGTAATCAAAGGCCCAAACTACCATCAGTCCGAGAAAACCAATTTCCAAATTCCTGACTTGCTTACATGAAACAGAGGCACTCTCCCAGAAAAAAATTTCAATTTGATTGCATAATGAAACGAGGCCGGCCTGTTTTCTGCACAGAAACGATTTGTGGGAATCGTCCTGAATTACAAGCGTGTATACCCAGATGTGTACACTCCAAGTTGGCAGATAGGCTGCAGCAGCAATGTAAAGCATGCTTTAAGGTGAAAGATGGCTGTAACTGTGATGAAAACTTTAAGGTTCGTACTAGATGCTTTTAAAGTAGGATTTTTCACAGGCAGGCGCAGCGGCAATTTTAGAGCCGAGTGGTGCCGAATATTACCCATTTACAGACAGAATTCTCGGTACTGTCTTAGATTTACATCGAATTTCTATCAAATGAGCCACCTAGCCTTCCTATATAGTATATTTTGGTGCCCCGATATTACTTGGCGTATTTCATAAGTATACCTTTTATGGCCGTTTCTCGTGCTTTTCCGAGAGAGCTGCTTTACTTTTTCATAGTTGCACGGTTTTTGAATGCCTCTTCTGCCTTTCAGATCTTCTCTTTCTCCTACGCCTTAAATACTCGTACAAGAACGTGCAGAAAATGTTATGTGCAGCTGTAACGTGCTTTGGGGTTTTTTTTGGTAGGATGAAATGGAAATACTGGGACTGGCGATCCAGAAGTCTGAAGAAGCCACCGTAAAGGACCGTCCCAGTGACTACCGTCGAGTTAGGATTATTAAAAGCACCAAAGCGACACGCTCGTAGAGATGGGGACTACCTCTGGACACGTGTTAATCCCGGTCAGGTGTCCTCGGGATACAGATGGTCTGCGCTTCCTGCTCTGACAAGACAGAAGCGATGAGCTTCAGGATGAGCTCCTGAAGACAAGAAAGAGGCCAGGTGCCGGGGTTCTTGTCTCTTTGTTTGTTTGTTTGTTTGTTTGTTTTGGGCGGGGGGTGGCGGGCGGGCGGGCGGGCGTGTGGCTTCCAAAACAGGGTGCGCGGTTGACTGCAGGTGGCAGCCTGCAGAGCTCTTTTGCTGCCTGACCTCGCCTTTTCTTTGTCACTCCTCTTTCATGGCATCTGCGCTGAAAGCCGGGGCGGTCAACGAAGAGACGTGGACAAAACGGGACGAACCGGCGCCGCTTCTGCCTGTTTTCCAGGCTTTGCCACGAACCAAGGAGCATCATCAGCCTCGTCACTGGTGGCGGCGAGTCCTGAGGTGGCTTAGGTGAGTCGAGCCTTCCAGGAACGTCCGTTGTCCGTAGCCTACGGCGTGTCATTTGGACGTCAGTCGGAAGGAGGTTTCCCTTTCTGAAAGGGCACCGGTTTCTCGTGCCAAGCGGTTGCCTCTCCTGAAGTTCCCACGAGAGGGGATCCTCGGAGACGATGCGCTGGGCAGCAGAAGTCATCAGCGAGGAGACGTCGCGCGCTCTATTAAATAGGGACAAAAAGAAAGACGATGTCCTTCCAAAGGCCCGAGCGCGGCACCTCTTCCGACGGCCGATGGCATGGCCGGCCTTTGGGCTCTGGGTCCCCCGTAACAGCGGGGACACGGCCAAACCCTGTTCCTCTGCGTGTTCGGCACAGCCAAAAGCCTTGGCCGGTCCGCCGGTCGTTTTCGGTAGCCTGGTGGATCGCGGCACCGGGGATTGGATTTCCCCCCGCCAAAAGTACAGCCGTTTGGGGAATCTCTTACCTTCCTGGTTTTTTCTATCGTAAAGGAGACTTTAAAAAAAGGGTTAAAGTCGTATAACGTGCAAACTGACTTGCAGGCTTTAAACGGCAACCGTCCACCGGCTGTAGCCTACAGCGTCTTAGGCGTCCCTAAGCGGCGAGGTATTTGTTCCAAATCTTTGAAAAGAGAGGCGACTGAAGGTAACGGGTTGGGTTTTTGGTTGGGTTTTTTTTCTAGTTTTTTTGTTTTTTGTTTTTCCCCCCCCTTTTCTTTAGGCGGAGCGCTCTGAAGAACCTGATTTCTGCCTGGCTTTCAGCGTCGCGTTTCCCCGGCAGTGCGGTAGCATCTCTCTCGGGCAGTGCCGCCGGCCAGATGTCCCTCCTCCTTGGGTAGGAGAGAAAGCAGCCCCCGGTCAAATGACAACTGCGCGTTCTGGAGACGGAGAGCGCAACGGTGGGGGTTCGGAGCTGTGCCAGTTGAATTAGCGCCGAAGAAAAAACCCGAGGCTTTTCTAGCGTGAGTATTTTTCTTGGCCGTATCTAAACGCGCGCAGAGCTTTCCAGCGGCAGGGAAAGGGAAGGGAGGAGGCGCTTCCCCCCAGCGGGCGGAGGGTTTGTTACGCTGTTAGGCTGAGAAGGTGTTGCAAGTGGCACGGGTCAGTCTGAATAGGGACCTGAAGCGTCGGGATGGCTCCGGCTTTGGCAGGCCGTGCCGTCTTTGGAGCGGAGCTGTTTCCCCGCAATCCTCCTGTAGCTCAGCTCCTGTCCTGTCCCTCGGCCGGAGGGAATTCCTCTACTCTCTTCGGTGCTCTTTCGTTTGATGATGCTGATCTCCGGTTGGGGTTTGCTGTTTGTTTTGCAGGTGCCTCGTTGTCCGCGTCTCGTGCTGCTCGACAGATGCCCCGGCCCGGGTTTGCAGCCGGTGGTGGAGCCGCCTGAGGGGAAGGGGCCAGCCCTGGGTCTGGTCGTTCGGTGCATTTTTTGGGGCGAATTAAAAAAAACGGTGCGTGTGTGGGGGGGGTGGTGGTGTGATGATGTCATTTGGGGCAGCCGGATGTCAGCGGGGGAGCGACGGTGCGGCGGAGGAGCAGGTGAGTGGGGGTTAAGTGGGGTTCCCCCCACAAGAGGGTGGGTCACGGCCCCCAAACGCCTGAAAACTTGGTGCGGGGCAGGTGGTTGGGGTTTTGGGCGGTGGTGTTTAAAAAATGTTAAAAGCTGTATATGCGGGGGTGAGGCATTGGAGTAGAGAACAATCTCTCATTTTTCTGTGTGTTGAAAAATAATATTCCCTTACGTATATAAAAGGAGTTCAAAATACCAACCCGTATCTCTAAGGATTCTGTATTATTTAATGGGAGTTTAGACGACGGAAAGATTTTTTAAAAGATTTATTTATAAAGAGAGATTGAAGCGTCAAAGCGGATGTCTGGACAGGTCGCTAGTCCAATTGGATGTTGTCTATCGTGCGTGTTAATCTGTAAGTCTAAACAGATGTGACTCTTAGCAGACGTTCTGTCGAAGTGTATCAAGAGCATCCGTTTTCCCTAAGTCTTACCCACGGGTCGGTCAGTGCGGAGGCGTAAACGCCTGTGCTGTAGATGGTTCCAGACTGCAAAGAGAGCCTATCGCTAGAAGGGATTTCCAAACTGGCCCTCCCCTCTGCTCTCTCTTGCCGGCGTCCAAGCGCTTTCAAAAGCGCTTTAAGCAGGAGTGTTGATTCCCAGGAGGATAGGGAAGCTCTACAGAGAGACTTAGGTAGATTGGATCGTTGGGCCAACATCAGTGGTATGAGTTTCAACAAGGGCGAGCGCCAGGTTCTGCGCGTGGGCCACAATAACCCCGAGCAGCGCTACAGGCTTGGGGAAACGTGGCTGGAAAACCACCTGGAAGAAAGAGACCTGGGGGTTCTAATGGACAAGCGGCTGAACGTGAGCCGGCAGTGTGCCCAGGTGGCCACGAAAGCCAACGGCATCCTGGCTTGTATTAGAAACAGCGTGAGCAGCAGAAGTAGGGAGGCGATTGTGCCCCTGTACTCGGCACTGGTGAGGCCACACCTGGAGTATTGCGTCCGGTTTTGGGCACCTCAATCCAAGAGAGATGTCGAGGTGCTGGAGCGAGTGCAGAGGAGGGCAACGAAGCTGGTGAAGGGCCTGGAAAACAAATCCTATGAAGAGCGGTTGAAGGAGCTGGGACTGTTTAGTATGAGGAAGAGGGGGCTGAGGGGAGACCTCGTCACTCTCTAAACCTACTTGAAAGGACACTGTAGAGAGGTCGGTGCTGGTCTCCTGGCACGGGTAGGTAATGACAGAACGAGAGGGAACGGCTTCAAGCTCCAACAGGGTAGGTTTAGACTGGACATTAGGAAAGAATGTTTCACAGAGGGAGTGGTCGGGCATTGGAACAGGCTACCCAGGGAGGTGGTCGAGTCACCATCCCTGGATGTGTTTAAGAACCGTCGAGATGTGGTGTTGGGGGATATGGTGTAGGGGAGAACTTTGTAGAGTAGGGTAGATGGTTGGACTCGATGATGCCAAGGGTCTCTTGCAACCTAGACGATTCTATGATTCTATGAAAAGCAGCCCCTTCCCCCGTTTCCCCTCCCGCCCTGGGGAGCTGGATCGGTGCAGCGGGACAGGAGGAAAAAAACGCAGCCCCGTTTTCCTGCAGGGACGCAAAGCTCCCCGATGTCTCTGTGGTGGATAAGGCGGCACCCCCGCCTGCCTTCCTGGACGCCGGCGGACTGGCTGCTGTCGCCCCCACGGCCCCCGGGGCCACGCGCAGAGCGCCGCGGCGTCCCTGGGGCTGGTTGCGGGGCGAACACCGGAGGTTTTTGGCGCCGAGGCGACGGCTGCGGCTGCCCGGACTGCGAGCGGGGACAGGGCAGAGAGCGGGAAGGCCTGCCCGCCGGTAAGTGGTCACGGTCCCTGGGTGGAGGGAAGCGGGCTGAGAGCGGTCACCGCTCATGGCCCCGGTGAGGTCTCAGAGGGGGACAAGGAAGGGGGCGTGGGCGCTGCCCGGTGCTTTCCGCCCGCTGCGGACGGGTCCGCAGCGATTTCTGGGCTGGCCGCCGTTTTCCCCCGGCCCCCTCCGGTTCCGGAGCGGCTCGGCCCGCCCATACCGCGCGCCCATTGGTCGCGGTGCCGTAAGCGGCGTCCGTCCTCTAGGAGCCCCCGTCCCATTGGTCGATCGCGCCGTCAATCTCCAGCGCCTCCCAGTCCGGCCAATCGGAGCGCGGCAGGCGATCCGACCAATCGGAGCGGGGCGGTCGCGTTGTGATTGGCTCGTCCTCCTGTCAATCCGCCCGGGGGGCGGTTGCCATGGTGAGGAAGCCCCGCCCGGTCGCGCATGCGCAGTAGTAAGGACGGCGCCGCCCTCACTACTGCGCATGCGCCACCGGGCGGGGCGTCCTCACCATGGCAACCGCCATTGACGTCCCACTCCGGCCAATCGGAGCGCGGCAGGCGATCCGACCAATCGGAGCGCGGCGGTCGCGTTGTGATTGGCTCGTCCTCCTGTCAATCCGCCCGGGGGCGGTTGCCATGGTGAGGAAGCCCCGCCTGGTCGCGCATGCGCAGTAGTAAGGGCGGCGCCGTGCTCGCTACTGCCGCCTTGTGGACAAAAATCGGTACTGCAGGTGGGGGGGCGCGCATGCGCAGTGGAAAGAGTGGCGCCGCCCTCGCTGCTGCCGCCGCTTGTGGACAAAAAGCGGTACTGCAGGTACGGGGGTAGGGGGGTCCGGCCGCATGCGCAGTGGACGGGGGGGGGGGGGCGCTGCGCTCGCCGCTGCCGCCCGTGCCAGCAGAAACCGGCGCTGCAGCTCGGCGGATGCGGGGGGGGAAGGCGGAGCCCTGGGAGGTTCCATTTTCCCCAAATTGGGGAAAATTATTCAATTTGGGGTTTTTTTCGGTGCTTTTCCGCAACGGAAAAGACTTCAGGGTTTTGTTAGGGTTTTTCTTGCCCTTCCCCGCCGCCGGGGACGGCGCCCATGCGGGGGCTGACGCTGCAGAACCGTAAATTGAACCCCCAAATTGAACCCCGAACATGAATAACATTTTCCCTAATTTGGGGAAAAGGGAACCTTCCCCGGTCCCGCCTCCCCCCGCTCCCCGAGCCGCACCGCCGGTTTCTGCTGGCACGGGCGGCAGCGGCGGCGAGCGCAGCGCCCCCCTTTCTACTGGGCATGCGCGTCCCCCCCCCCCGCCCTGTACCTGCGTACCTGCAGTACCGCTTTTTGTCCACGAGGGGGCAGTAGCGAGCACGGCGCCGCCCTCACTACTGCGCATGCGCCACCGGGCGGGGCGTCCTCACCATGGCAACCGCCATTGACGTCCCACTCCGGCCAATCGGAGCGCGGCAGGCGATCCGACCAATCGGAGCGCGGCGGTCGCGTTGTGATTGGCTCGTCCTCCTGTCAATCCGCCCGGGGGGCGGTTGCCATGGTGAGGAAGCCCCGCCCGGTCGCGCATGCGCAGTAGTAAGGACGGCGCCGCCCTCGCTACTGCGCATGCGCCACCGGGCGGGGCGTCCTCACCATGGCAACCGCCCCCTGGCGGATTGACAGGAGGACGAGCCAATCACAGCGCGACCGCCGCGCTCCGATTGGTCGGATCGCCTGCCGCGCTCCGATTGGCCGGGGTGGGAGGCGCTGAAGATTGACGGCGCGACCGACCAATGGGACGGGCTCCCCGAGGACGGAAGCCGCTTCCGGCGCCGTGACCAATGGGCGCGCCGCATGGGCGGGCCGAGCCGCTCCGGAAGCGGAGGGGGCCGGGGGAAAATGGCGGCGCGCGCAGAAGCGGCTGCGGCGCGGCGCGGCGCGGCGCGGACCGCACCGCACCGGACCGGCGCGGGCGGAAAGCACCGGGCAGCCGGACAGCGTCGCGGTGCCGCTGGACAGCGTCGCGGTGCCGCTGGACAGCGTCGCGAGGCAGCTGGACAGCGTCGAGGCCAGCGGGGGGGCGCGGGGAAGGCGGCCGGGGTCCCGAGGCGGCTCCGAGGGGAGACGGCGTTGCGGGGGGGCGGGCTGAGGCGTCTGGGGAGGTGCTCGCGGCTCCTGGGGCTGGCAAACGGGCTCGCGTGGCTGGTGTTGGGGCTTCAGCCGGAGAGGGAGTCGTGTGGCTTTGGGCTGAGGGGCGGGGGTGGAGTCCGGCGTTTTGGGGACTTGAGCAGAGGCTCAGCGGCTGGGTTTTGGGGCTCGGAAGGGGGCAGTAAGTGATGCGGTTTGGGGGCGGAGAGCAGAAGCCGTTTTGGCTGGTTCTGCACGGGGGGTGGGCAGGAGGGCGTTGGGGGCTGCGGGGGAAAGCAGGGGCTGGGCGGGCTGCGGGGTGCTCAAACAGCAGGTGAGGTTTTCAAATCTGCAACTTGTAACTGTTGCAGCTTTGTTCTGGCTTCCTCCATTTTTGCAAAAGCTTCTGTTGCTAGACAGAGCATTCCTCTGTGTATCAGCTACTTGAGCTAGTTTATTTCAATGCGTCTGATCAGGTTTGTCTGTTCAGCAAAGTGGCATTTAAAGGTGACGTTTCACCGGATGCCAGCGGCTGTGCCTTATTTCCAGTATAAAGATGTATTCCCCAAATATCAGAGTGGGATATAACAACTGCAGCTGGTCAAAAGTAACACTGAAATGCAAAATTTAGAATTTCTTTTTTCCCATTGGCTCCTCCTCAGTATGAACACAAAGTTAATTTCTATTCTTAATTCCTATTTATGCTACATATATGAAGGATGAACGCGAGGAAAGGAGACCATAAAATACTGGCCTATTGCTATTTGTATGCTGCGCTTTGAACAGAAGAGACAAAACTGTCCTTTTTGTGAAATAATACTGGCTGTATCAGTGCCGTCCTCGTGTTTTTATTCAAAAATGTGAGATTTGTTGCCCCGAATGGTGAGAGTAGTTTTTGTTAATGGAAGTCGCAAGAGGTTCTGCCACCTTAAAAACCATAGAATCATAGAATGGTTAGAGTTGGAAGGGACCTTCAAGATCATCGTGTTGCAGCCCCCCTGCCTTGGGCAGGGACGCCTCCACTAGAGCGGGTTGCTCAAAGCCCCGTCCAGCCTGGCCTTAAACACTTCCAGGGATGGGGCATCCACAGCTTCCCCGGGCAACCTGTTCCAGTGCCTCACCACCCTCACGGTAAAGAATTTCCTCCTAACATCTAGTCTGAATCTCCCCTCTTCCGATTTAAAACCGTTACCCCTTGTCCTGTCGCTACCTTTCCCGACAGAGAGTCCCTCTCCGGCTCTCCCGTAGGCTCCCTTCAGATATTGGAAGGCTGCTCTGAGGTCTCCCCGGAGCCTTCTCTTCTCCAGGCTGAACAACCCCAGCTCTCTCAGTCTCTCTTCACAGGGGAGGTGCTCCGTCCCTCCGATGGTTTTCGTGGCCCTCCGCTGGGCCCCTTCCAACAGGTCCACGTCCTTCCCGTGTCGAGGACTCCAAAGCTGGACACCGTACGCCAGGTGGGGTCTCGCACGCGCAGAGTAGAGGGGGGTAGAATCGCCTCCCGTGACCCGCTGGCCACGCTTCTCTTGATGCAGCCCAGGGTGGGGTTGGCTTTCTGGGCTGCCAGCGCGCGTTGCCGGCTCGTACTGACATGTAATAATGCTACTGACGTACCCTTACCAGCCTCGTGTTAAAAGAAGCGAGAAGCTGTAATATCCTTAATTTAGACAGTTTTTACGTGAAATGGTGCATCCTCACTGTTTTGTCACTTTCAGGAGCGAGCAATTGACCGAGAGCAGGAGAGAGACCTTTTCCAGCAAGAGATAGGGAAGCCGGAACAACAGCTTAAGGTTCCACAAAGGATTCGGCCTGTCAGCGAGCATCAAACCGGAGAGGTAACGCGCGCTATTGCTTGTACTCAAGGGATCTAAATGGTACGCTGACAGCCGTTCGGATACCCTAGGGAAGCTGTTTTATGGTGTCCCTAACCTGCATCCGTTCGCAAGGCAGGAAAGGAAATCCCCCGAGATGAAAGGCTACGGTGTCGGGGGAACGTGGGGAAAGTGTGTTCTGGGTGTTTTTTGAGTCGGTCGGTTGGATGTTTTTAGTAGCAGACACACAGAAGCCTCGTAACTTTCAAAAAGACTCCCTCGCGTAACTTAATTTAGAAAATGGGGTTTTCAAAAGCCCGTGGAAACATTCAGGACTCCTGTAGCGATTCCCCCTGCTCTTGCGTCCTTTTGTGACATCCTGTTGGTAGCACGGGTACGGGCACCGCAGGAACGCAGTGACCAAGGGGTCACAGCCGAGACGTAGCGGCGCTCTCTGCGTGCGCCTCCCCGGGAGACGTCTGTCTCCCCTGAAACAATCTGGTGACCGCAGAAGGGCAGCTCGAGGAAGTCACAGCAACCTCTTAGGCCCAGCAAAAGCCAGAAAAGCGACAGCGGTGCAAACGCTGTGTGTTGTGAAGCTTTTTGCCTGTCTTGTTTGGTGACCTTTGGGTCAATTGAACTGCATTTTATTTTTTGGTGGGTTTTCTCCTGTCTTGCTTTTAGAGCAAGGCTGATATTTTTGCGTGATTCTCTCGCCCGATTTTCAGTCTTCAGCTTCTTCTCAGGTGGCACTGCGATTTTCAAAGAAAAGCTCTTCCTTTCGGTTCAGTTCAGTTGCTGTCGTTCGGTTCTTAAATGGTAGCAACGTTTAGTATTCTATATTAGATAGTTTATGACCACAGACAGTAATGGGACATACATGGATAGACGTGAAATGTAAGTTGTCAAAATATTTATTGCCCTACAATTCTCGGAGGTAGGGGTGTGTTTCCTGGGGTTTCAAAATCTATTTCACTAAAAAGGTTTGTAACAAATCCTGCAAAGTGTTCAGCCCGTACCGGGCGACCTGGCTGTCGTCAGCCTGTGCGTACAAGGAGTGGTGGGCCATTAGCCGAATGTGTGTTAACCGACACGCGTGGAGCAATTCCGCATCCGTCTGCTTCTGTGGCAAAGCGGGTGCCCGCTCCCGTCCTACGGACACGTTCCACAGAGGGGGGAGGCACAATTAGTTTTCCTGAATCCGGGATGTTCGTTTTGAGTTCGTTTTGTGATGCGTCTCCTCATAATTTGAGGCATGGGCAGCGTGTGAATTCCTAGTTAAAATTCTCACAGTTAAAAAGGCAAAACTTCTCCCGAGAAAAAAAATTTCAAATTTGATTGCATAATGAAACGAGGCCTGTTTTTCTGCACAGAAACGATTTGTGCGAATCGTCCTGAATTACAAGCGTGTATACCCAGATGTGTACACTCCAAGTTGGCAGATAGGCTGCAGCAGCAATGTAAAGCATGCTTTAAGGTGAAAGATGGCTGTAACTGTGATGAAAACTTTAAGGTTCGTACTAGATGCTTTTAAAGTAGGATTTTTCACAGGCAGGCGCAGCGGCAATTTTAGAGCCGAGTGGTGCCGAATATTACCCATTTACAGACAGAATTCTCGGTACTGTCTTAGATTTACATCGAATTTCTATCAAATGAGCCACCTAGCCTTCCTATATAGTATATTTTGGTGCCCCGATATTACTTGGCGTATTTCATAAGTATACCTTTTATGGCCGTTTCTCGTGCTTTTCCGAGAGAGCTGCTTTACTTTTTCATAGTTGCACGGTTTTTGAATGCCTCTTCTGCCTTTCAGATCTTCTCTTTCTCCTACGCCTTAAATACTCGTACAAGAACGTGCAGAAAATGTTATGTGCAGCTGTAACGTGCTTTGGGGTTTTTTTTGGTAGGATGAAATGGAAATACTGGGACTGGCGATCCAGAAGTCTGAAGAAGCCACCGTAAAGGACCGTCCCAGTGACTACCGTCGAGTTAGGATTATTAAAAGCACCAAAGCGACACGCTCGTAGAGATGGGGACTACCTCTGGACACGTGTTAATCCCGGTCAGGTGTCCTCGGGATACAGATGGTCTGCGCTTCCTGCTCTGACAAGACAGAAGCGATGAGCTTCAGGATGAGCTCCTGAAGACAAGAAAGAGGCCAGGTGCCGGGGTTCTTGTCTCTTTGTTTGTTTGTTTGTTTGTTTGTTTTGGGCGGGGGGTGGCGGGCGGGCGGGCGGGCGTGTGGCTTCCAAAACAGGGTGCGCGGTTGACTGCAGGTGGCAGCCTGCAGAGCTCTTTTGCTGCCTGACCTCGCCTTTTCTTTGTCACTCCTCTTTCATGGCATCTGCGCTGAAAGCCGGGGCGGTCAACGAAGAGACGTGGACAAAACGGGACGAACCGGCGCCGCTTCTGCCTGTTTTCCAGGCTTTGCCACGAACCAAGGAGCATCATCAGCCTCGTCACTGGTGGCGGCGAGTCCTGAGGTGGCTTAGGTGAGTCGAGCCTTCCAGGAACCTCCGTTGTCCGTAGCCTACGGCGTGTCATTTGGACGTCAGTCGGAAGGAGGTTTCCCTTTCTGAAAGGGCACCGGTTTCTCGTGCCAAGCGGTTGCCTCTCCTGAAGTTCCCACGAGAGGGGATCCTCGGAGACGATGCGCTGGGCAGCAGAAGTCATCAGCGAGGAGACGTCGCGCGCTCTATTAAATAGGGACAAAAAGAAAGACGATGTCCTTCCAAAGGCCCGAGCGCGGCACCTCTTCCGACGGCCGATGGCATGGCCGGCCTTTGGGCTCTGGGTCCCCCGTAACAGCGGGGACACGGCCAAACCCTGTTCCTCTGCGTGTTCGGCACAGCCAAAAGCCTTGGCCGGTCCGCCGGTCGTTTTCGGTAGCCTGGTGGATCGCGGCACCGGGGATTGGATTTCCCCCCGCCAAAAGTACAGCCGTTTGGGGAATCTCTTACCTTCCTGGTTTTTTCTATCGTAAAGGAGACTTTAAAAAAAGGGTTAAAGTCGTATAACGTGCAAACTGACTTGCAGGCTTTAAACGGCAACCGTCCACCGGCTGTAGCCTACAGCGTCTTAGGCGTCCCTAAGCGGCGAGGTATTTGTTCCAAATCTTTGAAAAGAGAGGCGACTGAAGGTAACGGGTTGGGTTTTTGGTTGGGTTTTTTTTCTAGTTTTTTTGTTTTTTGTTTTTCCCCCCCCTTTTCTTTAGGCGGAGCGCTCTGAAGAACCTGATTTCTGCCTGGCTTTCAGCGTCGCGTTTCCCCGGCAGTGCGGTAGCATCTCTCTCGGGCAGTGCCGCCGGCCAGATGTCCCTCCTCCTTGGGTAGGAGAGAAAGCAGCCCCCGGTCAAATGACAACTGCGCGTTCTGGAGACGGAGAGCGCAACGGTGGGGGTTCGGAGCTGTGCCAGTTGAATTAGCGCCGAAGAAAAAACCCGAGGCTTTTCTAGCGTGAGTATTTTTCTTGGCCGTATCTAAACGCGCGCAGAGCTTTCCAGCGGCAGGGAAAGGGAAGGGAGGAGGCGCTTCCCCCCAGCGGGCGGAGGGTTTGTTACGCTGTTAGGCTGAGAAGGTGTTGCAAGTGGCACGGGTCAGTCTGAATAGGGACCTGAAGCGTCGGGATGGCTCCGGCTTTGGCAGGCCGTGCCGTCTTTGGAGCGGAGCTGTTTCCCCGCAATCCTCCTGTAGCTCAGCTCCTGTCCTGTCCCTCGGCCGGAGGGAATTCCTCTACTCTCTTCGGTGCTCTTTCGTTTGATGATGCTGATCTCCGGTTGGGGTTTGCTGTTTGTTTTGCAGGTGCCTCGTTGTCCGCGTCTCGTGCTGCTCGACAGATGCCCCGGCCCGGGTTTGCAGCCGGTGGTGGAGCCGCCTGAGGGGAAGGGGCCAGCCCTGGGTCTGGTCGTTCGGTGCATTTTTTGGGGCGAATTAAAAAAAACGGTGCGTGTGTGGGGGGGGTGGTGGTGTGATGATGTCATTTGGGGCAGCCGGATGTCAGCGGGGGAGCGACGGTGCGGCGGAGGAGCAGGTGAGTGGGGGTTAAGTGGGGTTCCCCCCACAAGAGGGTGGGTCACGGCCCCCAAACGCCTGAAAACTTGGTGCGGGGCAGGTGGTTGGGGTTTTGGGCGGTGGTGTTTAAAAAATGTTAAAAGCTGTATATGCGGGGGTGAGGCATTGGAGTAGAGAACAATCTCTCATTTTTCTGTGTGTTGAAAAATAATATTCCCTTACGTATATAAAAGGAGTTCAAAATACCAACCCGTATCTCTAAGGATTCTGTATTATTTAATGGGAGTTTAGACGACGGAAAGATTTTTTAAAAGATTTATTTATAAAGAGAGATTGAAGCGTCAAAGCGGATGTCTGGACAGGTCGCTAGTCCAATTGGATGTTGTCTATCGTGCGTGTTAATCTGTAAGTCTAAACAGATGTGACTCTTAGCAGACGTTCTGTCGAAGTGTATCAAGAGCATCCGTTTTCCCTAAGTCTTACCCACGGGTCGGTCAGTGCGGAGGCGTAAACGCCTGTGCTGTAGATGGTTCCAGACTGCAAAGAGAGCCTATCGCTAGAAGGGATTTCCAAACTGGCCCTCCCCTCTGCTCTCTCTTGCCGGCGTCCAAGCGCTTTCAAAAGCGCTTTAAGCAGGAGTGTTGATTCCCAGGAGGATAGGGAAGCTCTACAGAGAGACTTAGGTAGATTGGATCGTTGGGCCAACATCAGTGGTATGAGTTTCAACAAGGGCGAGCGCCAGGTTCTGCGCGTGGGCCACAATAACCCCGAGCAGCGCTACAGGCTTGGGGAAACGTGGCTGGAAAACCACCTGGAAGAAAGAGACCTGGGGGTTCTAATGGACAAGCGGCTGAACGTGAGCCGTCAGTGTGCCCAGGTGGCCACGAAAGCCAACGGCATCCTGGCTTGTATTAGAAACAGCGTGAGCAGCAGAAGTAGGGAGGCGATTGTGCCCCTGTACTCGGCACTGGTGAGGCCACACCTGGAGTATTGCGTCCGGTTTTGGGCACCTCAATCCAAGAGAGATGTCGAGGTGCTGGAGCGAGTGCAGAGGAGGGCAACGAAGCTGGTGAAGGGCCTGGAAAACAAATCCTATGAAGAGCGGTTGAAGGAGCTGGGACTGTTTAGTATGAGGAAGAGGGGGCTGAGGGGAGACCTCGTCACTCCCTAAAACTACTTGAAAGGACACTGTAGAGAGGTCGGTGCTGGTCTCTTGGCACAGGTAGGTAATGACAGAACGAGAGGGAACGGCTTCAAGCTCCAACAGGGTAGGTTTAGACTGGACATTAGGAAAGAATGTTTCACAGAGGGAGTGGTCGGGCATTGGAACAGGCTACCCAGGGAGGTGGTCGAGTCACCATCCCTGGATGTGTTTAAGAACCGTCGAGATGTGGTGTTGGGGGATATGGTGTAGGGGAGAACTTTGTAGAGTAGGGTAGATGGTTGGACTCGATGATGCCAAGGGTCTCTTGCAACCTAGACGATTCTATGATTCTATGAAAAGCAGCCCCTTCCCCCGTTTCCCCTCCCGCCCTGGGGAGCTGGATCGGTGCAGCGGGACAGGAGGAAAAAAACCCAGCCCCGTTTTCCTGCAGGGACGCAAAGCTCCCCGATGTCTCTGTGGTGGATAAGGCGGCACCCCCGCCTGCCTTCCTGGACGCCGGCGGACTGGCTGCTGTCGCCCCCACGGCCCCCGGGGCCACGCGCAGAGCGCCGCGGCGTCCCTGGGGCTGGTTGCGGGGCGAACACCGGAGGTTTTTGGCGCCGAGGCGACGGCTGCGGCTGCCCGGACTGCGAGCGGGGACAGGGCAGAGAGCGGGAAGGCCTGCCCGCCGGTAAGTGGTCACGGTCCCTGGGTGGAGGGAAGCGGGCTGAGAGCGGTCACCGCTCATGGCCCCGGTGAGGTCTCAGAGGGGGACAAGGAAGGGGGCGTGGGCGCTGCCCGGTGCTTTCCGCCCGCTGCGGACCGGTCCGCAGCGATTTCTGGGCTGGCCGCCGTTTTCCCCCGGCCCCCTCCGGTTCCGGAGCGGCTCGGCCCGCCCATACCGCGCGCCCATTGGTCGCGGTGCCGTAAGCGGCGTCCGTCCTCTAGGAGCCCCCGTCCCATTGGTCGATCGCGCCGTCAATCTCCAGCGCCTCCCAGTCCGGCCAATCGGAGCGCGGCAGGCGATCCGACCAATCGGAGCGGGGCGGTCGCGTTGTGATTGGCTCGTCCTCCTGTCAATCCGCCCGGGGGGCGGTTGCCATGGTGAGGAAGCCCCGCCCGGTCGCGCATGCGCAGTAGTAAGGACGGCGCCGCCCTCACTACTGCGCATGCGCCACCGGGCGGGGCGTCCTCACCATGGCAACCGCCATTGACGTCCCACTCCGGCCAATCGGAGCGCGGCAGGCGATCCGACCAATCGGAGCGCGGCGGTCGCGTTGTGATTGGCTCGTCCTCCTGTCAATCCGCCCGGGGGCGGTTGCCATAGTGAGGAAGCCCCGCCTGGTCGCGCATGCGCAGTAGTAAGGGCGGCGCCGTGCTCGCTACTGCCGCCTTGTGGACAAAAATCGGTACTGCAGGTGGGGGGCGCGCATGCGCAGTGGAAAGAGTGGCGCCGCCCTCGCTGCTGCCGCCGCTTGTGGACAAAAAGCGGTACTGCAGGTACGGGGGTAGGGGGGTCCGGCCGCATGCGCAGTGGACGGGGGGGGGGGGGCGCTGCGCTCGCCGCTGCCGCCCGTGCCAGCAGAAACCGGCGCTGCAGCTCGGCGGATGCGGGGGGGGAAGGCGGAGCCCTGGGAGGTTCCATTTTCCCCAAATTGGGGAAAATTATTCAATTTGGGGTTTTTTTCGGTGCTTTTCCGCAACGGAAAAGACTTCAGGGTTTTGTTAGGGTTTTTCTTGCCCTTCCCCGCCGCCGGGGACGGCGCCCATGCGGGGGCTGACGCTGCAGAACCGTAAATTGAACCCCCAAATTGAACCCCGAACATGAATAACATTTTCCCCAATTTGGGGAAAAGGGAACCTTCCCCGGTCCCGCCTCCCCCCGCTCCCTGAGCCGCACCGCCGGTTTCTGCTGGCACGGGCGGCAGCGGCGGCGAGCGCAGCGCCCCCCTTTCTACTGGGCATGCGCGTCCCCCCCCCCCCCCCCGCCCTGTACCTGCGTACCTGCAGTACCGCTTTTTGTCCACGAGGGGGCAGTAGCGAGCACGGCGCCGCCCTCACTACTGCGCATGCGCCACCGGGCGGGGCGTCCTCACCATGGCAACCGCCATTGACGTCCCACTCCGGCCAATCGGAGCGCGGCAGGCGATCCGACCAATCGGAGCGCGGCGGTCGCGTTGTGATTGGCTCGTCCTCCTGTCAATCCGCCCGGGGGGCGGTTGCCATGGTGAGGAAGCCCCGCCCGGTCGCGCATGCGCAGTAGTAAGGACGGCGCCGCCCTCACTACTGCGCATGCGCCACCGGGCGGGGCGTCCTCACCATGGCAACCGCCCCCTGGCGGATTGACAGGAGGACGAGCCAATCACAGCGCGACCGCCGCGCTCCGATTGGTCGGATCGCCTGCCGCGCTCCGATTGGCCGGGGTGGGAGTCGCTGAAGATTGACGGCGCGACCGACCAATGGGACGGGCTCCCCGAGGACGGAAGCCGCTTCCGGCGCCGTGACCAATGGGCGCGCCGCATGGGCGGGCCGAGCCGCTCCGGAAGCGGAGGGGGCCGGGGGAAAATGGCGGCGCGCGCAGAAGCGGCTGCGGCGCGGCGCGGACCGGACCGGACCGCACCGCACCGCACCGGCGCGGGCGGAAAGCACCGGGCAGCCGGACAGCGTCGCGGTGCCGCTGGGCAGCGTCGCGGTGCCGCTGGGCAGCGTCGCGAGGCAGCTGGACAGCGTCGAGGCCAGCGGGGGGGCGCGGGGAAGGCGGCCGGGGTCCCGAGGCGGCTCCGAGGGGAGACGGCGTTGCGGGGGGGCGGGCTGAGGCGTCTGGGGAGGTGCTCGCGGCTCCTGGGGCTGGCAAACGGGCTCGCGTGGCTGGTGTTGGGGCTTCAGCCGGAGAGGGAGTCGTGTGGCTTTGGGCTGAGGGGCGGGGGTGGAGTCCGGCGTTTTGGGGACTTGAGCAGAGGCTCAGCGGCTGGGTTTTGGGGCTCGGAAGGGGGCAGTAAGTGATGCGGTTTGGGGGCGGAGAGCAGAAGCCGTTTTGGCTGGTTCTGCACGGGGGGTGGGCAGGAGGGCGTTGGGGGCTGCGGGGGAAAGCAGGGGCTGGGCGGGCTGCGGGGTGCTCAAACAGCAGGTGAGGTTTTCAAATCTGCAACTTGTAACTGTTGCAGCTTTGTTCTGGCTTCCTCCATTTTTGCAAAAGCTTCTGTTGCTAGACAGAGCATTCCTCTGTGTATCAGCTACTTGAGCTAGTTTATTTCAATGCGTCTGATCAGGTTTGTCTGTTGAGCAAAGTGGCATTTAAAGGTGACGTTTCACCGGATGCCAGCGGCTGTGCCTTATTTCCAGTATAAAGATGTATTCCCCAAATATCAGAGTGGGATATAACAACTGCAGCTGGTCAAAAGTAACACTGAAATGCAAAATTTAGAATTTCTTTTTTCCCATTGGCTCCTCCTCAGTATGAACACAAAGTTAATTTCTATTCTTAATTCCTATTTATGCTACATATATGAAGGATGAACGCGAGGAAAGGAGACCATAAAATACTGGCCTATTGCTATTTGTATGCTGCGCTTTGAACAGAAGAGACAAAACTGTCCTTTTTGTGAAATAATACTGGCTGTATCAGTGCCGTCCTCGTGTTTTTCTTCAAAAATGTGAGATTTGTTGCCCCGAATGGTGAGAGTAGTTTTTGTTAATGGAAGTCGCAAGAGGTTCTGCCACCTTAAAAACCATAGAATCATAGAATGGTTAGAGTTGGAAGGGACCTTCAAGATCATCGTGTTGCAGCCCCCCTGCCTTGGGCAGGGACGCCTCCACTAGAGCGGGTTGCTCAAAGCCCCGTCCAGCCTGGCCTTAAACACTTCCAGGGATGGGGCATCCACAGCTTCCCCGGGCAACCTGTTCCAGTGCCTCACCACCCTCACGGTAAAGAATTTCCTCCTAACATCTAGTCTGAATCTCCCCTCTTCCGATTTAAAACCGTTACCCCTTGTCCTGTCGCTACCTTTCCCGACAGAGAGTCCCTCTCCGGCTCTCCCGTAGGCTCCCTTCAGATATTGGAAGGCTGCTCTGAGGTCTCCCCGGAGCCTTCTCTTCTCCAGGCTGAACAACCCCAGCTCTCTCAGTCTCTCTTCACAGGGGAGGTGCTCCGTCCCTCCGATGGTTTTCGTGGCCCTCCGCTGGGCCCCTTCCAACAGGTCCACGTCCTTCCCGTGTCGAGGACTCCAAAGCTGGACACCGTACGCCAGGTGGGGTCTCGCGCGCGCAGAGTAGAGGGGGGTAGAATCGCCTCCCGTGACCCGCTGGCCACGCTTCTCTTGATGCAGCCCAGGGTGGGGTTGGCTTTCTGGGCTGCCAGCGCGCGTTGCCGGCTCGTACTGACATGTAATAATGCTACTGACGTACCGTTAGCAGCCTCGTGTTAAAAGAAGCGAGAAGCTGTAATATCCTTAATTTAGACAGTTTTTACGTGAAATGGTGCATCCTCACTGTTTCGTCACTTTCAGGAGCGAGCAATTGACCGAGAGCAGGAGAGAGACCTTTTCCAGCAAGAGATAGGGAAGCCGGAACAACAGCTTAAGGTTCCACAAAGGATTCGGCCTGTCAGCGAGCATCAAACCGGAGAGGTAACGCGCGCTATTGCTTGTACTCAAGGGATCTAAATGGTACGCTGACAGCCGTTCGGATACCCTAGGGAAGCTGTTTTATGGTGTCCCTAACCTGCATCCGTTCGCAAGGCAGGAAAGGAAATCCCCCGAGATGCAAGGCTACGGTGTCGGGGGAACGTGGGGAAAGTGTGTTCTGGGTGTTTTTTGAGTCGGTCGGTTGGATGTTTTTAGTAGCAGACACACAGAAGCCTCGTAACTTTCAAAAAGACTCCCTCGCGTAACTTAATTTAGAAAATGGGGTTTTCAAAAGCCCGTGGAAACATTCAGGACTCCTGTAGCGATTCCCCCTGCTCTTGCGTCCTTTTGTGACATCCTGTTGGTAGCACGGGTACGGGCACCGCAGGAACGCAGTGACCAAGGGGTCACAGCCGAGACGTAGCGGCGCTCTCTGCGTGCGCCTCCCCGGGAGACGTCTGTCTCCCCTGAAACAATCTGGTGACCGCAGAAGGGCAGCTCGAGGAAGTCACAGCAACCTCTTAGGCCCAGCAAAAGCCAGAAAAGCGACAGCGGTGCAAACGCTGTGTGTTGTGAAGCTTTTTGCCTGTCTTGTTTGGTGACCTTTGGGTCAATTGAACTGCATTTTATTTTTTGGTGGGTTTTCTCCTGTCTTGCTTTTAGAGCAAGGCTGATATTTTTGCGTGATTCTCTCGCCCGATTTTCAGTCTTCAGCTTCTTCTCAGGTGGCACTGCGATTTTCAAAGAAAAGCTCTTCCTTTCGGTTCAGTTCAGTTGCTGTCGTTCGGTTCTTAAATGGTAGCAACGTTTAGTATTCTATATTAGATAGTTTATGACCACAGACAGTAATGGGACATACATGGATAGACGTGAAATGTAAGTTGTCAAAATATTTATTGCCCTACAATTCTCGGAGGTAGGGGTGTGTTTCCTGGGGTTTCAAAATCTATTTCACTAAAAAGGTTTGTAACAAATCCTGCAAAGTGTTCAGCCCGTACCGGGCGACCTGGCTGTCGTCAGCCTGTGCGTACAAGGAGTGGTGGGCCATTAGCCGAATGTGTGTTAACCGACACGCGTGGAGCAATTCCGCATCCGTCTGCTTCTGTGGCAAAGCGGGTGCCCGCTCCTGTCCTACGGACACGTTCCACAGAGGGGGGAGGCACAATTAGTTTTCCTGAATCCGGGATGTTCGTTTTGAGTTCGTTTTGTGATGCGTCTCCTCATAATTTGAGGCATGGGCAGCGTGTGAATTCCTAGTTAAAATTCTCACAGTTAAAAAGGCAAAACTTCTCCCGAGAAAAAAAATTTCAAATTTGATTGCATAATGAAACGAGGCCTGTTTTTCTGCACAGAAACGATTTGTGGGAATCGTCCTGAATTACAAGCGTGTATACCCAGATGTGTACACTCCAAGTTGGCAGATAGGCTGCAGCAGCAATGTAAAGCATGCTTTAAGGTGAAAGATGGCTGTAACTGTGATGAAAACTTTAAGGTTCGTACTAGATGCTTTTAAAGTAGGATTTTTCACAGGCAGGCGCAGCGGCAATTTTAGAGCCGAGTGGTGCCGAATATTACCCATTTACAGACAGAATTCTCGGTACTGTCTTAGATTTACATCGAATTTCTATCAAATGAGCCACCTAGCCTTCCTATATAGTATATTTTGGTGCCCCGATATTACTTGGCGTATTTCATAAGTATACCTTTTATGGCCGTTTCTCGTGCTTTTCCGAGAGAGCTGCTTTACTTTTTCATAGTTGCACGGTTTTTGAATGCCTCTTCTGCCTTTCAGATCTTCTCTTTCTCCTACGCCTTAAATACTCGTACAAGAACGTGCAGAAAATGTTATGTGCAGCTGTAACGTGCTTTGGGGTTTTTTTTGGTAGGATGAAATGGAAATACTGGGACTGGCGATCCAGAAGTCTGAAGAAGCCACCGTAAAGGACCGTCCCAGTGACTACCGTCGAGTTAGGATTATTAAAAGCACCAAAGCGACACGCTCGTAGAGATGGGGACTACCTCTGGACACGTGTTAATCCCGGTCAGGTGTCCTCGGGATACAGATGGTCTGCGCTTCCTGCTCTGACAAGACAGAAGCGATGAGCTTCAGGATGAGCTCCTGAAGACAAGAAAGAGGCCAGGTGCCGGGGTTCTTGTCTCTTTGTTTGTTTGTTTGTTTGTTTGTTTTGGGCGGGGGGTGGCGGGCGGGCGGGCGGGCGTGTGGCTTCCAAAACAGGGTGCGCGGTTGACTGCAGGTGGCAGCCTGCAGAGCTCTTTTGCTGCCTGACCTCGCCTTTTCTTTGTCACTCCTCTTTCATGGCATCTGCGCTGAAAGCCGGGGCGGTCAACGAAGAGACGTGGACAAAACGGGACGAACCGGCGCCGCTTCTGCCTGTTTTCCAGGCTTTGCCACGAACCAAGGAGCATCATCAGCCTCGTCACTGGTGGCGGCGAGTCCTGAGGTGGCTTAGGTGAGTCGAGCCTTCCAGGAACGTCCGTTGTCCGTAGCCTACGGCGTGTCATTTGGACGTCAGTCGGAAGGAGGTTTCCCTTTCTGAAAGGGCACCGGTTTCTCGTGCCAAGCGGTTGCCTCTCCTGAAGTTCCCACGAGAGGGGATCCTCGGAGACGATGCGCTGGGCAGCAGAAGTCATCAGCGAGGAGACGTCGCGCGCTCTATTAAATAGGGACAAAAAGAAAGACGATGTCCTTCCAAAGGCCCGAGCGCGGCACCTCTTCCGACGGCCGATGGCATGGCCGGCCTTTGGGCTCTGGGTCCCCCGTAACAGCGGGGACACGGCCAAACCCTGTTCCTCTGCGTGTTCGGCACAGCCAAAAGCCTTGGCCGGTCCGCCGGTCGTTTTCGGTAGCCTGGTGGACTGCGGCACCGGGGATTGGATTTCCCCCCGCCAAAAGTACAGCCGTTTGGGGAATCTCTTACCTTCCTGTTTTTTTCTATCGTAAAGGAGACTTTAAAAAAAGGGTTAAAGTCGTATAACGTGCAAACTGACTTGCAGGCTTTAAACGGCAACCGTCCACCGGCTGTAGCCTACAGCGTCTTAGGCGTCCCTAAGCGGCGAGGTATTTGTTCCAAATCTTTGAAAAGAGAGGCGACTGAAGGTAACGGGTTGGGTTTTTGGTTGGGTTTTTTTTCTAGTTTTTTTGTTTTTTGTTTTTCCCCCCCCTTTTCTTTAGGCGGAGCGCTCTGAAGAACCTGATTTCTGCCTGGCTTTCAGCGTCGCGTTTCCCCGGCAGTGCGGTAGCATCTCTCTCGGGCAGTGCCGCCGGCCAGATGTCCCTCCTCCTTGGGTAGGAGAGAAAGCAGCCCCCGGTCAAATGACAACTGCGCGTTCTGGAGACGGAGAGCGCAACGGTGGGGGTTCGGAGCTGTGCCAGTTGAATTAGCGCCGAAGAAAAAGTCCGAGGCTTTTCTAGCGTGAGTATTTTTCTTGGCCGTATCTAAACGCGCGCAGAGCTTTCCAGCGGCAGGGAAAGGGAAGGGAGGAGGCGCTTCCCCCCAGCGGGCGGAGGGTTTGTTACGCTGTTAGGCTGAGAAGGTGTTGCAAGTGGCACGGGTCAGTCTGAATAGGGACCTGAAGCGTCGGGATGGCTCCGGCTTTGGCAGGCCGTGCCGTCTTTGGAGCGGAGCTGTTTCCCCGCAATCCTCCTGTAGCTCAGCTCCTGTCCTGTCCCTCGGCCGGAGGGAATTCCTCTACTCTCTTCGGTGCTCTTTCGTTTGATGATGCTGATCTCCGGTTGGGGTTTGCTGTTTGTTTTGCAGGTGCCTCGTTGTCCGCGTCTCGTGCTGCTCGACAGATGCCCCGGCCCGGGTTTGCAGCCGGTGGTGGAGCCGCCTGAGGGGAAGGGGCCAGCCCTGGGTCTGGTCGTTCGGTGCATTTTTTGGGGCGAATTAAAAAAACCGGTGTGTGTGTGGGGGGGGGTGGTGGTGTGATGATGTCATTTGGGGCAGCCGGATGTCAGCGGGGGAGCGACGGTGCGGCGGAGGAGCAGGTGAGTGGGGGTTAAGTGGGGTTCCCCCCACAAGAGGGTGGGTCACGGCCCCCAAACGCCTGAAAACTTGGTGCGGGGCAGGTGGTTGGGGTTTTGGGCGGTGGTGTTTAAAAAATGTTAAAAGCTGTATATGCGGGGGTGAGGCATTGGAGTAGAGAACAATCTCTCATTTTTCTGTGTGTTGAAAAATAATATTCCCTTACGTATATAAAAGGAGTTCCAAATACCAACCCGTATCTCTAAGGATTCTGTATTATTTAATGGGAGTTTAGACGACGGAAAGATTTTTTAAAAGATTTATTTATAAAGAGAGATTGAAGCGTCAAAGCGGATGTCTGGACAGGTCGCTAGTCCAATTGGATGTTGTCTATCTATCGTGCGTGTTAATCTGTAAGTCTAAACAGATGTGACTCTTAGCAGACGTTCTGTCGAAGTGTATCAAGAGCATCCCTTTTCCCTAAGTCTTACCCACGGGTCGGTCAGTGCGGAGGCGTAAACGCCTGTGCTGTAGATGGTTCCAGACTGCAAAGAGAGCCTATCGCTAGAAGGGATTTCCAAACTGGCCCTCCCCTCTGCTCTCTCTTGCCGGCGTCCAAGCGCTTTCAAAAGCGCTTTAAGCAGGAGTGTTGATTCCCAGGAGGATAGGGAAGCTCTACAGAGAGACTTAGGTAGATTGGATCGTTGGGCCAACATCAGTGGTATGCGTTTCAACAAGGGCAAGTGCCAGGTTCTGCGCGTGGGCCACAATAACCCCGAGCAGCGCTACAGGCTTGGGGAAACGTGGCTGGAAAACCACCTGGAAGAAAGAGACCTGGGGGTTCTAATGGACAAGCGGCTGAACGTGAGCCGTCAGTGTGCCCAGGTGGCCACGAAAGCCAACGGCATCCTGGCTTGTATTAGAAACAGCGTGAGCAGCAGAAGTAGGGAGGCGATTGTGCCCCTGTACTCGGCACTGGTGAGGCCACACCTGGAGTATTGCGTCCGGTTTTGGGCACCTCAATCCAAGAGAGATGTCGAGGTGCTGGAGCGAGTGCAGAGGAGGGCAACGAAGCTGGTGAAGGGCCTGGAAAACAAATCCTATGAAGAGCGGTTGAAGGAGCTGGGACTGTTTAGTATGAGGAAGAGGGGGCTGAGGGGAGACCTCGTCACTCCCTAAAACTACTTGAAAGGACACTGTAGAGAGGTCGGTGCTGGTCTCTTGGCACAGGTAGGTAATGACAGAACGAGAGGGAACGGCTTCAAGCTCCAACAGGGTAGGTTTAGACTGGACATTAGGAAAGAATGTTTCACAGAGGGAGTGGTCGGGCATTGGAACAGGCTACCCAGGGAGGTGGTCGAGTCACCATCCCTGGATGTGTTTAAGAACCGTCGAGATGTGGTGTTGGGGGATATGGTGTAGGGGAGAACTTTGTAGAGTAGGGTAGATGGTTGGACTCGATGATGCCAAGGGTCTCTTGCAACCTAGACGATTCTATGATTCTATGAAAAGCAGCCCCTTCCCCCGTTTCCCCTCCCGCCCTGGGGAGCTGGATCGGTGCAGCGGGACAGGAGGAAAAAAACCCAGCCCCGTTTTCCTGCAGGGACGCAAAGCTCCCCGATGTCTCTGTGGTGGATAAGGCGGCACCCCCGCCTGCCTTCCTGGACGCCGGCGGACTGGCTGCTGTCGCCCCCACGGCCCCCGGGGCCACGCGCAGAGCGCCGCGGCGTCCCTGGGGCTGGTTGCGGGGCGAACACCGGAGGTTTTTGGCGCCGAGGCGACGGCTGCGGCTGCCCGGACTGCGAGCGGGGACAGGGCAGAGAGCGGGAAGGCCTGCCCGCCGGTAAGTGGTCACGGTCCCTGGGTGGAGGGAAGCGGGCTGAGAGCGGTCACCGCTCATGGCCCCGGTGAGGTCTCAGAGGGGGACAAGGAAGGGGGCGTGGGCGTGGGCGCTGCCCGGCTGCCCGGTGCTTTCCGCCCGCTGCGGACCGGTCCGCAGCGATTTCTGGGCTGGCCGCCGTTTTCCCCCGGCCCCCTCCGGTTCCGGAGCGGCTCGGCCCGCCCATACCGCGCGCCCATTGGTCGCGGTGCCGTAAGCGGCGTCCGTCCTCTAGGAGCCCCCGTCCCATTGGTCGATCGCGCCGTCAATCTCCAGCGCCTCCCAGTCCGGCCAATCGGAGCGCGGCAGGCGATCCGACCAATCGGAGCGGGGCGGTCGCGTTGTGATTGGCTCGTCCTCCTGTCAATCCGCCCGGGGGCGGTTGCCATGGTGAGGAAGCCCCGCCTGGTCGCGCATGCGCAGTAGTAAGGACGGCGCCGCCCTCACTACTGCGCATGCGCCACAGGGCGGGGCGTCCTCACCATGGCAACCGCCCCCGGGCGGATTGACAGGAGGACGAGCCAATCACAGCGCGACCGCCGCGCTCCGATTGGTCGGATCGCCTGCCGCGCTCCGATTGGCCGGGGTGGGAGGCGCTGAAGATTGACGGCGCGACCGACCAATGGGACGGGCTCCCCGAGGACGGAAGCCGCTTCCGGCGCCGTGACCAATGGGCGCGCCGCATGGGCGGGCCGAGCCGCTCCGGAAGCGGAGGGGGCCGGGGGAAAATGGCGGCGCGCGCAGAAGCGGCTGCGGCGCGGCGCGGACCGGACCGCACCGCACCGCACCGCACCGGACCGGCGCGGGCGGAAAGCACCGGGCAGCCGGACAGCGTCGCGGTGCCGCTGGGCAGCGTCGCGGTGCCGCTGGGCAGCGTCGAGGCCAGCGGGGGGGCGCGGGGAAGGCGGCCGGGGTCCCGAGGCGGCTCCGAGGGGAGACGGCGTTGCGGGGGGGCGGGCTGAGGCGTCTGGGGAGGTGCTCGCGGCTCCCGGGGCTGGCAAACGGGCTCGCGTGGCTGGCAAACGGGCTCGCGTGGCTGGTGTTGGGGCTTCAGCCGGAGAGGGAGTCGTGTGGCTTTGGGCTGAGGGGCGGGGGTGGAGTCCGGCGTTTTGGGGACTCGAGCAGAGGCTCAGCGGCTGGGTTTTGGGGCTCGGAAGGGGGCAGTAAGTGATGCGGTTTGGGGGCGGAGAGCAGAAGCCGTTTTGGCTGGTTCTGCAGGGGGGGTGGGCAGGAGGGCGTTGGGGGCTGCGGGGGAAAGCAGGGGCTGGGCGGGCTGCGGGGTGCTCAAACAGCAGGTGAGGTTTTCAAATCTGCAACTTGTAACTGTTGCAGCTTTATTCTGGCTTCCTCCATTTTTGCAAAAGCTTCTGTTGCTAGACAGAGCATTCCTCTGTGTATCAGCTACTTGAGCTAGTTTATTTCAATGCGTCTGATCAGGTTTGTCTGTTCAGCAAAGTGGCATTTAAAGGTGACGTTTCACCGGATGCCAGCGGCTGTGCCTTATTTCCAGTATAAAGATGTATTCCCCAAATATCAGAGTGGGATATAACAACTGCAGCTGGTCAAAAGTAACACTGAAATGCAAAATTTAGAATTTCTTTTTTCCCATTGGCTCCTCCTCAGTATGAACACAAAGTTAATTTCTATTCTTAATTCCTATTTATGCTACATATATGAAGGATGAACGCGAGGAAAGGAGACCATAAAATACTGGCCTATTGCTATTTGTATGCTGTGCTTTGAACAGAAGAGACAAAACTGTCCTTTTTGTGAAATAATACTGGCTGTATCAGTGCCGTCCTCGTGTTTTTATTCAAAAATGTGAGATTTGTTGCCCCGAATGGTGAGAGTAGTTTTTGTTAATGGAAGTCGCAAGAGGTTCTGCCACCTTAAAAACCATAGAATCATAGAATGGTTAGAATTGGAAGGGACCTTCAAGATCATCGTGTTGCAGCCCCCCTGCCTTGGGCAGGGACGCCTCCACTAGAGCGGGTTGCTCAAAGCCCCGTCCAGCCTGGCCTTAAACACTTCCAGGGATGGGGCATCCACAGCTTCCCCGGGCAACCTGTTCCAGTGCCTCACCACCCTCACGGTAAAGAATTTCCTCCTAATATCTAGTCTGAATCTCCCCTCTTCCGATTTAAAATCGTTACCCCTTGTCCTGTCGCTACCTTTCCCGACAGAGAGTCCCTCTCCGGCTCTCCCGTAGGCTCCCTTCAGATATTGGAAGGCTGCTCTGAGGTCTCCCCGGAGCCTTCTCTTCTCCAGGCTGAACAACCCCAGCTCTCTCAGTCTCTCTTCACAGGGGAGGTGCTCCGTCCCTCCGATGGTTTTCGTGGCCCTCCGCTGGGCCCCTTCCAACAGGTCCACGTCCTTCCCGTGTCGAGGACTCCAAAGCTGGACACCGTACTCCAGGTGGGGTCTCGCGTGCGCAGAGTAGAGGGGGGTAGAATCGCCTCCCGTGACCCGCTGGCCACGCTTCTCTTGATGCAGCCCAGGGTGGGGTTGGCTTTCTGGGCTGCCAGCGCGCGTTGCCGGCTCGTACTGACGTGTAATAATGCTACTGATGTACCGTTAGCAGCCTCGTGTTAAAAGAAGCAAGAAGCTGTAATATCCTTAATTTAGACAGTTTTTACGTGAAATGGTGCATCCTCACTGTTTTGTCACTTTCAGGAGCGAGCAATTGACCGAGAGCAGGAGAGAGACCTTTTCCAGCAAGAGATAGGGAAGCCGGAACAACAGCTTAAGGTTCCACAAAGGATTCGGCCTGTCAGCGAGCATCAAACTGGAGAGGTAACGCGCGCTATTGCTTGTACTCAAGGGATCTAAATGGTACGCTGACAGCCGTTCGGATACCCTAGGGAAGCTGTTTTATGGTGTCCCTAACCTGCATCCGTTCGCAAGGCAGGAAAGGAAATCCCCCGAGATGCAAGGCTACGGTGTCGGGGGAACGTGGGGAAAGTGTGTTCTGGGTGTTTTTTGAGTCGGTCGGTTGGATGTTTTTAGTAGCAGACACACAGAAGCCTCGTAACTTTCAAAAAGACTCCCTCGCGTAACTTAATTTAGAAAATGGGGTTTTCAAAAGCCCGTGGAAACATTCAGGACTCCTGTAGCGATTCCCCCTGCTCTTGCGTCCTTTTGTGACATCCTGTTGGTAGCACGGGTACGGGCACCGCAGGAACGCAGTGACCAAGGGGTCACAGCCGAGATGTAGCGGCGCTCTCTGCGTGCGCCTCCCCGGGAGACGTCTGTCTCCCCTGAAACAATCTGGTGACCGCAGAAGGGCAGCTCGAGGAAGTCACAGCAACCTCTTAGGCCCAGCAAAAGCCAGAAAAGCGACAGCGGTGCAAACGCTGTGTATTGTGAAGCTTTTTGCCTGTTTTGTTTGGTGACCTTTGGGTCAATTAAACTGCATTTTATTTTTTGGTGGGTTTTCTCCTGTCTTGCTTTTAGAGCAAGGCTGATATTTTTGCGTGATTCTCTCGCCCGATTTTCAGTCTTCAGCTTCTTCTCAGGTGGCACTGCGATTTTCAAAGAAAGCTCTTCCTTTCGGTTCAGTTCAGTTGCTGTCGTTCGGTTCTTAAATGGTAGCAACGTTTAGTATTCTATATTAGATAGTTTATGACCACAGACAGTAATGGGACATACATGGATAGACGTGAAATGTAAGTTGTCAAAATATTTATTGCCCTACAATTCTCGGAGGTAGGGGTGTGTTTCCTGGGGTTTCAAAATCTATTTCACTAAAAAGGTTTGTAACAAATCCTGCAAAGTGTTCAGCCCGTACCGGGCGACCTGGCTGTCGTCAGCCTGTGCGTACAAGGAGTGGTGGGCCATTAGCCGAATGTGTGTTAACCGACACGCGTGGAGCAATTCCGCATCCGTCTGCTTCTGTGGCAAAGCGGGTGCCCGCTCCTGTCCTACGGACACGTTCCACAGAGGGGGGAGGCACAATTAGTTTTCCTGAATCCGGGATGTTCGTTTTGAGTTCGTTTTGTGATGCGTCTCCTCATAATTTGAGGCATGGGTAGCGTGTGAATTCCTAGTTAAAATTCTCACAGTTAAAAAGGCAAAACTTCTCCCGAGAAAAAAAATTTCAAATTTGATTGCATAATGAAACGAGGCCTGTTTTTCTGCACAGAAACGATTTGTGCAAATCGTCCTGAATTACAAGCGTGTATACCCAGATGTGTACACTCCAAGTTGGCAGATAGGCTGCAGCAGAAATGTAAAGCATGCTTTAAGGTGAAAGATGGCTGTAACTGTGATGAAAACTTTAAGGTTCGTACTAGATGCTTTTAAAGTAGGATTTTTAACAGGCAGGCGCAGCGGCAATTTTAGAGCTGAGTGGTGCCGAATATTACCCATTTACAGACAGAATTCTCGGTACTGTCTTAGATTTACATCGAATTTCTATCAAATGAGCCACCTAGCCTTCCTATATAGTATATTTTGGTGCCCCGATATTACTTGGCGTATTTCATAAGTATACCTTTTATGGCCGTTTCTCGTGCTTTTCCGAGAGAGCTGCTTTACTTTTTCATAGTTGCACGGTTTTTGAATGCCTCTTCTGCCTTTCAGATCTTCTCTTTCTCCTACGCCTTAAATACTCGTACAAGAACGTGCAGAAAATGTTATGTGCAGCTGTAACGTGCTTTGGGGTTTTTTTTGGTAGGATGAAATGGAAATACTGGGACTGGCGATCCAGAAGTCTGAAGAAGCCACCGTAAAGGACCGTCCCAGTGACTACCGTCGAGTTAGGATTATTAAAAGCACCAAAGCGACACGCTCGTAGAGATGGGGACTACCTCTGGACACGTGTTAATCCCGGTCAGGTGTCCTCGGGATACAGATGGTCTGCGCTTCCTGCTCTGACAAGACAGAAGCGATGAGCTTCAGGATGAGCTCCTGAAGACAGGAAAGAGGCCAGGTGCCGGGGTTCTTGTCTCTTTGTTTGTTTGTTTGTTTGTTTGTTTTGGGCGGGGGGTGGCGGGCGGGCGTGTGGGCGTGTGGCTTCCAAAACAGGGTGCGCGGTTGACTGCAGGTGGCAGCCTGCAGAGCTCTTTTGCTGCCTGACCTCGCCTTTTCTTTGTCACTCCTCTTTCATGGCATCTGCGCTGAAAGCCGGGGCGGTCAACGAAGAGACGTGGACAAAACGGGACGAACCGGCGCCGCTTCTGCCTGTTTTCCAGGCTTTGCCACGAACCAAGGAGCATCATCAGCCTCGTCACTGGTGGCGGCGAGTCCTGAGGTGGCTTAGGTGAGTCGAGCCTTCCAGGAACGTCCGTTGTCCGTAGCCTACGGCGTGTCATTTGGACGTCAGTCGGAAGGAGGTTTCCCTTTCTGAAAGGGCACCGGTTTCTCGTGCCAAGCGGTTGCCTCTCCTGAAGTTCCCACGAGAGGGGATCCTCGGAGACGATGCGCTGGGCAGCAGAAGTCATCAGCGAGGAGACGTCGCGCGCTCTATTAAATAGGGACAAAAAGAAAGACGATGTCCTTCCAAAGGCCCGAGCGCGGCACCTCTTCCGACGGCCGATGGCATGGCCGGCCTTTGGGCTCTGGGTCCCCCGTAACAGCGGGGACACGGCCAAACCCTGTTCCTCTGCGTGTTCGGCACAGCCAAAAGCCTTGGCCGGTCCGCCGGTCGTTTTCGGTAGCCTGGTGGATCGCGGCACCGGGGATTGGATTTCCCCCCGCCAAAAGTACAGCCGTTTGGGGAATCTCTTACCTTCCTGTTTTTTTCTATCGTAAAGGAGACTTTAAAAAAAGGGTTAAAGTCGTATAACGTGCAAACTGACTTGCAGGCTTTAAACGGCAACCGTCCACCGGCTGTAGCCTACAGCGTCTTAGGCGTCCCTAAGCGGCGAGGTATTTGTTCCAAATCTTTGAAAAGAGAGGCGACTGAAGGTAACGGGTTGGGTTTTTGGTTGGGTTTTTTTTCTAGTTTTTTTGTTTTTTGTTTTTCCCCCCCCTTTTCTTTAGGCGGAGCGCTCTGAAGAACCTGATTTCTGCCTGGCTTTCAGCGTCGCGTTTCCCCGGCAGCGCGGTAGCATCTCTCTCGGGCAGTGCCGCCGGCCAGATGTCCCTCCTCCTTGGGTAGGAGAGAAAGCAGCCCCCGGTCAAATGACAACTGCGCGTTCTGGAGACGGAGAGCGCAACGGTGGGGGTTCGGAGCTGTGCCAGTTGAATTAGCGCCGAAGAAAAAGTCCGAGGCTTTTCTAGCGTGAGTATTTTTCTTGGCCGTATCTAAACGCGCGCAGAGCTTTCCAGCGGCAGGGAAAGGGAAGGGAGGAGGCGCTTCCCCCCAGCGGGCGGAGGGTTTGTTACGCTGTTAGGCTGAGAAGGTGTTGCAAGTGGCACGGGTCAGTCTGAATAGGGACCTGAAGCGTCGGGATGGCTCCGGCTTTGGCAGGCCGTGCCGCCTTTGGAGCGGAGCTGTTTCCCCGCAATCCTCCTGTAGCTCAGCTCCTGTCCTGTCCGTGGCCGGAGGGAATTCCTCTACTCTCTTCGGTGCTCTTTCGTTTGATGATGCTGATCTCCGGTTGGGGTTTGCTGTTTGTTTTGCAGGTGCCTCGTTGTCCGCATCTCGTGCTGCTCGACAGATGCCCCGGCCCGGGTTTGCAGCCGGTGGTGGAGCCGCCTGAGGGGAAGGGGCCAGCCCTGGGTCTGGTCGTTCGGTGCATTTTTTGGGGCGAATTAAAAAAACCGGTGTGTGTGTGGGGGGGGGGGTGGTGGTGTGATGATGTCATTTGGGGCAGCCGGATGTCAGCGGGGGAGCGACGGTGCGGCGGAGGAGCAGGTGAGTGGGGGTTAAGTGGGGTTCCCCCCACAAGAGGGTGGGTCACGGCCCCCAAACGCCTGAAAACTTGGTGCGGGGCAGGTGGTTGGGGTTTTGGGCGGTGGTGTTTAAAAAATGTTAAAAGCTGTATATGCGGGGGTGAGGCATTGGAGTAGAGAACAATCTCTCATTTTTCTGTGTGTTGAAAAATAATATTCCCTTACGTATATAAAAGGAGTTCCAAATACCAACCCGTATCTCTAAAGATTCTGTATTATTTAATGGGAGTTTAGACGACGGAAAGATTTTTTTAAAAGATTTATTTATAAAGAGAGATTGAAGCGTCAAAGCGGATGTCTGGACAGGTCGCTAGTCCAATTGGATGTTGTCTATCTATCGTGCGTGTTAATCTGTAAGTCTAAACAGATGTGACTCTTAGCAGAGGTTCTGTCGAAGTGTATCAAGAGCATCCGTTTTCCCTAAGCCTTACCCACGGGTCGGTCAGTGCGGAGGCGTAAACGCCTGTGCTGTAGATGGTTCCAGACTGCAAAGAGAGCCTATCGCTAGAAGGGATTTCCAAACTGGCCCTCCCCTCTGCTCTCTCTTGCCGGCGTCCAAGCGCTTTCAAAAGCGCTTTAAGCAGGAGTGTTGATTCCCAGGAGGATAGGGAAGCTCTACAGAGAGACTTAGGTAGATTGGATCGTTGGGCCAACATCAGTGGTATGAGTTTCAACAAGGGCGAGCGCCAGGTTCTGCGCGTGGGCCACAATAACCCCGAGCAGCGCTACAGGCTTGGGGAAATGTGGCTGGAAAACCACCTGGAAGAAAGAGACCTGGGGGTTCTAATGGACAAGCGGCTGAACGTGAGCCGGCAGTGTGCCCAGGTGGCCACGAAAGCCAACGGCATCCTGGCTTGTATTAGAAACAGCGTGAGCAGCAGAAGTAGGGAGGCGATTGTGCCCCTGTACTCGGCACTGGTGAGGCCACACCTGGAGTATTGCGTCCGGTTTTGGGCACCTCAATCCAAGAGAGATGTCGAGGTGCTGGAGCGAGTGCAGAGGAGGGCAACGAAGCTGGTGAAGGGCCTGGAAAACAAATCCTATGAAGAGCGGTTGAAGGAGCTGGGACTGTTTAGTATGAGGAAGAGGGGGCTGAGGGGAGACCTCGTCACTCTCTTAACACTACTTGAAAGGACACTGTAGAGAGGTCGGTGCTGGTCTCCTGGCACAGGTAGGTAACGACAGAACGAGAGGGAACGGCTTCAAGCTCCAACAGGGTAGGTTTAGACTGGACATTAGGAAAGAATGTTTCACAGAGGGAGTGGTCGGGCATTGGAACAGGCTACCCAGGGAGGTGGTCGAGTCACCATCCCTGGATGTGTTTAAGAACCGTCGAGATGTGGTGTTGGGGGATATGGTGTAGGGGAGAACTTTGTAGAGTAGGGTAGATGGTTGGACTCGATGATGCCAAGGGTCTCTTGCAACCTAGACGATTCTATGATTCTATGAAAAGCAGCCCCTTCCCCCGTTTCCCCTCCCGCCCTGGGGAGCTGGATCGGTGCAGCGGGACAGGAGGAAAAAAACGCAGCCCCGTTTTCCTGCAGGGACGCAAAGCTCCCCGATGTCTCTGTGGTGGATAAGGCGGCACCCCCGCCTGCCTTCCTGGACGCCGGCGGACTGGCTGCTGTCGCCCCCACGGCCCCCGGGGCCACGCGCAGAGCGCCGCGGCGTCCCTGGGGCTGGTTGCGGGGCGAACACCGGAGGTTTTTGGCGCCGAGGCGACGGCTGCGGCTGCCCGGACTGCGAGCGGGGACAGGGCAGAGAGCGGGAAGGCCTGCCCGCCGGTAAGTGGTCACGGTCCCTGGGTGGAGGGAAGCGGGCTGAGAGCGGTCACCGCTCATGGCCCCGGTGAGGTCTCAGAGGGGGACAAGGAAGGGGGCGTGGGCGTGGGCGCTGTCCGGTGCTTTCCGCCCGCTGCGGACCGGTCCGCAGCGATTTCTGGGCTGGCCGCCGTTTTCCCCCGGCCCCCTCCGGTTCCGGAGCGGCTCGGCCCGCCCATACCGCGCGCCCATTGGTCGCGGTGCCGTAAGCGGCGTCCGTCCTCTAGGAGCCCCCGTCCCATTGGTCGATCGCGCCGTCAATCTCCAGCGCCTCCCAGTCCGGCCAATCGGAGCGCGGCAGGCGATCCGACCAATCGGAGCGGGGCGGTCGCGTTGTGATTGGCTCGTCCTCCTGTCAATCCGCCCGGGGCGGTTGCCGTGGTGAGGAAGCCCCGCCTGGTCGCGCATGCGCAGTAGTAAGGACGGCGCCGCCCTCACTACTGCGCATGCGCCACCGGGCGGGGCGTCCTCACCATGGCAACCGCCCCCGGGCGGATTGACAGGAGGACGAGCCAATCACAGCGCGACCGCCGCGCTCCGATTGGTCGGATCGCCTGCCGCGCTCCGATTGGCCGGGGTGGGAGGCGCTGAAGATTGACGGCGCGACCGACCAATGGGACGGGCTCCCCGAGGACGGAAGCCGCTTCCGGCGCCGTGACCAATGGGCGCGCCGCATGGGCGGGCCGAGCCCCTCCGGAAGCGGAGGGGGCCGGGGGAAAATGGCGGCGCGCGCGGAAGCGGCTGCGGCGCGGCGCGGACCGGACCGCACCGCACCGCACCGCACCGGCGCGGGCGGAAAGCACCGGGCAGCCGGACAGCGTCGCGGTGCCGCTGGGCAGCGTCGCGGTGCCGCTGGACAGCGTCGCGAGGCAGCTGGACAGCGTCGAGGCCAGCGGGGGGGCGCGGGGAAGGCGGCCGGGGTCCCGAGGCGGCTCCGAGGGGAGACGGCGTTGCGGGGGGGCGGGCTGAGGCGTCTGGGGAGGTGCTCGCGGCTCCCGGGGCTGGCAAACGGGCTCGCGTGGCTGGTGTTGGGGCTTCAGCCGGAGAGGGAGTCGTGTGGCTTTGGGCTGAGGGGCGGGGGTGGAGTCCGGCGTTTTGGGGACTTGCGCAGAGGCTCAGCGGCTGGGTTTTGGGGCTCGGAAGGGGGCAGTAAGTGATGCGGTTTGGGGGCGGAGAGCAGAAGCCGTTTTGGCTGGTTCTGCAGGGGGGGTGGGCAGGAGGGCGTTGGGGGCTGCGGGGGAAAGCAGGGGCTGGGCGGGCTGCGGGGTGCTCAAACAGCAGGTGAGGTTTTCAAATCTGCAACTTGTAACTGTTGCAGCTTTATTCTGGCTTCCTCCATTTTTGCAAAAGCTTCTGTTGCTAGACAGAGCATTCCTCTGTGTATCAGCTACTTGAGCTAGTTTATTTCAATGCGTCTGATCAGGTTTGTCTGTTGAGCAAAGTGGCATTTAAAGGTGACGTTTCACCGGATGCCAGCGGCTGTGCCTTATTTCCAGTATAAAGATGTATTCCCCAAATATCAGAGTGGGATATAACAACTGCAGCTGGTCAAAAGTAACACTGAAATGCAAAATTTAGAATTTCTTTTTTCCCATTGGCTCCTCCTCAGTATGAACACAAAGTTAATTTCTATTCTTAATTCCTATTTATGCTACATATATGAAGGATGAACGCGAGGAAAGGAGACCATAAAATACTGGCCTATTGCTATTTGTATGCTGTGCTTTGAACAGAAGAGACAAAACTGTCCTTTTTGTGAAATAATACTGGCTGTATCAGTGCCGTCCTCGTGTTTTTATTCAAAAATGTGAGATTTGTTGCCCCGAATGGTGAGAGTAGTTTTTGTTAATGGAAGTCGCAAGAGGTTCTGCCACCTTAAAAACCATAGAATCATAGAATGGTTAGAATTGGAAGGGACCTTCAAGATCATCGTGTTGCAGCCCCCCTGCCTTGGGCAGGGACGCCTCCACTAGAGCGGGTTGCTCAAAGCCCCGTCCAGCCTGGCCTTAAACACTTCCAGGGATGGGGCATCCACAGCTTCCCCGGGCAACCTGTTCCAGTGCCTCACCACCCTCACGGTAAAGAATTTCCTCCTAATATCTAGTCTGAATCTCCCCTCTTCCGATTTAAAATCGTTACCCCTTGTCCTGTCGCTACCTTTCCCGACAGAGAGTCCCTCTCCGGCTCTCCCGTAGGCTCCCTTCAGATATTGGAAGGCTGCTCTGAGGTCTCCCCGGAGCCTTCTCTTCTCCAGGCTGAACAACCCCAGCTCTCTCAGTCTCTCTTCACAGGGGAGGTGCTCCGTCCCTCCGATGGTTTTCGTGGCCCTCCGCTGGGCCCCTTCCAACAGGTCCACGTCCTTCCCGTGTCGAGGACTCCAAAGCTGGACACCGTACTCCAGGTGGGGTCTCGCGTGCGCAGAGTAGAGGGGGGTAGAATCGCCTCCCGTGACCCGCTGGCCACGCTTCTCTTGATGCAGCCCAGGGTGGGGTTGGCTTTCTGGGCTGCCAGCGCGCGTTGCCGGCTCGTACTGACGTGTAATAATGCTACTGATGTACCGTTAGCAGCCTCGTGTTAAAAGAAGCAAGAAGCTGTAATATCCTTAATTTAGACAGTTTTTACGTGAAATGGTGCATCCTCACTGTTTTGTCACTTTCAGGAGCGAGCAATTGACCGAGAGCAGGAGAGAGACCTTTTCCAGCAAGAGATAGGGAAGCCGGAACAACAGCTTAAGGTTCCACAAAGGATTCGGCCTGTCAGCGAGCATCAAACCGGAGAGGTAACGCGCGCTATTGCTTGTACTCAAGGGATCTAAATGGTACGCTGACAGCCGTTCGGATACCCTAGGGAAGCTGTTTTATGGTGTCCCTAACCTGCATCCGTTCGCAAGGCAGGAAAGGAAATCCCCCGAGATGAAAGGCTACGGTGTCGGGGGAACGTGGGGAAAGTGTGTTCTGGGTGTTTTTTGAGTCGGTCGGTTGGATGTTTTTAGTAGCAGACACACAGAAGCCTCGTAACTTTCAAAAAGACTCCCTCGCGTAACTTAATTTAGAAAATGGGGTTTTCAAAAGCCCGTGGAAACATTCAGGACTCCTGTAGCGATTCCCCCTGCTCTTGCGTCCTTTTGTGACATCCTGTTGGTAGCACGGGTACGGGCACCGCAGGAACGCAGTGACCAAGGGGTCACAGCCGAGACGTAGCGGCGCTCTCTGCGTGCGCCTCCCCGGGAGACGTCTGTCTCCCCTGAAACAATCTGGTGACCGCAGAAGGGCAGCTCGAGGAAGTCACAGCAACCTCTTAGGCCCAGCAAAAGCCAGAAAAGCGACAGCGGTGCAAACGCTGTGTATTGTGAAGCTTTTTGCCTGTTTTGTTTGGTGACCTTTGGGTCAATTAAACTGCATTTTATTTTTTGGTGGGTTTTCTCCTGTCTTGCTTTTAGAGCAAGGCTGATATTTTTGCGTGATTCTCTCGCCCGATTTTCAGTCTTCAGCTTCTTCTCAGGTGGCACTGCGATTTTCAAAGAAAGCTCTTCCTTTCGGTTCAGTTCAGTTGCTGTCGTTCGGTTCTTAAATGGTAGCAACGTTTAGTATTCTATATTAGATAGTTTATGACCACAGACAGTAATGGGACATACATGGATAGACGTGAAATGTAAGTTGTCAAAATATTTATTGCCCTACAATTCTCGGAGGTAGGGGTGTGTTTCCTGGGGTTTCAAAATCTATTTCACTAAAAAGGTTTGTAACAAATCCTGCAAAGTGTTCAGCCCGTACCGGGCGACCTGGCTGTCGTCAGCCTGTGCGTACAAGGAGTGGTGGGCCATTAGCCGAATGTGTGTTAACCGACACGCGTGGAGCAATTCCGCATCCGTCTGCTTCTGTGGCAAAGCGGGTGCCCGCTCCTGTCCTACGGACACGTTCCACAGAGGGGGGAGGCACAATTAGTTTTCCTGAATCCGGGATGTTCGTTTTGAGTTCGTTTTGTGATGCGTCTCCTCATAATTTGAGGCATGGGCAGCGTGTGAATTCCTAGTTAAAATTCTCACAGTTAAAAAGGCAAAACTTCTCCCGAGAAAAAAAATTTCAAATTTGATTGCATAATGAAACGAGGCCTGTTTTTCTGCACAGAAACGATTTGTGCGAATCGTCCTGAATTACAAGCGTGTATACCCAGATGTGTACACTCCAAGTTGGCAGATAGGCTGCAGCAGCAATGTAAAGCATGCTTTAAGGTGAAAGATGGCTGTAACTGTGATGAAAACTTTAAGGTTCGTACTAGATGCTTTTAAAGTAGGATTTTTCACAGGCAGGCGCAGCGGCAATTTTAGAGCCGAGTGGTGCCGAATATTACCCATTTACAGACAGAATTCTCGGTACTGTCTTAGATTTACATCGAATTTCTATCAAATGAGCCACCTAGCCTTCCTATATAGTATATTTTGGTGCCCCGATATTACTTGGCGTATTTCATAAGTATACCTTTTATGGCCGTTTCTCGTGCTTTTCCGAGAGAGCTGCTTTACTTTTTCATAGTTGCACGGTTTTTGAATGCCTCTTCTGCCTTTCAGATCTTCTCTTTCTCCTACGCCTTAAATACTCGTACAAGAACGTGCAGAAAATGTTATGTGCAGCTGTAACGTGCTTTGGGGTTTTTTTTGGTAGGATGAAATGGAAATACTGGGACTGGCGATCCAGAAGTCTGAAGAAGCCACCGTAAAGGACCGTCCCAGTGACTACCGTCGAGTTAGGATTATTAAAAGCACCAAAGCGACACGCTCGTAGAGATGGGGACTACCTCTGGACACGTGTTAATCCCGGTCAGGTGTCCTCGGGATACAGATGGTCTGCGCTTCCTGCTCTGACAAGACAGAAGCGATGAGCTTCAGGATGAGCTCCTGAAGACAAGAAAGAGGCCAGGTGCCGGGGTTCTTGTCTCTTTGTTTGTTTGTTTGTTTGTTTGTTTTGGGCGGGGGGTGGCGGGCGGGCGGGCGGGCGTGTGGCTTCCAAAACAGGGTGCGCGGTTGACTGCAGGTGGCAGCCTGCAGAGCTCTTTTGCTGCCTGACCTCGCCTTTTCTTTGTCACTCCTCTTTCATGGCATCTGCGCTGAAAGCCGGGGCGGTCAACGAAGAGACGTGGACAAAACGGGACGAACCGGCGCCGCTTCTGCCTGTTTTCCAGGCTTTGCCACGAACCAAGGAGCATCATCAGCCTCGTCACTGGTGGCGGCGAGTCCTGAGGTGGCTTAGGTGAGTCGAGCCTTCCAGGAACGTCCGTTGTCCGTAGCCTACGGCGTGTCATTTGGACGTCAGTCGGAAGGAGGTTTCCCTTTCTGAAAGGGCACCGGTTTCTCGTGCCAAGCGGTTGCCTCTCCTGAAGTTCCCACGAGAGGGGATCCTCGGAGACGATGCGCTGGGCAGCAGAAGTCATCAGCGAGGAGACGTCGCGCGCTCTATTAAATAGGGACAAAAAGAAAGACGATGTCCTTCCAAAGGCCCGAGCGCGGCACCTCTTCCGACGGCCGATGGCATGGCCGGCCTTTGGGCTCTGGGTCCCCCGTAACAGCGGGGACACGGCCAAACCCTGTTCCTCTGCGTGTTCGGCACAGCCAAAAGCCTTGGCCGGTCCGCCGGTCGTTTTCGGTAGCCTGGTGGACTGCGGCACCGGGGATTGGATTTCCCCCCGCCAAAAGTACAGCCGTTTGGGGAATCTCTTACCTTCCTGTTTTTTTCTATCGTAAAGGAGACTTTAAAAAAAGGGTTAAAGTCGTATAACGTGCAAACTGACTTGCAGGCTTTAAACGGCAACCGTCCACCGGCTGTAGCCTACAGCGTCTTAGGCGTCCCTAAGCGGCGAGGTATTTGTTCCAAATCTTTGAAAAGAGAGGCGACTGAAGGTAACGGGTTGGGTTTTTGGTTGGGTTTTTTTTCTAGTTTTTTTGTTTTTTGTTTTTCCCCCCCCTTTTCTTTAGGCGGAGCGCTCTGAAGAACCTGATTTCTGCCTGGCTTTCAGCGTCGCGTTTCCCCGGCAGTGCGGTAGCATCTCTCTCGGGCAGTGCCGCCGGCCAGATGTCCCTCCTCCTTGGGTAGGAGAGAAAGCAGCCCCCGGTCAAATGACAACTGCGCGTTCTGGAGACGGAGAGCGCAACGGTGGGGGTTCGGAGCTGTGCCAGTTGAATTAGCGCCGAAGAAAAAGTCCGAGGCTTTTCTAGCGTGAGTATTTTTCTTGGCCGTATCTAAACGCGCGCAGAGCTTTCCAGCGGCAGGGAAAGGGAAGGGAGGAGGCGCTTCCCCCCAGCGGGCGGAGGGTTTGTTACGCTGTTAGGCTGAGAAGGTGTTGCAAGTGGCACGGGTCAGTCTGAATAGGGACCTGAAGCGTCGGGATGGCTCCGGCTTTGGCAGGCCGTGCCGTCTTTGGAGCGGAGCTGTTTCCCCGCAATCCTCCTGTAGCTCAGCTCCTGTCCTGTCCCTCGGCCGGAGGGAATTCCTCTACTCTCTTCGGTGCTCTTTCGTTTGATGATGCTGATCTCCGGTTGGGGTTTGCTGTTTGTTTTGCAGGTGCCTCGTTGTCCGCGTCTCGTGCTGCTCGACAGATGCCCCGGCCCGGGTTTGCAGCCGGTGGTGGAGCCGCCTGAGGGGAAGGGGCCAGCCCTGGGTCTGGTCGTTCGGTGCATTTTTTGGGGCGAATTAAAAAAACCGGTGTGTGTGTGGGGGGGGGTGGTGGTGTGATGATGTCATTTGGGGCAGCCGGATGTCAGCGGGGGAGCGACGGTGCGGCGGAGGAGCAGGTGAGTGGGGGTTAAGTGGGGTTCCCCCCACAAGAGGGTGGGTCACGGCCCCCAAACGCCTGAAAACTTGGTGCGGGGCAGGTGGTTGGGGTTTTGGGCGGTGGTGTTTAAAAAATGTTAAAAGCTGTATATGCGGGGGTGAGGCATTGGAGTAGAGAACAATCTCTCATTTTTCTGTGTGTTGAAAAATAATATTCCCTTACGTATATAAAAGGAGTTCCAAATACCAACCCGTATCTCTAAGGATTCTGTATTATTTAATGGGAGTTTAGACGACGGAAAGATTTTTTAAAAGATTTATTTATAAAGAGAGATTGAAGCGTCAAAGCGGATGTCTGGACAGGTCGCTAGTCCAATTGGATGTTGTCTATCTATCGTGCGTGTTAATCTGTAAGTCTAAACAGATGTGACTCTTAGCAGACGTTCTGTCGAAGTGTATCAAGAGCATCCCTTTTCCCTAAGTCTTACCCACGGGTCGGTCAGTGCGGAGGCGTAAACGCCTGTGCTGTAGATGGTTCCAGACTGCAAAGAGAGCCTATCGCTAGAAGGGATTTCCAAACTGGCCCTCCCCTCTGCTCTCTCTTGCCGGCGTCCAAGCGCTTTCAAAAGCGCTTTAAGCAGGAGTGTTGATTCCCAGGAGGATAGGGAAGCTCTACAGAGAGACTTAGGTAGATTGGATCGTTGGGCCAACATCAGTGGTATGCGTTTCAACAAGGGCAAGTGCCAGGTTCTGCGCGTGGGCCACAATAACCCCGAGCAGCGCTACAGGCTTGGGGAAACGTGGCTGGAAAACCACCTGGAAGAAAGAGACCTGGGGGTTCTAATGGACAAGCGGCTGAACGTGAGCCGTCAGTGTGCCCAGGTGGCCACGAAAGCCAACGGCATCCTGGCTTGTATTAGAAACAGCGTGAGCAGCAGAAGTAGGGAGGCGATTGTGCCCCTGTACTCGGCACTGGTGAGGCCACACCTGGAGTATTGCGTCCGGTTTTGGGCACCTCAATCCAAGAGAGATGTCGAGGTGCTGGAGCGAGTGCAGAGGAGGGCAACGAAGCTGGTGAAGGGCCTGGAAAACAAATCCTATGAAGAGCGGTTGAAGGAGCTGGGACTGTTTAGTATGAGGAAGAGGGGGCTGAGGGGAGACCTCGTCACTCCCTAAAACTACTTGAAAGGACACTGTAGAGAGGTCGGTGCTGGTCTCTTGGCACAGGTAGGTAATGACAGAACGAGAGGGAACGGCTTCAAGCTCCAACAGGGTAGGTTTAGACTGGACATTAGGAAAGAATGTTTCACAGAGGGAGTGGTCGGGCATTGGAACAGGCTACCCAGGGAGGTGGTCGAGTCACCATCCCTGGATGTGTTTAAGAACCGTCGAGATGTGGTGTTGGGGGATATGGTGTAGGGGAGAACTTTGTAGAGTAGGGTAGATGGTTGGACTCGATGATGCCAAGGGTCTCTTGCAACCTAGACGATTCTATGATTCTATGAAAAGCAGCCCCTTCCCCCGTTTCCCCTCCCGCCCTGGGGAGCTGGATCGGTGCAGCGGGACAGGAGGAAAAAAACCCAGCCCCGTTTTCCTGCAGGGACGCAAAGCTCCCCGATGTCTCTGTGGTGGATAAGGCGGCACCCCCGCCTGCCTTCCTGGACGCCGGCGGACTGGCTGCTGTCGCCCCCACGGCCCCCGGGGCCACGCGCAGAGCGCCGCGGCGTCCCTGGGGCTGGTTGCGGGGCGAACACCGGAGGTTTTTGGCGCCGAGGCGACGGCTGCGGCTGCCCGGACTGCGAGCGGGGACAGGGCAGAGAGCGGGAAGGCCTGCCCGCCGGTAAGTGGTCACGGTCCCTGGGTGGAGGGAAGCGGGCTGAGAGCGGTCACCGCTCATGGCCCCGGTGAGGTCTCAGAGGGGGACAAGGAAGGGGGCGTGGGCGTGGGCGCTGCCCGGCTGCCCGGTGCTTTCCGCCCGCTGCGGACCGGTCCGCAGCGATTTCTGGGCTGGCCGCCGTTTTCCCCCGGCCCCCTCCGGTTCCGGAGCGGCTCGGCCCGCCCATACCGCGCGCCCATTGGTCGCGGTGCCGTAAGCGGCGTCCGTCCTCTAGGAGCCCCCGTCCCATTGGTCGATCGCGCCGTCAATCTCCAGCGCCTCCCAGTCCGGCCAATCGGAGCGCGGCAGGCGATCCGACCAATCGGAGCGGGGCGGTCGCGTTGTGATTGGCTCGTCCTCCTGTCAATCCGCCCGGGGGCGGTTGCCATGGTGAGGAAGCCCCGCCTGGTCGCGCATGCGCAGTAGTAAGGACGGCGCCGCCCTCACTACTGCGCATGCGCCACAGGGCGGGGCGTCCTCACCATGGCAACCGCCCCCGGGCGGATTGACAGGAGGACGAGCCAATCACAGCGCGACCGCCGCGCTCCGATTGGTCGGATCGCCTGCCGCGCTCCGATTGGCCGGGGTGGGAGGCGCTGAAGATTGACGGCGCGACCGACCAATGGGACGGGCTCCCCGAGGACGGAAGCCGCTTCCGGCGCCGTGACCAATGGGCGCGCCGCATGGGCGGGCCGAGCCGCTCCGGAAGCGGAGGGGGCCGGGGGAAAATGGCGGCGCGCGCAGAAGCGGCTGCGGCGCGGCGCGGACCGGACCGCACCGCACCGCACCGCACCGGACCGGCGCGGGCGGAAAGCACCGGGCAGCCGGACAGCGTCGCGGTGCCGCTGGGCAGCGTCGCGGTGCCGCTGGGCAGCGTCGCGGTGCCGCTGGGCAGCGTCGCGGTGCCGCTGGGCAGCGTCGAGGCCAGCGGGGGGGCGCGGGGAAGGCGGCCGGGGTCCCGAGGCGGCTCCGAGGGGAGACGGCGTTGCGGGGGGGCGGGCTGAGGCGTCTGGGGAGGTGCTCGCGGCTCCCGGGGCTGGCAAACGGGCTCGCGTGGCTGGCAAACGGGCTCGCGTGGCTGGTGTTGGGGCTTCAGCCGGAGAGGGAGTCGTGTGGCTTTGGGCTGAGGGGCGGGGGTGGAGTCCGGCGTTTTGGGGACTCGAGCAGAGGCTCAGCGGCTGGGTTTTGGGGCTCGGAAGGGGGCAGTAAGTGATGCGGTTTGGGGGCGGAGAGCAGAAGCCGTTTTGGCTGGTTCTGCAGGGGGGGTGGGCAGGAGGGCGTTGGGGGCTGCGGGGGAAAGCAGGGGCTGGGCGGGCTGCGGGGTGCTCAAACAGCAGGTGAGGTTTTCAAATCTGCAACTTGTAACTGTTGCAGCTTTATTCTGGCTTCCTCCATTTTTGCAAAAGCTTCTGTTGCTAGACAGAGCATTCCTCTGTGTATCAGCTACTTGAGCTAGTTTATTTCAATGCGTCTGATCAGGTTTGTCTGTTGAGCAAAGTGGCATTTAAAGGTGACGTTTCACCGGATGCCAGCGGCTGTGCCTTATTTCCAGTATAAAGATGTATTCCCCAAATATCAGAGTGGGATATAACAACTGCAGCTGGTCAAAAGTAACACTGAAATGCAAAATTTAGAATTTCTTTTTTCCCATTGGCTCCTCCTCAGTATGAACACAAAGTTAATTTCTATTCTTAATTCCTATTTATGCTACATATATGAAGGATGAACGCGAGGAAAGGAGACCATAAAATACTGGCCTATTGCTATTTGTATGCTGTGCTTTGAACAGAAGAGACAAAACTGTCCTTTTTGTGAAATAATACTGGCTGTATCAGTGCCGTCCTCGTGTTTTTATTCAAAAATGTGAGATTTGTTGCCCCGAATGGTGAGAGTAGTTTTTGTTAATGGAAGTCGCAAGAGGTTCTGCCACCTTAAAAACCATAGAATCATAGAATGGTTAGAATTGGAAGGGACCTTCAAGATCATCGTGTTGCAGCCCCCCTGCCTTGGGCAGGGACGCCTCCACTAGAGCGGGTTGCTCAAAGCCCCGTCCAGCCTGGCCTTAAACACTTCCAGGGATGGGGCATCCACAGCTTCCCCGGGCAACCTGTTCCAGTGCCTCACCACCCTCACGGTAAAGAATTTCCTCCTAATATCTAGTCTGAATCTCCCCTCTTCCGATTTAAAATCGTTACCCCTTGTCCTGTCGCTACCTTTCCCGACAGAGAGTCCCTCTCCGGCTCTCCCGTAGGCTCCCTTCAGATATTGGAAGGCTGCTCTGAGGTCTCCCCGGAGCCTTCTCTTCTCCAGGCTGAACAACCCCAGCTCTCTCAGTCTCTCTTCACAGGGGAGGTGCTCCGTCCCTCCGATGGTTTTCGTGGCCCTCCGCTGGGCCCCTTCCAACAGGTCCACGTCCTTCCCGTGTCGAGGACTCCAAAGCTGGACACCGTACTCCAGGTGGGGTCTCGCGTGCGCAGAGTAGAGGGGGGTAGAATCGCCTCCCGTGACCCGCTGGCCACGCTTCTCTTGATGCAGCCCAGGGTGGGGTTGGCTTTCTGGGCTGCCAGCGCGCGTTGCCGGCTCGTACTGACGTGTAATAATGCTACTGATGTACCGTTAGCAGCCTCGTGTTAAAAGAAGCAAGAAGCTGTAATATCCTTAATTTAGACAGTTTTTACGTGAAATGGTGCATCCTCACTGTTTTGTCACTTTCAGGAGCGAGCAATTGACCGAGAGCAGGAGAGAGACCTTTTCCAGCAAGAGATAGGGAAGCCGGAACAACAGCTTAAGGTTCCACAAAGGATTCGGCCTGTCAGCGAGCATCAAACCGGAGAGGTAACGCGCGCTATTGCTTGTACTCAAGGGATCTAAATGGTACGCTGACAGCCGTTCGGATACCCTAGGGAAGCTGTTTTATGGTGTCCCTAACCTGCATCCGTTCGCAAGGCAGGAAAGGAAATCCCCCGAGATGAAAGGCTACGGTGTCGGGGGAACGTGGGGAAAGTGTGTTCTGGGTGTTTTTTGAGTCGGTCGGTTGGATGTTTTTAGTAGCAGACACACAGAAGCCTCGTAACTTTCAAAAAGACTCCCTCGCGTAACTTAATTTAGAAAATGGGGTTTTCAAAAGCCCGTGGAAACATTCAGGACTCCTGTAGCGATTCCCCCTGCTCTTGCGTCCTTTTGTGACATCCTGTTGGTAGCACGGGTACGGGCACCGCAGGAACGCAGTGACCAAGGGGTCACAGCCGAGACGTAGCGGCGCTCTCTGCGTGCGCCTCCCCGGGAGACGTCTGTCTCCCCTGAAACAATCTGGTGACCGCAGAAGGGCAGCTCGAGGAAGTCACAGCAACCTCTTAGGCCCAGCAAAAGCCAGAAAAGCGACAGCGGTGCAAACGCTGTGTATTGTGAAGCTTTTTGCCTGTTTTGTTTGGTGACCTTTGGGTCAATTAAACTGCATTTTATTTTTTGGTGGGTTTTCTCCTGTCTTGCTTTTAGAGCAAGGCTGATATTTTTGCGTGATTCTCTCGCCCGATTTTCAGTCTTCAGCTTCTTCTCAGGTGGCACTGCGATTTTCAAAGAAAGCTCTTCCTTTCGGTTCAGTTCAGTTGCTGTCGTTCGGTTCTTAAATGGTAGCAACGTTTAGTATTCTATATTAGATAGTTTATGACCACAGACAGTAATGGGACATACATGGATAGACGTGAAATGTAAGTTGTCAAAATATTTATTGCCCTACAATTCTCGGAGGTAGGGGTGTGTTTCCTGGGGTTTCAAAATCTATTTCACTAAAAAGGTTTGTAACAAATCCTGCAAAGTGTTCAGCCCGTACCGGGCGACCTGGCTGTCGTCAGCCTGTGCGTACAAGGAGTGGTGGGCCATTAGCCGAATGTGTGTTAACCGACACGCGTGGAGCAATTCCGCATCCGTCTGCTTCTGTGGCAAAGCGGGTGCCCGCTCCCGTCCTACGGACACGTTCCACAGAGGGGGGAGGCACAATTAGTTTTCCTGAATCCGGGATGTTCGTTTTGAGTTCGTTTTGTGATGCGTCTCCTCATAATTTGAGGCATGGGTAGCGTGTGAATTCCTAGTTAAAATTCTCACAGTTAAAAAGGCAAAACTTCTCCCGAGAAAAAAAATTTCAAATTTGATTGCATAATGAAACGAGGCCTGTTTTTCTGCACAGAAACGATTTGTGCAAATCGTCCTGAATTACAAGCGTGTATACCCAGATGTGTACACTCCAAGTTGGCAGATAGGCTGCAGCAGAAATGTAAAGCATGCTTTAAGGTGAAAGATGGCTGTAACTGTGATGAAAACTTTAAGGTTCGTACTAGATGCTTTTAAAGTAGGATTTTTAACAGGCAGGCGCAGCGGCAATTTTAGAGCTGAGTGGTGCCGAATATTACCCATTTACAGACAGAATTCTCGGTACTGTCTTAGATTTACATCGAATTTCTATCAAATGAGCCACCTAGCCTTCCTATATAGTATATTTTGGTGCCCCGATATTACTTGGCGTATTTCATAAGTATACCTTTTATGGCCGTTTCTCGTGCTTTTCCGAGAGAGCTGCTTTACTTTTTCATAGTTGCACGGTTTTTGAATGCCTCTTCTGCCTTTCAGATCTTCTCTTTCTCCTACGCCTTAAATACTCGTACAAGAACAGGCAGAAAATGTTATGTGCAGCTGTAACGTGCTTTGGGGTTTTTTTTGGTAGGATGAAATGGAAATACTGGGACTGGCGATCCAGAAGTCTGAAGAAGCCACCGTAAAGGACCGTCCCAGTGACTACCGTCGAGTTAGGATTATTAAAAGCACCAAAGCGACACGCTCGTAGAGATGGGGACTACCTCTGGACACGTGTTAATCCCGGTCAGGTGTCCTCGGGATACAGATGGTCTGCGCTTCCTGCTCTGACAAGACAGAAGCGATGAGCTTCAGGATGAGCTCCTGAAGACAAGAAAGAGGCCAGGTGCCGGGGTTCTTGTCTCTTTGTTTGTTTGTTTGTTTGTTTGTTTTGGGCGGGGGGTGGCGGGCGGGCGTGTGGGCGTGTGGCTTCCAAAACAGGGTGCGCGGTTGACTGCAGGTGGCAGCCTGCAGAGCTCTTTTGCTGCCTGACCTCGCCTTTTCTTTGTCACTCCTCTTTCATGGCATCTGCGCTGAAAGCCGGGGCGGTCAACGAAGAGACGTGGACAAAACGGGACGAACCGGCGCCGCTTCTGCCTGTTTTCCAGGCTTTGCCACGAACCAAGGAGCATCATCAGCCTCGTCACTGGTGGCGGCGAGTCCTGAGGTGGCTTAGGTGAGTCGAGCCTTCCAGGAACGTCCGTTGTCCGTAGCCTACGGCGTGTCATTTGGACGTCAGTCGGAAGGAGGTTTCCCTTTCTGAAAGGGCACCGGTTTCTCGTGCCAAGCGGTTGCCTCTCCTGAAGTTCCCACGAGAGGGGATCCTCGGAGACGATGCGCTGGGCAGCAGAAGTCATCAGCGAGGAGACGTCGCGCGCTCTATTAAATAGGGACAAAAAGAAAGACGATGTCCTTCCAAAGGCCCGAGCGCGGCACCTCTTCCGACGGCCGATGGCATGGCCGGCCTTTGGGCTCTGGGTCCCCCGTAACAGCGGGGACACGGCCAAACCCTGTTCCTCTGCGTGTTCGGCACAGCCAAAAGCCTTGGCCGGTCCGCCGGTCGTTTTCGGTAGCCTGGTGGATCGCGGCACCGGGGATTGGATTTCCCCCCGCCAAAAGTACAGCCGTTTGGGGAATCTCTTACCTTCCTGGTTTTTTCTATCGTAAAGGAGACTTTAAAAAAAGGGTTAAAGTCGTATAACGTGCAAACTGACTTGCAGGCTTTAAACGGCAACCGTCCACCGGCTGTAGCCTACAGCGTCTTAGGCGTCCCTAAGCGGCGAGGTATTTGTTCCAAATCTTTGAAAAGAGAGGCGACTGAAGGTAACGGGTTGGGTTTTTGGTTGGGTTTTTTTTCTAGTTTTTTTGTTTTTTGTTTTTCCCCCCCCTTTTCTTTAGGCGGAGCGCTCTGAAGAACCTGATTTCTGCCTGGCTTTCAGCGTCGCGTTTCCCCGGCAGCGCGGTAGCATCTCTCTCGGGCAGTGCCGCCGGCCAGATGTCCCTCCTCCTTGGGTAGGAGAGAAAGCAGCCCCCGGTCAAATGACAACTGCGCGTTCTGGAGACGGAGAGCGCAACGGTGGGGGTTCGGAGCTGTGCCAGTTGAATTAGCGCCGAAGAAAAAGTCCGAGGCTTTTCTAGCGTGAGTATTTTTCTTGGCCGTATCTAAACGCGCGCAGAGCTTTCCAGCGGCAGGGAAAGGGAAGGGAGGAGGCGCTTCCCCCCAGCGGGCGGAGGGTTTGTTACGCTGTTAGGCTGAGAAGGTGTTGCAAGTGGCACGGGTCAGTCTGAATAGGGACCTGAAGCGTCGGGATGGCTCCGGCTTTGGCAGGCCATGCCGTCTTTGGAGCGGAGCTGTTTCCCCGCAATCCTCCTGTAGCTCAGCTCCTGTCCTGTCCCTCGGCCGGAGGGAATTCCTCTACTCTCTTCGGTGCTCTTTCGTTTGATGATGCTGATCTCCGGTTGGGGTTTGCTGTTTGTTTTGCAGGTGCCTCGTTGTCCGCGTCTCGTGCTGCTCGACAGATGCCCCGGCCCGGGTTTGCAGCCGGTGGTGGAGCCGCCTGAGGGGAAGGGGCCAGCCCTGGGTCTGGTCGTTCGGTGCATTTTTTGGGACGAATTAAAAAAACCGGTGCGTGGGGGGGGGGGGTGGGGTGGTGTGATGATGTCATTTGGGGCAGCCGGATGTCAGCGGGGGAGCGACGGTGCGGCGGAGGAGCAGGTGAGTGGGGGTTAAGTGGGGTTCCCCCCACAAGAGGGTGGGTCACGGCCCCCAAACGCCTGAAAACTTGGTGCGGGGCAGGTGGTTGGGGTTTTGGGTGGTGGTGTTTAAAAAATGTTAAAAGCTGTATATGCGGGGGTGAGGCATTGGAGTAGAGAACAATCTCTCATTTTTCTGTGTGTTGAAAAATAATATTCCCTTACGTATATAAAAGGAGTTCAAAATACCAACCCGTATCTCTAAGGATTCTGTATTATTTAATGGGAGTTTAGACGACGGAAAGATTTTTTAAAAGATTTATTTATAAAGAGAGATTGAAGCGTCAAAGCGGATGTCTGGACAGGTCGCTAGTCCAATTGGATGTTGTCTATCTATCGTGCGTGTTAATCTGTAAGTCTAAACAGATGTGACTCTTAGCAGACGTTCTGTCGAAGTGTATCAAGAGCATCCCTTTTCCCTAAGTCTTACCCACGGGTCGGTCAGTGCGGAGGCGTAAACGCCTGTGCTGTAGATGGTTCCAGACTGCAAAGAGAGCCTATCGCTAGAAGGGATTTCCAAACTGGCCCTCCCCTCTGCTCTCTCTTGCCGGCGTCCAAGCGCTTTCAAAAGCGCTTTAAGCAGGAGTGTTGATTCCCAGGAGGATAGGGAAGCTCTACAGAGAGACTTAGGTAGATTGGATCGTTGGGCCAACATCAGTGGTATGAGTTTCAACAAGGGCAAGTGCCAGGTTCTGCGCGTGGGCCACAATAACCCCGAGCAGCGCTACAGGCTTGGGGAAATGTGGCTGGAAAACCACCTGGAAGAAAGAGACCTGGGGGTTCTAATGGGCAAGCGGCTGAACGTGAGCCGTCAGTGTGCCCAGGTGGCCACGAAAGCCAACGGCATCCTGGCTTGTATTAGAAACAGCGTGAGCAGCAGAAGTAGGGAGGCGATTGTGCCCCTGTACTCGGCACTGGTGAGGCCACACCTGGAGTATTGCGTCCGGTTTTGGGCACCTCAATCCAAGAGAGATGTCGAGGTGCTGGAGCGAGTGCAGAGGAGGGCAACGAAGCTGGTGAAGGGCCTGGAAAACAAATCCTATGAAGAGCGGTTGAAGGAGCTGGGACTGTTTAGTATGAGGAAGAGGGGGCTGAGGGGAGACCTCGTCACTCCCTAAAATTACTTGAAAGGACACTGTAGAGAGGTCGGTGCTGGTCTCTTGGCACAGGTAGGTAATGACAGAACGAGAGGGAACGGCTTCAAGCTCCAACAGGGTAGGTTTAGACTGGACATTAGGAAAGAATGTTTCACAGAGGGAGTGGTCGGGCATTGGAACAGGCTACCCAGGGAGGTGGTCGAGTCACCATCCCTGGATGTGTTTAAGAACCGTCGAGATGTGGTGTTGGGGGATATGGTGTAGGGGAGAACTTTGTAGAGTAGGGTAGATGGTTGGACTCGATGATGCCAAGGGTCTCTTGCAACCTAGACGATTCTATGATTCTATGAAAAGCAGCCCCTTCCCCCGTTTCCCCTCCCGCCCTGGGGAGCTGGATCGGTGCAGCGGGACAGGAGGAAAAAAACCCAGCCCCGTTTTCCTGCAGGGACGCAAAGCTCCCCGATGTCTCTGTGGTGGATAAGGCGGCACCCCCGCCTGCCTTCCTGGACGCCGGCGGACTGGCTGCTGTCGCCCCCACGGCCCCCGGGGCCACGCGCAGAGCGCCGCGGCGTCCCTGGGGCTGGTTGCGGGGCGAACACCGGAGGTTTTTGGCGCCGAGGCGACGGCTGCGGCTGCCCGGACTGCGAGCGGGGACAGGGCAGAGAGCGGGAAGGCCTGCCCGCCGGTAAGTGGTCACGGTCCCTGGGTGGAGGGAAGCGGGCTGAGAGCGGTCACCGCTCATGGCCCCGGTGAGGTCTCAGAGGGGGACAAGGAAGGGGGCGTGGGCGCTGCCCGGTGCTTTCCGCCCGCTGCGGACCGGTCCGCAGCGATTTCTGGGCTGGCCGCCGTTTTCCCCCGGCCCCCTCCGGTTCCGGAGCGGCTCGGCCCGCCCATACCGCGCGCCCATTGGTCGCGGTGCCGTAAGCGGCGTCCGTCCTCTAGGAGCCCCCGTCCCATTGGTCGATCGCGCCGTCAATCTCCAGCGCCTCCCAGTCCGGCCAATCGGAGCGCGGCAGGCGATCCGACCAATCGGAGCGCGGCGGTCGCGTTGTGATTGGCTCGTCCTCCTGTCAATCCGCCCGGGGGCGGTTGCCATGGTGAGGAAGCCCCGCCCGGTCGCGCATGCGCAGTAGTAAGGACGGCGCCGCCCTCACTACTGCGCATGCGCCACTGGGCGGGGCGTCCTCACCATGGCAACCCGCCCCTGGCGGATTGACAGGAGGACGAGCCAATCACAGCGCGACCGCCGCGCTCCGATTGGTCGGATCGCCTGCCGCGCTCCGATTGGCCGGGGTGGGAGGCGCTGAAGATTGACGGCGCGACCGACCAATGGGACGGGCTCCCCGAGGACGGAAGCCGCTTCCGGCGCCGTGACCAATGGGCGCGCCGCATGGGCGGGCCGAGCCGCTCCGGAAGCGGAGGGGGCCGGGGGAAAATGGCGGCGCGCGCAGAAGCGGCTGCGGCGCGGCGCGGACCGGACCGGACCGCACCGCACCGCACCGCACCGGCGCGGGCGGAAAGCACCGGGCAGCCGGACAGCGTCGCGGTGCCGCTGGGCAGCGTCGCGGTGCCGCTGGGCAGCGTCGCGGTGCCGCTGGGCAGCGTCGCGGTGCCGCTGGGCAGCGTCGCGGTGCCGCTGGACAGCGTCGCGAGGCAGCTGGGCAGCGTCGAGGCCAGCGGGGGGGCGCGGGGAAGGCGGCCGGGGTCCCGAGGCGGCTCCGAGGGGAGACGGCGTTGCGGGGGGGCGGGCTGAGGCGTCTGGGGAGGTGCTCGCGGCTCCCGGGGCTGGCAAACGGGCTCGCGTGGCTGGTGTTGGGGCTTCAGCCGGAGAGGGAGTCGTGTGGCTTTGGGCTGAGGGGCGGGGGTGGAGTCCGGCGTTTTGGGGACTCGAGCAGAGGCTCAGCGGCTGGGTTTTGGGGCTCGGAAGGGGGCAGTAAGTGATGCGGTTTGGGGGCGGAGAGCAGAAGCCGTTTTGGCTGGTTTTGCAGGGGGGGTGGGCAGGAGGGCGTTGGGGGCTGCGGGGGAAAGCAGGGGCTGGGCGGGCTGCGGGGTGCTCAAACAGCAGGTGAGGTTTTCAAATCTGCAACTTGTAACTGTTGCAGCTTTATTCTGGCTTCCTCCATTTTTGCAAAAGCTTCTGTTGCTAGACAGAGCATTCCTCTGTGTATCAGCTACTTGAGCTAGTTTATTTCAATGCGTCTGATCAGGTTTGTCTGTTGAGCAAAGTGGCATTTAAAGGTGACGTTTCACCGGATGCCAGCGGCTGTGCCTTATTTCCAGTATAAAGATGTATTCCCCAAATATCAGAGTGGGATATAACAACTGCAGCTGGTCAAAAGTAACACTGAAATGCAAAATTTAGAATTTCTTTTTTCCCATTGGCTCCTCCTCAGTATGAACACAAAGTTAATTTCTATTCTTAATTCCTATTTATGCTACATATATGAAGGATGAACGCGAGGAAAGGAGACCATAAAATACTGGCCTATTGCTATTTGTATGCTGTGCTTTGAACAGAAGAGACAAAACTGTCCTTTTTGTGAAATAATACTGGCTGTATCAGTGCCGTCCTCGTGTTTTTCTTCAAAAATGTGAGATTTGTTGCCCCGAATGGTGAGAGTAGTTTTTGTTAATGGAAGTCGCAAGAGGTTCTGCCACCTTAAAAACCATAGAATCATAGAATGGTTAGAATTGGAAGGGACCTTCAAGATCATCGTGTTGCAGCCCCCCTGCCTTGGGCAGGGACGCCTCCACTAGAGCGGGTTGCTCAAAGCCCCGTCCAGCCTGGCCTTAAACACTTCCAGGGATGGGGCATCCACAGCTTCCCCGGGCAACCTGTTCCAGTGCCTCACCACCCTCACGGTAAAGAATTTCCTCCTAATATCTAGTCTGAATCTCCCCTCTTCCGATTTAAAATCGTTACCCCTTGTCCTGTCGCTACCTTTCCCGACAGAGAGTCCCTCTCCGGCTCTCCCGTAGGCTCCCTTCAGATATTGGAAGGCTGCTCTGAGGTCTCCCCGGAGCCTTCTCTTCTCCAGGCTGAACAACCCCAGCTCTCTCAGTCTCTCTTCACAGGGGAGGTGCTCCGTCCCTCCGCTGGGCCCCTTCCAACAGGTCCACGTCCTTCCCGTGTCGAGGACTCCAAAGCTGGACACCGTACTCCAGGTGGGGTCTCGCGTGCGCAGAGTAGAGGGGGGTAGAATCGCCTCCCGTGACCCGCTGGCCACGCTTCTCTTGATGCAGCCCAGGGTGGGGTTGGCTTTCTGGGCTGCCAGCGCGCGTTGCCGGCTCGTACTGACGTGTAATAATGCTACTGATGTACCGTTAGCAGCCTCGTGTTAAAAGAAGCAAGAAGCTGTAATATCCTTAATTTAGACAGTTTTTACGTGAAATGGTGCATCCTCACTGTTTCGTCACTTTCAGGAGCGAGCAATTGACCGAGAGCAGGAGAGAGACCTTTTCCAGCAAGAGATAGGGAAGCCGGAACAACAGCTTAAGGTTCCACAAAGGATTCGGCCTGTCAGCGAGCATCAAACCGGAGAGGTAACGCGCGCTATTGCTTGTACTCAAGGGATCTAAATGGTACGCTGACAGCCGTTCGGATACCCTAGGGAAGCTGTTTTATGGTGTCCCTAACCTGCATCCGTTCGCAAGGCAGGAAAGGAAATCCCCCGAGATGAAAGGCTACGGTGTCGGGGGAACGTGGGGAAAGTGTGTTCTGGGTGTTTTTTGAGTCGGTCGGTTGGATGTTTTTAGTAGCAGACACACAGAAGCCTCGTAACTTTCAAAAAGACTCCCTCGCGTAACTTAATTTAGAAAATGGGGTTTTCAAAAGCCCGTGGAAACATTCAGGACTCCTGTAGCGATTCCCCCTGCTCTTGCGTCCTTTTGTGACATCCTGTTGGTAGCACGGGTACGGGCACCGCAGGAACGCAGTGACCAAGGGGTCACAGCCGAGACGTAGCGGCGCTCTCTGCGTGCGCCTCCCCGGGAGACGTCTGTCTCCCCTGAAACAATCTGGTGACCGCAGAAGGGCAGCTCGAGGAAGTCACAGCAACCTCTTAGGCCCAGCAAAAGCCAGAAAAGCGACAGCGGTGCAAACGCTGTGTATTGTGAAGCTTTTTGCCTGTTTTGTTTGGTGACCTTTGGGTCAATTAAACTGCATTTTATTTTTTGGTGGGTTTTCTCCTGTCTTGCTTTTAGAGCAAGGCTGATATTTTTGCGTGATTCTCTCGCCCGATTTTCAGTCTTCAGCTTCTTCTCAGGTGGCACTGCGATTTTCAAAGAAAGCTCTTCCTTTCGGTTCAGTTCAGTTGCTGTCGTTCGGTTCTTAAATGGTAGCAACGTTTAGTATTCTATATTAGATAGTTTATGACCACAGACAGTAATGGGACATACATGGATAGACGTGAAATGTAAGTTGTCAAAATATTTATTGCCCTACAATTCTCGGAGGTAGGGGTGTGTTTCCTGGGGTTTCAAAATCTATTTCACTAAAAAGGTTTGTAACAAATCCTGCAAAGTGTTCAGCCCGTACCGGGCGACCTGGCTGTCGTCAGCCTGTGCGTACAAGGAGTGGTGGGCCATTAGCCGAATGTGTGTTAACCGACACGCGTGGAGCAATTCCGCATCCGTCTGCTTCTGTGGCAAAGCGGGTGCCCGCTCCTGTCCTACGGACACGTTCCACAGAGGGGGGAGGCACAATTAGTTTTCCTGAATCCGGGATGTTCGTTTTGAGTTCGTTTTGTGATGCGTCTCCTCATAATTTGAGGCATGGGCAGCGTGTGAATTCCTAGTTAAAATTCTCACAGTTAAAAAGGCAAAACTTCTCCCGAGAAAAAAAATTTCAAATTTGATTGCATAATGAAACGAGGCCTGTTTTTCTGCACAGAAACGATTTGTGCAAATCGTCCTGAATTACAAGCGTGTATACCCAGATGTGTACACTCCAAGTTGGCAGATAGGCTGCAGCAGAAATGTAAAGCATGCTTTAAGGTGAAAGATGGCTGTAACTGTGATGAAAACTTTAAGGTTCGTACTAGATGCTTTTAAAGTAGGATTTTTAACAGGCAGGCGCAGCGGCAATTTTAGAGCTGAGTGGTGCCGAATATTACCCATTTACAGACAGAATTCTCGGTACTGTCTTAGATTTACATCGAATTTCTATCAAATGAGCCACCTAGCCTTCCTATATAGTATATTTTGGTGCCCCGATATTACTTGGCGTATTTCATAAGTATACCTTTTATGGCCGTTTCTCGTGCTTTTCCGAGAGAGCTGCTTTACTTTTTCATAGTTGCACGGTTTTTGAATGCCTCTTCTGCCTTTCAGATCTTCTCTTTCTCCTACGCCTTAAATACTCGTACAAGAACAGGCAGAAAATGTTATGTGCAGCTGTAACGTGCTTTGGGGTTTTTTTTGGTAGGATGAAATGGAAATACTGGGACTGGCGATCCAGAAGTCTGAAGAAGCCACCGTAAAGGACCGTCCCAGTGACTACCGTCGAGTTAGGATTATTAAAAGCACCAAAGCGACACGCTCGTAGAGATGGGGACTACCTCTGGACACGTGTTAATCCCGGTCAGGTGTCCTCGGGATACAGATGGTCTGCGCTTCCTGCTCTGACAAGACAGAAGCGATGAGCTTCAGGATGAGCTCCTGAAGACAAGAAAGAGGCCAGGTGCCGGGGTTCTTGTCTCTTTGTTTGTTTGTTTGTTTGTTTGTTTGTTTTGGGCGGGGGGTGGCGGGCGGGCGTGTGGGCGTGTGGCTTCCAAAACAGGGTGCGCGGTTGACTGCAGGTGGCAGCCTGCAGAGCTCTTTTGCTGCCTGACCTCGCCTTTTCTTTGTCACTCCTCTTTCATGGCATCTGCGCTGAAAGCCGGGGCGGTCAACGAAGAGACGTGGACAAAACGGGACGAACCGGCGCCGCTTCTGCCTGTTTTCCAGGCTTTGCCACGAACCAAGGAGCATCATCAGCCTCGTCACTGGTGGCGGCGAGTCCTGAGGTGGCTTAGGTGAGTCGAGCCTTCCAGGAACGTCCGTTGTCCGTAGCCTACGGCGTGTCATTTGGACGTCAGTCGGAAGGAGGTTTCCCTTTCTGAAAGGGCACCGGTTTCTCGTGCCAAGCGGTTGCCTCTCCTGAAGTTCCCACGAGAGGGGATCCTCGGAGACGATGCGCTGGGCAGCAGAAGTCATCAGCGAGGAGACGTCGCGCGCTCTATTAAATAGGGACAAAAAGAAAGACGATGTCCTTCCAAAGGCCCGAGCGCGGCACCTCTTCCGACGGCCGATGGCATGGCCGGCCTTTGGGCTCTGGGTCCCCCGTAACAGCGGGGACACGGCCAAACCCTGTTCCTCTGCGTGTTCGGCACAGCCAAAAGCCTTGGCCGGTCCGCCGGTCGTTTTCGGTAGCCTGGTGGATCGCGGCACCGGGGATTGGATTTCCCCCCGCCAAAAGTACAGCCGTTTGGGGAATCTCTTACCTTCCTGGTTTTTTCTATCGTAAAGGAGACTTTAAAAAAAGGGTTAAAGTCGTATAACGTGCAAACTGACTTGCAGGCTTTAAACGGCAACCGTCCACCGGCTGTAGCCTACAGCGTCTTAGGCGTCCCTAAGCGGCGAGGTATTTGTTCCAAATCTTTGAAAAGAGAGGCGACTGAAGGTAACGGGTTGGGTTTTTGGTTGGTTTTTTTTTTCGGGTTTTGTTGTTGTTGTTTTTGTTTTTGTTTTTTGTTTTTTCCCCCCCGTGCTCTTTAGGCAGAGCGCTCTGAAGAACCTGATTTCTGCCTGGCTTTCAGCGTCGCGTTTCCCCGGCAGTGCGGTAGCATCTCTCTCGGGCAGTGCCGCCGGCCAGATGTCCCTCCTCCTTGGGTAGGAGAGAAAGCAGCCCCCGGTCAAATGACAACTGCGCGTTCTGGAGACGGAGAGCGCAACGGTGGGGGTTCGGAGCTGTGCCAGTTGAATTAGCGTCGAAGAAAAAGTCCGAGGCTTTTCTAGCGTGAGTATTTTTCTTGGCCGTATCTAAACGCGCGCAGAGCTTTCCAGCGGCAGGGAAAGGGAAGGGAGGAGGCGCTTCCCCCCAGCGGGCAGAGGGTTTGTTACGCTGTTAGGCTGAGAAGGTGTTGCAAGTGGCACGGGTCAGTCTGAATAGGGACCTGAAGCGTCGGGATGGCTCCGGCTTTGGCAGGCCGTGCCGCCTTTGGAGCGGAGCTGTTTCCCCGCAATCCTCCTGTAGCTCAGCTCCTGTCCTGTCCGTGGCCGGAGGGAATTCCTCTACTCTCTTCGGTGCTCTTTCGTTTGATGATGCTGATCTCCGGTTGGGGTTTGCTGTTTGTTTTGCAGGTGCCTCGTTGTCCGCGTCTCGTGCTGCTCGACAGATGCCCCGGCCCGGGTTTGCAGCCGGTGGTGGAGCCGCCTGAGGGGAAGGGGCCAGCCCTGGGTCTGGTCGTTCGGTGCATTTTTTGGGGCGAATTAAAAAAAACGGTGTGTGTGGGGGGGGGTGGTGGTGTGATGATGTCATTTGGGGCAGCCGGATGTCAGCAGGGGAGCGACGGTGCGGCGGAGGAGCAGGTGAGTGGGGGTTAAGTGGGGTTCCCCCCACAAGAGGGTGGGTCACGGCCCCCAAACGCCTGAAAACTTGGTGCGGGGCAGGTGGTTGGGGTTTTGGGCGGTGGTGTTTAAAAGCTGTATATGCGGGGGTGAGGCACTGGAGTAGAGAAAAATCTCTCATTTTTCTGTGTGTTGAAAAATAATATTCCCCTACGTATATAAAAGGAGTTCAAAATACCAACCCGTATCTCTAAGGATTCTGTATTATTTAATGGGAGTTTAGACGACGGAAAGATTTTTTTAAAAGATTTATTTATAAAGAGAGATTGAAGCGTCAAAGCGGATGTCTGGACAGGTCGCTAGTCTAATTGGATGTTGTCTATCGTGCGTGTTAATCTGTAAGTCTAAATAGATGTGACTCTTAGCAGACGTTCTGTCGAAGTGTATCAAGAGCATCCCTTTTCCCTAAGTCTTACCCACGGGTCGGTCAGTGCGGAGGCGTAAACGCCTGTGCTGTAGATGGTTCCAGACTGCAAAGAGAGCCTATCGCTAGAAGGGATTTCCAAACTGGCCCTCCCCTCTGCTCTCTCTTGCCGGCGTCCAAGCGCTTTCAAAAGCGCTTTAAGCAGGAGTGTTGATTCCCAGGAGGATAGGGAAGCTCTACAGAGAGACTTAGGTAGATTGGATCGTTGGGCCAACATCAGTGGTATGAGTTTCAAGAAGGGCAAGTGCCAGGTTCTGCGCGTGGGCCACAATAACCCCGACCAGCGCTACAGGCTTGGGGAAATGTGGCTGGAAAACCACCTGGAAGAAAGAGACCTGGGGGTTCTAATGGACAAGCGGCTGAACGTGAGCCGTCAGTGTGCCCAGGTGGCCATGAAAGCCAACGGCATCCTGGCTTGTATTAGAAACAGCGTGAGCAGCAGAAGTAGGGAGGCGATTGTGCCCCCTGTACTCGGCACTGGTGAGGCCACACCTGGAGTATTGTGTCCGGTTTTGGGCACCTCAATCCAAGAGAGATGTCGAGGTGCTGGAGCGAGTGCAGAGGAGGGCAACGAAGCTGGTGAAGGGCCTGGAAAACAAATCCTATGAAGAGCGGTTGAAGGAGCTGGGACTGTTTAGTATGAGGAAGAGGAGGCTGAGGGGGGACCTCATAGCTCTCTACAGCTACTTGAGAGGACACTGTAGAGAGGTTGGTGCTGGTCTCTTGGCACGGGTAGGTAATGACAGAATGAGAGGGAACGGCTTCAAGCTCCAACAGGGTAGGTTTAGACTGGACATTAGGAAAGAATGTTTCACAGAGGGAGTGGTCAGGCATTGGAACAGGCTACCCAGGGAGGTGGTCGAGTCACCATCCCTGGATGTGTTTAAGAACCGTTGAGATGTGGTGTTGGGGGATATGGTGTAGGGGAGAACTTTGTAGAGTAGGGTAGATGGTTGGACTCGATGATGCCAAGGGTCTCTTCCAACCTAGACGATTCTATGAAAAGCAGCCCCTTCCCCCGTTTCCCCTCCCGCCCTGGGGAGCTGGATCGGTGCAGCGGGACAGGAGGAAAAAAACCCAGCCCCGTTTTCCTGCAGGGACGCAAAGCTCCCCGATGTCTCTGTGGTGGATAAGGCGGCACCCCCGCCTGCCTTCCTGGACGCCGGCGGACTGGCTGCTGTCGCCCCCACGGCCCCCGGGGCCACGCGCAGAGCGCCGCGGCGTCCCTGGGGCTGGTTGCGGGGCGAACACCGGAGGTTTTTGGCGCCGAGGCGACGGCTGCAGCTGCCCGGGCTGCGAGCGGGGACAGGGCAGAGAGCGGGAAGCCTTGCCCGCCGGTAAGTGGTCACGGTGCCCGGGTGGAGGGAAGCGGGCTGAGAGCGGTCACCGCTCATGGCCCCGGTGAGGTCTCAGACGGGGACAAGGAAGGGGGCGTGGGCGCTGCCCGGCTGCCCGGTGCTTTCCGCCCGCTGCGGTCCGGTCCGCAGCGATTTCTGAGCTGGCCGCCGTTTTCCCCCGGCCCCCTCCGGTTCCGGAGCGGCTCGGTCCGCCCATACCGCGCGCCCATTGGTCGCGGGGCCGTAAGCGGCGTCCGTCCTCGAGGAGCCCCCGTCCCATTGGTCGGTCGCGCCGTCAATCTCCAGCGCCTCCCAGTCCGGCCAATCGGAGCGCGGCAGGCGATCCGACCAATCGGAGCGCGGCGGTCGCGCTGTGATTGGCTCGTCCTCCTGTCAATCCGCCCGGGGGCGGTTGCCGTGGTGAGGAAGCCCCGCCCGGTCGCGCATGCGCAGTAGTAAGGGCGGCGCTGTGCTCGCTGCTGCCGCCTTGTGGACAAAACGCGGTACTGCACGTACGCGGGTACGGGGCGGGGGGGGGTGGGGGCGCGCATGCCCAGTAGAAAGGGGGGCGCTGCGCTCGCCGCCGCTGCCGCCCGTGCCAGCAGAAACCGGCGCTGCAGCTCGGGGGGCGCCGTGGGGGGGGGGAAGGCGGAGCCGAGGGAGGTTCCATTTTCCCCAAATTGGGGAAAATTATTCAATTTGGGGATTTTTCAGTGCTTTTCCGCAACGGAGAAGTCTTCAGGGTTTTGTTAGGGTTTTTCTTGCCCTTCCCCGCCGCCGGGGACGGCGCCCATGCGGGGGCTGACGCTGCAGAACCGTAAATTGAAGCCCCAAATTGAACCCCGAATATGAATAACATTTTCCCCAATTTGGGGAAAAGGGAACCTTCCCCGGTCCCGCCTCGCCCCGCTCCCCGAGCCACAGCGCCGGTTTCCGCTGGCACGGAGGGCGGCGAGCACAGCGCCGCCCTTACTACTGCGCATGCGCGACCGGGCGGGGCTTCCTCACCACGGCAACCGCCCCCGGGCGGATTGACAGGAGGACGAGCCAATCACAGCGCGGCCGCCGCGCTCCGATTGGTCGGATCGCCTGCCGCGCTCCGATTGGCCGGACTGGGAGGCGCTGGAGATTGACGGCGCGACCGACCAATGGGACGGGGGCTCCTCGAGGACGGAAGCCGCTTCCGGCCCCGCGGCCAATGGGCGCGCCGCATGGGCGGGCCGAGCTGCTCCGGAAGCGGAGGGGGCCGGAGGAAAATGGCGGCGCGCACAGAAGCGGCTGCGGCGCGGCGCGGACCGCACCGGACCGGACCGGACCGGACCGGCGCGGGCGGAAAGCACCGGGCAGCCGGTCAGCGTCGCGGTGCCGCTGGACAGCGTCGAGGATAGCGGGGGGGCGCGGGGAAGGCGGCCGGGGTCCCTAGGCGGCTCCGAGGGGAGACGGCGTTGCGGGGGGGCGGGCTGAGGCGTCTGGGGAGGTGCTCGCGACTCCCGCGGCTGGCAAACGGGCTCGCGTGGTTGGTGTTGGGGCTTCAGCCGGAGAGGGAGTCGTGTGGCTTTGGGCTGAGGAGCGGGGGTGGAGTCCGGCATTTTGGGGACTTGAGCAGAGGTTCATCGGCTGGGTTTTGGGGTTCGGAAGTGGGCAGTAAGTGATGCGGTTTGGGGGCGGAGAGCAGAAGCCGTTTTGGCTGGTTCTGCACGGGGGGTGGGCAGGAGGGCGTTGGGGGCTGCGGGGGAAAGCGGGGGCTGGGCGGGCTGCAGGGAGGCTCCCTGGAGGCGGAGGGTCTGGTCACATCAGACCCCGAAGTTAGGGAGGCCGGCACACACCTGCCTGAACTCAACCTGTGAGGTAGTCTGTGGGGGGAAAAGGCGCTTTTCAGACCCCACATGCCCTCTTTGGGTCTAGCTCTTAGAATAGTTAATAGTTAATGAGTCGTACAAACCGGTTAATATTTCTGCCACCTATGACGGTGATATTTAATTGTATTGTTTATTTCGTTGTATTCTATTGTAATTGATGTTTAATTGCTGAGATATGAGGGTGACTGAGTGATGCCCTGGTCGAAAGGCCAGAGCAGTGTAAACAGCCGGAGCTTGCCGAGAGTAGGAGCTGAAATGGACTGGTGCAGAGCAGGGGCTTGCATTAGCCAGAGCTGGGGCAAGCAGGAGGTGCAGCGAGATGAAGTGCCTGCTGCCTAAATAGGTCTGACTCTTAACAGATATTCTATTTCAATGTAACAAGAGAATTTATGCACGGTTATTGCTTCGGGGAGTGTGGGGGGGTTGGCCCTGTCCCTTCTTCAGGGGATTGTGGAAAAGGGCTATGGGCGGGGCCCGGATGTGGTGGGCGCGGCCCGGGTCTGGTGGGCGGGGTCAGGGGTTGGTTGGCGGGCCCCGGCATTAATAAGCCACAGCCCCTTGTCAGGGAGCTCAGTCTGCCCTGGGTTGTCTTTGGGGTCAGAGCTTTGCTGTGTCTTGAGTCAATTGTAGCCTCGGGGCTGGCTCAGCTGTGGGAGCAGGTGTGTTTGGGCATCTAGAGGAGCAGAGGTTAGAAGTGTGAGGTAAGACCTTCAGGACTGGTTAAGGTTTAGCAGTAAATATAAAATAAAGTAGAGTTTTATGCTGCTTTTTTTTGTTTTAGGTCAGTAGTTTTTCTAATGTGTGTTCAGGGGCCGCAAGCTGGCTTTTATTTATTCCAGGTGCACTGTATTTTCCTGGAGTTTTTGTTTTTTTTTAAGATGGAATTGTGGTTTCTTTCTCCAATTTTGTTGTATCCTTTGTAAGTTGCTGATACCATTTCTCTTAAAAAGACTGATGGTGTGATTATCTAGCAGGGGTTGGGGTGAGCATCTTGTATGCACCGGTATATGGAGTTTTAGCATTTCTGAAGAAAGCAGCAGGGATGTAAGGTATAGTGTCTTTTAGGGTATAGGATGAGTAGCCTTTCCCGATTGCCTGCAGAGAACTATGGTGTCCCTAGAGCTTTAGCAGGTTGCGGCAGCCCCTCGTAGATTGTGTCCAGGCATCACTTGTTTTGTGGGACTGCACCAGAGCCCAGAGTCCGTGGTAAGGCAGAAGATGGATGGTGCCCACAGAGTGCAGGACACGGCTCGGAAGAGCAGCTCCCAAGGAGCAGCTGATGCAGGAGCTTCAGGGTTCAAACACAGGATTGGAAGTGTCAGGAAGAAGTGGGGTTCCTTCCTTGTTGATTCAGGAGTCAAGAAGGTTTTTCTAAAGCTTTGGGATTGGAGGATGGCTGGGAAAGAGTGGCAGGTTCATCGGTCTTTCTCATATTGGTTTAGCAGTTGGATTAAGGTGTCGATGAGGTCTGGTGTGTTAGAGTCTTTTGCCTTTGAGGTGAGCCAGGTAGTATCGAGGATGAGCATGGGACTGGTGATTGTTCACAAGCACAATGGTAATTTTGTTTTTCTTGGTCTTTTAGGTACCATAAATAATTGTTGCTGTAGCCTCTGATTCTGGGGTTGGCATGGAGCCGGTGAGTGGAATGCCCCAGAGCTTCTGCGATTGAGGGTGCTGTGGAAGAGGTTGGCATTTACAGTCATGATGCGCACTGCTGGGGCTATGGTTTCTTCCTTTTTTTGCAGATGAAGAGGAAGCCGGTGACTGCAGGAATTGAGTTAGCTGTTTGGTGTGGGGTTTTTGTCAAGGATGAATTCAGACCCCTGGCTCTCTGAAAGCTAAGTTGAGGGGCCAACGTAGATAGTTGCAGAAAAGGGTATTAAAGTTAGGGAAGGGCAGAGGGCTGTTCAGGAGCAGTCCCCATGGGCAAGTAAAGGAAGCAGGTTTACTCTTAAGCACAACACCAGTGTGTCGCAGGCAGGGCAGTTCCAGCCCATGTCTGTTGTTGTTTGTGTGGTCCATCTTCTGTGTCTTAGACTTTTTTTGGGTCTTGCTGTCCTCTTTATTCTTAAGGAGTACGGCATGAACCTTGGCATGCTTGGGTGCTGCTTTTCTTGTGTTACAAGCCTAAAGCGTGGATTGGTCTTGAGTCACAGAAGCTTCTGGATGGTCCTCATTTGCCGCATTGATCCCGATCGCCTGAGCAGCTCTGCTTTGTAGGCATCTGTTTCTAGGGAGTGGAACTTCTTCCCCGCAACCTTACATTCTTAGGTCTTGAAGCCCGGCTTCCTGTACATACATCATCTCAGTTCTTGGAGTCACTTCTTTTCCTGGGCCATGATGTTCTACAGTTAGTTTCTGGGATTTCCCTCGAATATGCTCATGTCATCATCATGGTCCTATGGGTCGTCTTGCCTGATGACATCTTCCAGCCAAGTGTCATTATTCTGGCTGAGAGTTTTCTCTCACCTTTGAGGTGTGTTGTTCTTCGTGTTGTGTGTAGTGTCGGTCTGTCCTTGTGTGTGTTTGGCTTGGAGCCGCCCTGACCAGGGGTGCAGAGTCAGGAGTAGGAGGAACAGCGGTAAGAGTCTGTGGTTAATATGTGGATCTGCCCAGACTGTTGAGGCAAAGGTGGTACTGTCATCTCAGATCGAGCAGACATCAGTGGGTTCTGTGGACAATTTTTTCATTATTGTTTTATGGGGAAGAGCAGAGCTCTGTGGGAGGGGCTGTTCAGTGGTAGCGAAGCAGATTACATCTCAAAGTTAAGGTTGCTTTGTCTGGGGCCTGGATTTCTGGGTTTTATTGTTTTGATTTTTTTTTTTTTTTTTTTTAATGGCAGCCTGTAGTTGGACTCTATATGATATTTGTAAATGGGAACAAGAGCTTTGGAATTATGAAGGTATTGCTCTGAGTCCAGGTGACTTCTTCAGTATTGTTGCTTCAGATGCAGAGGAACAAGCTGCGCAGGGCAATGTAGGAGACCTGAGCAGAGTGCCGCCAGAAGGTGCGTCCGTGTGTGGTATTGGAAGGAAGATGTGTCTGATGGCTCTGACTACTTCATGGTATTTTTTTTTAATTTGAAGCTTTGAATCAAGGTGCGACGTGGGATACGGGCACCAGGGCTGACTCGAGCAAGGCGAGCAGCGATTGCTGGGCTGAAGTATCCTTTTGTTTCCAGGAGGTCTTTTGCTGGTGGAGTTCCAAGCGACCCCTGTTATTTGGGTTTGACGGGTGGTGTGCAAGCCTGAGGCTGGCAACCCAGACTTGCACGGAGGATGGGCCCTTTAGCTGTCAAGGTAAAGGGGCAGGAGATGGGAACCGGTACGCACAGGCTGCGGTTTCGGGCAGTATCTCAGCACGTGTCATTTTGCTTGTGTTTTTGCAGGTGCCGCAGACGGGCTCGGAGGGGTGACGCCGCACGCTGACGAGCGGTTCGAGCTGGTGAGGCTGTTGTGGGCGGGGTTGGCGTCTAATAGCAAAGTATTAGGTGGCAGCTCAGTGAAGTTTTTCTCTCTGGTTTTGCAGGCGCTGCGCGGGCCGCCTTTGGAAGCGGATGAGCATCTGAGATGAGCCGGGTAGTAGAGAGGAGGCGCCTGGGGCTGGAGATTTCTTGCACGTTCAATGGTATTTTTGTGTCCCTTGGTTTCTTAGGCACCACGAGCAGTGACTGCTGATGAGCCCAACTCTGGACTCCGTGCGGAGCAGGTGAGCAGAATGTCATGGCGTATGTGAGGAAGGGGGATGTTGTGTGCAAGGTCCATGTTGACCTTTGTGGTGCTCACTGTTTTGTGTGGAATGCATTGTTCCTTCTTTCCTTGTTTTTTTTCCAGATGATGTGTAGGAGCCTAGGGACTGCAGGATTGATCCCGTTGGCTGGCTGTGGTTTTTCTTGTGGAGGACGGCTTCAGGCCCCTGGCCCTCTGAAAGCTAAGTTGAGGGTTTGGCGCTGGTGATTGTTTGAGGGAGGGAAGGGACAAGGTTGGGAGCTGCAGGGAGGGGTTTTAAAGTCGGAGCGGGGCAGGGGGCTGTCCTGGAGCAGTCCCCTTTGGCTAGGTAAAGGGAACGGATTTCATTTGAGCACAAAGCTGGCGTGTGCCGGGCAGGGCAGTTCCTGCCGGTGTCTGTTGTGTGTTTTGTGTGGTCTGTCTCCTGTATCTTAGACTTTCCTCAGGTCTTGATGTCCTCGTTGCTCTGTGCGCTCAAGGGGCATGGCGCACATCACCGTTAGGGTCTCGAAGGTGTGTACTCATCAGCATCGTGCCCGATGGGCGCTTCTTTTCTTGCATAACAATCTTAAAGCACGGATCGGGCTTCCATCTCAGACGTTTCTGCAAGGTCCTCTCTTTGTGTTGTGTCTCCAGCTACGTGAGCGGCTCTCTTCTCTAGGCATCCGTTTTCAGGGACTGGGATTTCTTCCCTGCATCCATACGTTCCCAGGTCTTGAAGCCAGGCTTCTTGCACTCAGATCCTCTCTGTTTTTACAGGATCTTCTTGTAGTGGTACATTACATTTGGTTCTCTTACGGCATCACCGTAGAGCCTCCTTGCATCAGCGTTGCTGCCCCTAGGGTCTTCTTGCCTGAGGGCTCCTCCGGTCTGGAAGTCATTCTTCTTGTGCGGAATGTTGTCTGATCTTGAAGTCGCATTGTCTACTGTGTTGTGTGGTGTTGGGCTGCACAGGGGTGTGTTTGGCGTGGAGCTGCCCTGCCCCGGGGGTGTAGAGTCAGCGGTAGGTGGAACAACTATAAGAGCCTACATTGTATTGCGGGTGAAGTTCTAAGTGTCCTTTGGTCTCTTGGGTGAAGTTCTAAGTGTCCTTTGGTCTCTTGTACGGTTGGTGCGCGAGCCTTAAAGTTGTAGCTCAAAATTACAGAGGGCAGGTGGGCGAGTGGCCAAGGCAAGGGAGTGGGAGACGGGAAGAGCTAGTGACTGGCTGAGATTTCTGGCAGTACCTCAGCATGTGCCTTTTGCTTTGTATTTTTCAGATGCCTCACGCAGGCTCAGGGAAGCGAAGCCTCATGCCCGCGAGCGGGCCGAGAAGGTGAGGCTGTTGTGGGCCATGTTGGTGTCTAATGGTGAAGTATGATATGGCAGCTTGGCAAAGTATTTACCTTGTGGTTTTGCAGGTTCTCTGTGAGCTGCCTTTGGAAGTTGATGAGCATTAGAGGTGAGCTGGGGCAGGTGCGAGGAGGAGTGTGGGGCCAGACTTCTCACACGTGCGACAGCAGTTTTGTTTCTTGGTATCTCAAGCAGCGATGGCCACAGCTTCTGACTCCAGAATGAGCAGGTGAGCAGAATCCTATTGTACTTTTGAGCTAGTGGAAGTTGTGGAAGACGTTGGCATTGAATTCTCTGATACTTCTTGCAGTTCTTGTTTCAGGGTTTTGTTTTTTTTTTAGTTGTAGATGATGAAGATCAACCCGGTGACTGCAGGAGGGTCCCAGATAGCTGATGTGGTTGGTTGTTGGTTTTTGGGTTTGTGTTTTTTGTTTTTTGGTTTTTTTTTTTAATGGGGAATTTAAGACCCCCAGTCCTCTTTGATCTAAGTTGAGGGACCAGGGCTGGGGAGGGGCTGGGAGGAGGGGACAACGTTGGGAGTTGCAGGGAGGGATTTTGAAGTTAGCGTACGGGAGAGCATTGACAGCTGTGGTCCCCTTTGGGCAAGTTAAGGGAGCGGGTTACTTTTCAGCAAGAAGCTAGGTTGTGCCTGGCCAGGGCGGTTCCAGCCTGTGTTTGTTACTGTATAGTTTGTATGCTCTGTCTTCGGTGTTTTAGAGCTTCCTCAGATCTCGATGCCCTCTTTACTCTCAAGGGGCATCGCGTGCATCTCAGGAACCATCCCTAGAGTCTTCAACGCCTGTACTCATCGGCATAGCGCCAGTTGGATGCTGCTTTTCTTGTGTTCCAAACTTAATGTGTGGATTGGTCTCATATCACAGAAGATTCTGGATGGTCCTCTTTTGCAGCGTTATTCCTGTCTTCCTGAGCAGCTCTGCTTTTCAGTCGCCTGTTTCTGGGGGATGCAGCTTCATCCTCGCATCCTTACGTTCTTAGGTCTTGAAGCCAGACTTCCCACATACACTTCGTCTCTATTTCGAGAGTCACTTCTTGTCCTGGGTCATTACGTTGTACTCGCTTTCTGGGGTTTCCCTAGAACATCCTCATGTCATCATCATGTTCTTCTTGCCTGATGACATCTTCCAGCCAAGTGTCATTATTCTGGCTGAGAGTTTTCTCTCACCTTTGAGGCGTGTTGTTCTTCGTGTTGTGTGTAGTGTCGGTCTGTCCTTGTGTGTGTTTGGCTTGGAGCCGCCCTGACCAGGGGTGCAGAGTCAGGAGTAGGAGGAACAGCGGTAAGAGTCTGTGGTTAATATGTGGATCTGCCCAGACTGTTGAGGCAAAGGTGGTACTGTCATCTCAGATCGAGCAGACATCAGTGGGTTCTGTGGACAATTTTTTCATTATTGTTTTATGGGGAAGAGCAGAGCTCTGTGGGAGGGGCTGTTCAGTGGTAGCGAAGCAGATTACATCTCAAAGTTAAGGTTGCTTTGTCTGGGGCCTGGATTTCTGGGTTTTATTGTTTTGATTTTTTTTTTTTTTTTTTTTAATGGCAGCCTGTAGTTGGACTCTATATGATATTTGTAAATGGGAACAAGAGCTTTGGAATTATGAAGGTATTGCTCTGAGTCCAGGTGACTTCTTCAGTATTGTTGCTTCAGATGCAGAGGAACAAGCTGCGCAGGGCAATGTAGGAGACCTGAGCAGAGTGCCGCCAGAAGGTGCGTCCGTGTGTGGTATTGGAAGGAAGATGTGTCTGATGGCTCTGACTACTTCATGGTATTTTTTTTTAATTTGAAGCTTTGAATCAAGGTGCGACGTGGGATACGGGCACCAGGGCTGACTCGAGCAAGGCGAGCAGCGATTGCTGGGCTGAAGTATCCTTTTGTTTCCAGGAGGTCTTTTGCTGGTGGAGTTCCAAGCGACCCCTGTTATTTGGGTTTGACGGGTGGTGTGCAAGCCTGAGGCTGGCAACCCAGACTTGCACGGAGGATGGGCCCTTTAGCTGTCAAGGTAAAGGGGCAGGAGATGGGAACCGGTACGCACAGGCTGCGGTTTCGGGCAGTATCTCAGCACGTGTCATTTTGCTTGTGTTTTTGCAGGTGCCGCAGACGGGCTCGGAGGGGTGACGCCGCACGCTGACGAGCGGTTCGAGCTGGTGAGGCTGTTGTGGGCGGGGTTGGCGTCTAATAGCAAAGTATTAGGTGGCAGCTCAGTGAAGTTTTTCTCTCTGGTTTTGCAGGCGCTGCGCGGGCCGCCTTTGGAAGCGGATGAGCATCTGAGATGAGCCGGGTAGTAGAGAGGAGGCGCCTGGGGCTGGAGATTTCTTGCACGTTCAATGGTATTTTTGTGTCCCTTGGTTTCTTAGGCACCACGAGCAGTGACTGCTGATGAGCCCAACTCTGGACTCCGTGCGGAGCAGGTGAGCAGAATGTCATGGCGTATGTGAGGAAGGGGGATGTTGTGTGCAAGGTCCATGTTGACCTTTGTGGTGCTCACTGTTTTGTGTGGAATGCATTGTTCCTTCTTTCCTTGTTTTTTTTCCAGATGATGTGTAGGAGCCTAGGGACTGCAGGATTGATCCCGTTGGCTGGCTGTGGTTTTTCTTGTGGAGGACGGCTTCAGGCCCCTGGCCTTCTGAAAGCTAAGTTGAGGGTTTGGCGCTGGTGATTGTTTGAGGGAGGGAAGGGACAAGGTTGGGAGCTGCAGGGAGGGGTTTTAAAGTCGGAGCGGGGCAGGGGGCTGTCCTGGAGCAGTCCCCTTTGGCTAGGTAAAGGGAACGGATTTCATTTGAGCACAAAGCTGGCGTGTGCCGGGCAGGGCAGTTCCTGCCGGTGTCTGTTGTGTGTTTTGTGTGGTCTGTCTCCTGTATCTTAGACTTTCCTCAGGTCTTGATGTCCTCGTTGCTCTGTGCGCTCAAGGGGCATGGCGCACATCACCGTTAGGGTCTCGAAGGTGTGTACTCATCAGCATCGTGCCCGATGGGCGCTTCTTTTCTTGCATAACAATCTTAAAGCACGGATCGGGCTTCCATCTCAGACGTTTCTGCAAGGTCCTCTCTTTGTGTTGTGTCTCCAGCTACGTGAGCGGCTCTCTTCTCTAGGCATCCGTTTTCAGGGACTGGGATTTCTTCCCTGCATCCATACGTTCCCAGGTCTTGAAGCCAGGCTTCTTGCACTCAGATCCTCTCTGTTTTTACAGGATCTTCTTGTAGTGGTACATTACATTTGGTTCTCTTACGGCATCACCGTAGAGCCTCCTTGCATCAGCGTTGCTGCCCCTAGGGTCTTCTTGCCTGAGGGCTCCTCCGGTCTGGAAGTCATTCTTCTTGTGCGGAATGTTGTCTGATCTTGAAGTCGCATTGTCTACTGTGTTGTGTGGTGTTGGGCTGCACAGGGGTGTGTTTGGCGTGGAGCTGCCCTGCCCCGGGGGTGTAGAGTCAGCGGTAGGTGGAACAACTATAAGAGCCTACATTGTATTGCGGGTGAAGTTCTAAGTGTCCTTTGGTCTCTTGGGTGAAGTTCTAAGTGTCCTTTGGTCTCTTGTACGGTTGGTGCGCGAGCCTTAAAGTTGTAGCTCAAAATTACAGAGGGCAGGTGGGCGAGTGGCCAAGGCAAGGGAGTGGGAGACGGGAAGAGCTAGTGACTGGCTGAGATTTCTGGCAGTACCTCAGCATGTGCCTTTTGCTTTGTATTTTTCAGATGCCTCACGCAGGCTCAGGGAAGCGAAGCCTCATGCCCGCGAGCGGGCCGAGAAGGTGAGGCTGTTGTGGGCCATGTTGGTGTCTAATGGTGAAGTATGATATGGCAGCTTGGCAAAGTATTTACCTTGTGGTTTTGCAGGTTCTCTGTGAGCTGCCTTTGGAAGTTGATGAGCATTAGAGGTGAGCTGGGGCAGGTGCGAGGAGGAGTGTGGGGCCAGACTTCTCACACGTGCGACAGCAGTTTTGTTTCTTGGTATCTCAAGCAGCGATGGCCACAGCTTCTGACTCCAGAATGAGCAGGTGAGCAGAATCCTATTGTACTTTTGAGCTAGTGGAAGTTGTGGAAGACGTTGGCATTGAATTCTCTGATACTTCTTGCAGTTCTTGTTTCAGGGTTTTGTTTTTTTTTTAGTTGTAGATGATGAAGATCAACCCGGTGACTGCAGGAGGGTCCCAGATAGCTGATGTGGTTGGTTGTTGGTTTTTGGGTTTGTGTTTTTTGTTTTTTGGTTTTTTTTTTTAATGGGGAATTTAAGACCCCCAGTCCTCTTTGATCTAAGTTGAGGGACCAGGGCTGGGGAGGGGCTGGGAGGAGGGGACAACGTTGGGAGTTGCAGGGAGGGATTTTGAAGTTAGCGTACGGGAGAGCATTGACAGCTGTGGTCCCCTTTGGGCAAGTTAAGGGAGCGGGTTACTTTTCAGCAAGAAGCTAGGTTGTGCCTGGCCAGGGCGGTTCCAGCCTGTGTTTGTTACTGTATAGTTTGTATGCTCTGTCTTCGGTGTTTTAGAGCTTCCTCAGATCTCGATGCCCTCTTTACTCTCAAGGGGCATCGCGTGCATCTCAGGAACCATCCCTAGAGTCTTCAACGCCTGTACTCATCGGCATAGCGCCAGTTGGATGCTGCTTTTCTTGTGTTCCAAACTTAATGTGTGGATTGGTCTCATATCACAGAAGATTCTGGATGGTCCTCTTTTGCAGCGTTATTCCTGTCTTCCTGAGCAGCTCTGCTTTTCAGTCGCCTGTTTCTGGGGGATGCAGCTTCATCCTCGCATCCTTACGTTCTTAGGTCTTGAAGCCAGACTTCCCACATACACTTCGTCTCTATTTCGAGAGTCACTTCTTGTCCTGGGTCATTACGTTGTACTCGCTTTCTGGGGTTTCCCTAGAACATCCTCATGTCATCATCATGTTCTTCTTGCCTGATGACATCTTCCAGCCAAGTGTCATTATTCTGGCTGAGAGTTTTCTCTCACCTTTGAGGCGTGTTGTTCTTCGTGTTGTGTGTAGTGTCGGTCTGTCCTTGTGTGTGTTTGGCTTGGAGCCGCCCTGACCAGGGGTGCAGAGTCAGGAGTAGGAGGAACAGCGGTAAGAGTCTGTGGTTAATATGTGGATCTGCCCAGACTGTTGAGGCAAAGGTGGTACTGTCATCTCAGATCGAGCAGACATCAGTGGGTTCTGTGGACAATTTTTTCATTATTGTTTTATGGGGAAGAGCAGAGCTCTGTGGGAGGGGCTGTTCAGTGGTAGCGAAGCAGATTACATCTCAAAGTTAAGGTTGCTTTGTCTGGGGCCTGGATTTCTGGGTTTTATTGTTTTGATTTTTTTTTTTTTTTTTTTTAATGGCAGCCTGTAGTTGGACTCTATATGATATTTGTAAATGGGAACAAGAGCTTTGGAATTATGAAGGTATTGCTCTGAGTCCAGGTGACTTCTTCAGTATTGTTGCTTCAGATGCAGAGGAACAAGCTGCGCAGGGCAATGTAGGAGACCTGAGCAGAGTGCCGCCAGAAGGTGCGTCCGTGTGTGGTATTGGAAGGAAGATGTGTCTGATGGCTCTGACTACTTCATGGTATTTTTTTTTAATTTGAAGCTTTGAATCAAGGTGCGACGTGGGATACGGGCACCAGGGCTGACTCGAGCAAGGCGAGCAGCGATTGCTGGGCTGAAGTATCCTTTTGTTTCCAGGAGGTCTTTTGCTGGTGGAGTTCCAAGCGACCCCTGTTATTTGGGTTTGACGGGTGGTGTGCAAGCCTGAGGCTGGCAACCCAGACTTGCACGGAGGATGGGCCCTTTAGCTGTCAAGGTAAAGGGGCAGGAGATGGGAACCGGTACGCACAGGCTGCGGTTTCGGGCAGTATCTCAGCACGTGTCATTTTGCTTGTGTTTTTGCAGGTGCCGCAGACGGGCTCGGAGGGGTGACGCCGCACGCTGACGAGCGGTTCGAGCTGGTGAGGCTGTTGTGGGCGGGGTTGGCGTCTAATAGCAAAGTATTAGGTGGCAGCTCAGTGAAGTTTTTCTCTCTGGTTTTGCAGGCGCTGCGCGGGCCGCCTTTGGAAGCGGATGAGCATCTGAGATGAGCCGGGTAGTAGAGAGGAGGCGCCTGGGGCTGGAGATTTCTTGCACGTTCAATGGTATTTTTGTGTCCCTTGGTTTCTTAGGCACCACGAGCAGTGACTGCTGATGAGCCCAACTCTGGACTCCGTGCGGAGCAGGTGAGCAGAATGTCATGGCGTATGTGAGGAAGGGGGATGTTGTGTGCAAGGTCCATGTTGACCTTTGTGGTGCTCACTGTTTTGTGTGGAATGCATTGTTCCTTCTTTCCTTGTTTTTTTTCCAGATGATGTGTAGGAGCCTAGGGACTGCAGGATTGATCCCGTTGGCTGGCTGTGGTTTTTCTTGTGGAGGACGGCTTCAGGCCCCTGGCCTTCTGAAAGCTAAGTTGAGGGTTTGGCGCTGGTGATTGTTTGAGGGAGGGAAGGGACAAGGTTGGGAGCTGCAGGGAGGGGTTTTAAAGTCGGAGCGGGGCAGGGGGCTGTCCTGGAGCAGTCCCCTTTGGCTAGGTAAAGGGAACGGATTTCATTTGAGCACAAAGCTGGCGTGTGCCGGGCAGGGCAGTTCCTGCCGGTGTCTGTTGTGTGTTTTGTGTGGTCTGTCTCCTGTATCTTAGACTTTCCTCAGGTCTTGATGTCCTCGTTGCTCTGTGCGCTCAAGGGGCATGGCGCACATCACCGTTAGGGTCTCGAAGGTGTGTACTCATCAGCATCGTGCCCGATGGGCGCTTCTTTTCTTGCATAACAATCTTAAAGCACGGATCGGGCTTCCATCTCAGACGTTTCTGCAAGGTCCTCTCTTTGTGTTGTGTCTCCAGCTACGTGAGCGGCTCTCTTCTCTAGGCATCCGTTTTCAGGGACTGGGATTTCTTCCCTGCATCCATACGTTCCCAGGTCTTGAAGCCAGGCTTCTTGCACTCAGATCCTCTCTGTTTTTACAGGATCTTCTTGTAGTGGTACATTACATTTGGTTCTCTTACGGCATCACCGTAGAGCCTCCTTGCATCAGCGTTGCTGCCCCTAGGGTCTTCTTGCCTGAGGGCTCCTCCGGTCTGGAAGTCATTCTTCTTGTGCGGAATGTTGTCTGATCTTGAAGTCGCATTGTCTACTGTGTTGTGTGGTGTTGGGCTGCACAGGGGTGTGTTTGGCGTGGAGCTGCCCTGCCCCGGGGGTGTAGAGTCAGCGGTAGGTGGAACAACTATAAGAGCCTACATTGTATTGCGGGTGAAGTTCTAAGTGTCCTTTGGTCTCTTGGGTGAAGTTCTAAGTGTCCTTTGGTCTCTTGTACGGTTGGTGCGCGAGCCTTAAAGTTGTAGCTCAAAATTACAGAGGGCAGGTGGGCGAGTGGCCAAGGCAAGGGAGTGGGAGACGGGAAGAGCTAGTGACTGGCTGAGATTTCTGGCAGTACCTCAGCATGTGCCTTTTGCTTTGTATTTTTCAGATGCCTCACGCAGGCTCAGGGAAGCGAAGCCTCATGCCCGCGAGCGGGCCGAGAAGGTGAGGCTGTTGTGGGCCATGTTGGTGTCTAATGGTGAAGTATGATATGGCAGCTTGGCAAAGTATTTACCTTGTGGTTTTGCAGGTTCTCTGTGAGCTGCCTTTGGAAGTTGATGAGCATTAGAGGTGAGCTGGGGCAGGTGCGAGGAGGAGTGTGGGGCCAGACTTCTCACACGTGCGACAGCAGTTTTGTTTCTTGGTATCTCAAGCAGCGATGGCCACAGCTTCTGACTCCAGAATGAGCAGGTGAGCAGAATCCTATTGTACTTTTGAGCTAGTGGAAGTTGTGGAAGACGTTGGCATTGAATTCTCTGATACTTCTTGCAGTTCTTGTTTCAGGGTTTTGTTTTTTTTTTAGTTGTAGATGATGAAGATCAACCCGGTGACTGCAGGAGGGTCCCAGATAGCTGATGTGGTTGGTTGTTGGTTTTTGGGTTTGTGTTTTTTGTTTTTTGGTTTTTTTTTTTAATGGGGAATTTAAGACCCCCAGTCCTCTTTGATCTAAGTTGAGGGACCAGGGCTGGGGAGGGGCTGGGAGGAGGGGACAACGTTGGGAGTTGCAGGGAGGGATTTTGAAGTTAGCGTACGGGAGAGCATTGACAGCTGTGGTCCCCTTTGGGCAAGTTAAGGGAGCGGGTTACTTTTCAGCAAGAAGCTAGGTTGTGCCTGGCCAGGGCGGTTCCAGCCTGTGTTTGTTACTGTATAGTTTGTATGCTCTGTCTTCGGTGTTTTAGAGCTTCCTCAGATCTCGATGCCCTCTTTACTCTCAAGGGGCATCGCGTGCATCTCAGGAACCATCCCTAGAGTCTTCAACGCCTGTACTCATCGGCATAGCGCCAGTTGGATGCTGCTTTTCTTGTGTTCCAAACTTAATGTGTGGATTGGTCTCATATCACAGAAGATTCTGGATGGTCCTCTTTTGCAGCGTTATTCCTGTCTTCCTGAGCAGCTCTGCTTTTCAGTCGCCTGTTTCTGGGGGATGCAGCTTCATCCTCGCATCCTTACGTTCTTAGGTCTTGAAGCCAGACTTCCCACATACACTTCGTCTCTATTTCGAGAGTCACTTCTTGTCCTGGGTCATTACGTTGTACTCGCTTTCTGGGGTTTCCCTAGAACATCCTCATGTCATCATCATGTTCTTCTTGCCTGATGACATCTTCCAGCCAAGTGTCATTATTCTGGCTGAGAGTTTTCTCTCACCTTTGAGGCGTGTTGTTCTTCGTGTTGTGTGTAGTGTCGGTCTGTCCTTGTGTGTGTTTGGCTTGGAGCCGCCCTGACCAGGGGTGCAGAGTCAGGAGTAGGAGGAACAGCGGTAAGAGTCTGTGGTTAATATGTGGATCTGCCCAGACTGTTGAGGCAAAGGTGGTACTGTCATCTCAGATCGAGCAGACATCAGTGGGTTCTGTGGACAATTTTTTCATTATTGTTTTATGGGGAAGAGCAGAGCTCTGTGGGAGGGGCTGTTCAGTGGTAGCGAAGCAGATTACATCTCAAAGTTAAGGTTGCTTTGTCTGGGGCCTGGATTTCTGGGTTTTATTGTTTTGATTTTTTTTTTTTTTTTTTTTAATGGCAGCCTGTAGTTGGACTCTATATGATATTTGTAAATGGGAACAAGAGCTTTGGAATTATGAAGGTATTGCTCTGAGTCCAGGTGACTTCTTCAGTATTGTTGCTTCAGATGCAGAGGAACAAGCTGCGCAGGGCAATGTAGGAGACCTGAGCAGAGTGCCGCCAGAAGGTGCGTCCGTGTGTGGTATTGGAAGGAAGATGTGTCTGATGGCTCTGACTACTTCATGGTATTTTTTTTTAATTTGAAGCTTTGAATCAAGGTGCGACGTGGGATACGGGCACCAGGGCTGACTCGAGCAAGGCGAGCAGCGATTGCTGGGCTGAAGTATCCTTTTGTTTCCAGGAGGTCTTTTGCTGGTGGAGTTCCAAGCGACCCCTGTTATTTGGGTTTGACGGGTGGTGTGCAAGCCTGAGGCTGGCAACCCAGACTTGCACGGAGGATGGGCCCTTTAGCTGTCAAGGTAAAGGGGCAGGAGATGGGAACCGGTACGCACAGGCTGCGGTTTCGGGCAGTATCTCAGCACGTGTCATTTTGCTTGTGTTTTTGCAGGTGCCGCAGACGGGCTCGGAGGGGTGACGCCGCACGCTGACGAGCGGTTCGAGCTGGTGAGGCTGTTGTGGGCGGGGTTGGCGTCTAATAGCAAAGTATTAGGTGGCAGCTCAGTGAAGTTTTTCTCTCTGGTTTTGCAGGCGCTGCGCGGGCCGCCTTTGGAAGCGGATGAGCATCTGAGATGAGCCGGGTAGTAGAGAGGAGGCGCCTGGGGCTGGAGATTTCTTGCACGTTCAGTGGTATTTTTGTGTCCCTTGGTTTCTTAGGCACCACGAGCAGTGACTGCTGATGAGCCCAACTCTGGACTCCGTGCGGAGCAGGTGAGCAGAATGTCATGGCGTATGTGAGGAAGGGGGATGTTGTGTGCAAGGTCCATGTTGACCTTTGTGGTGCTCACTGTTTTGTGTGGAATGCATTGTTCCTTCTTTCCTTGTTTTTTTTCCAGATGATGTGTAGGAGCCTAGGGACTGCAGGATTGATCCCGTTGGCTGGCTGTGGTTTTTCTTGTGGAGGACGGCTTCAGGCCCCTGGCCTTCTGAAAGCTAAGTTGAGGGTTTGGCGCTGGTGATTGTTTGAGGGAGGGAAGGGACAAGGTTGGGAGCTGCAGGGAGGGGTTTTAAAGTCGGAGCGGGGCAGGGGGCTGTCCTGGAGCAGTCCCCTTTGGCTAGGTAAAGGGAACGGATTTCATTTGAGCACAAAGCTGGCGTGTGCCGGGCAGGGCAGTTCCTGCCGGTGTCTGTTGTGTGTTTTGTGTGGTCTGTCTCCTGTATCTTAGACTTTCCTCAGGTCTTGATGTCCTCGTTGCTCTGTGCGCTCAAGGGGCATGGCGCACATCACCGTTAGGGTCTCGAAGGTGTGTACTCATCAGCATCGTGCCCGATGGGCGCTTCTTTTCTTGCATAACAATCTTAAAGCACGGATCGGGCTTCCATCTCAGACGTTTCTGCAAGGTCCTCTCTTTGTGTTGTGTCTCCAGCTACGTGAGCGGCTCTCTTCTCTAGGCATCCGTTTTCAGGGACTGGGATTTCTTCCCTGCATCCATACGTTCCCAGGTCTTGAAGCCAGGCTTCTTGCACTCAGATCCTCTCTGTTTTTACAGGATCTTCTTGTAGTGGTACATTACATTTGGTTCTCTTACGGCATCACCGTAGAGCCTCCTTGCATCAGCGTTGCTGCCCCTAGGGTCTTCTTGCCTGAGGGCTCCTCCGGTCTGGAAGTCATTCTTCTTGTGCGGAATGTTGTCTGATCTTGAAGTCGCATTGTCTACTGTGTTGTGTGGTGTTGGGCTGCACAGGGGTGTGTTTGGCGTGGAGCTGCCCTGCCCCGGGGGTGTAGAGTCAGCGGTAGGTGGAACAACTATAAGAGCCTACATTGTATTGCGGGTGAAGTTCTAAGTGTCCTTTGGTCTCTTGTACGGTTGGTGCACGAGCCTTAAAGTTGTAGCTCAAAATTACAGAGGGCAGGTGGGCGTGTGGCCAAGGCAAGGGAGTGGGAGACGGGAAGAGCTAGTGACTGGCTGAGATTTCTGGCAGTACCTCAGCATGTGCCTTTTGCTTTGTATTTTTCAGATGCCTCACGCAGGCTCAGGGAAGCGAAGCCTCATGCCCGCGAGCGGGCCGAGAAGGTGAGGCTGTTGTGGGCCCTGTTGGTGTCTAATGCTGAGGCACCTGGACTTTGGGGGATGGCTGGCAACACAGCCAAAACACTGTCTGGAGTGGGGACCTAGATATTCTGTTCCCACGAGAATATGTAAATAGTGGATAGCGCAAGAGCCCTTTCAGCTCTCGTGCACCGCAGGGGGCTGCACGCCAGGATCTCCACTTTTGTGCGGACGTTCGCTTAAGCATCTACTCCTCGAGGTTGAGAGACTCCTTGCCACAACAGATTCTTGCTAAGTGACTAATAGCATGCTAAACTTTGATATCTTAGCTAAGTAATATAAAGGGTTGATTGTGCATATATAATCCTTTAGACATAAACCGTTGACCAAGTCCGGGACTAGGATTGGATCCAGCCGCACCTAGACTCCTCTCTGAGAAGGAGTTTAGAAAGCAAGGGGGTCCTTTCTGAACCTCGTGACTCAACGGGAGGGTCTCCCTGACAGCTTTTCTGACCCTGTCCTCTCTGCAGGAAATAATAGAGTGTGCCTCGACATCGAATCTCGTAAAACACTATCGCATTTACTACTGATTTTGTTAAATCACTGTTTCACCTTATTAAATACTTCACTACTTCTCTCTTACGAGTGAAGTTAATCACTCCAACCGTGACAACTTCTCTGCTGGTTCTTGCAGGTGTTGTTTGGGGTTTTTTTTAGTTGCAATGATGAAGACAAACCTGGTGATTGCAGAAATGTCCCAGATAGCTGATACGTTTTTTTTTTTTTTTCAATGGGGAATTTAAGACCTCCAGTCCTCTTATATCGAAGTTTAGAGACCAGGGCTGGGGAGGGGCCGGGAGGAGGAGACACAGTTGGGAGTTGCAGGGAAGGATTTTGAAGTTAGTGTATGGGAAAGCGCTTTACAGCTGTGGTCCCCTTTGGGCAAGTGAAGGGAGCGGGTTACTTTTCAGCACGAAGCCAGGTTGTGCCTGGCAGGCCCATTTCAGCCTGGGTCTGTTATTGTACAGTTTGTATGGTCTGTTTTCTGTGTCTTGCCCTTCCTTGGGTCCCGATGGCATCTTTAGAGTTCAGGAGCACAGTGTGTGCCTCGGGCACCATTCCTGGAGTCTCACAGGCCTGTACTCACCAGCATAGCCCCAGTCGGGTGCTGCTTTTCTTGCGTTACAAGCTTAAAGTGTGGATCAATTTTGTGTCTCAGAAATTTCTGGTTGGTTCTCAGTTTTCAAGTTGTTCCTGGTGGCGTAAGCAGCTCTGCTCCCTACCTCTCAGTTTTCAGGGACTGGGTCTTCTTCCCTGCGTCCTTAATTCTTAGGTCTTTAAGCCTGGCTTCCAGTGCATATGTCATCTTAGCTTTGAGAGTCACTTGTCTTGGGCCATGACGTTCTACACTTAGTTTCTTGGGTTTCCCTAGAGCCTCCTCACATCACCCGTATGCTCCCGCAGGTCTTCTTGCACGATGGCGTCTTCCAAGCAGGTGTCATTCTTCTTGTCAAGAGTTTTCTCTCACCTTTGAGGCGTGTTATTTGTTGTTGTGTGTAGTGTCGGTCTGTGCATGTGTGTGTTTGTGTTGGAGCTGCCCTGCCCAGGGGCGTAGAGTCAGAAGTAGGTGGAACAGCAGTGAGAGTCTGTGGTTAACATGTGGATCTGGTAGACTATTGAGGCAAAGGTGGTAGTCAAGTTAGATCAAGTAACCACCAGCCGGTTGCAAGGGCAGCTCTTCAGTAAGTGATTTTTGGGATGAGCAGAGCTATCTGGGAGAGGCTCTTCAGCGATAGTGAAGCAGGTCGCTTCTCCAAGATGTTAAGGCCGCTTTGTGCGAGGCTTAATGTTTATGGGAGCGGCAGAGACAATGTGAGATGAACTGACTGCAACCTCTGCTCCCTGTCACCCGGTCTTGCTCAGGGGTAGGATGTAGAGAAATCAAGAGTGGCGATGAGCACAGGAAAAGAGAGAGGGGTTGCGGGAAGGTGGTTTTTAGATTTGTTCTTATTTCTCATTATTTGACAAGAAATTAATTAATGCCTGCTTCTTAAGACTACATTGGTGTTCAGCAATTTACTCCCCATTTCAGTGACAACAGGGCTGGGTGCACCAAGCGGTAGCTGCCACCACAGCAATTAAAAATACCCCAAAGCCCTGATTCTGGGACTGTATTGGGGAAAAAAAAATTAAAAAAAAAATAAAATTCCAATTTGGGGCTCCTGGTAAAGCTAAATCCACCTGAATTTGTGCAGTTGGAAAGCAAAAGTATCCCACTTGCATACACAAAACTTAAACTCACCAATTCTTATGTTGTGGAAAAAGGATGAAAAATACCAATAGTTAGTATTCTGGAAAACTGGGAAATAGAGCCGTTCCCCGCCCCCTGGGGAGGCTGATTGTCAGTCCTCCGGACGTCAATCTCTACGGCCCTGCGGTCCTCCAGCACACCGGAAGTATCTGCCATTCTCCCGGAAGTCGAGCTCTATGATCTTGTAGTCGTCTGGCACGTCGGAAGCGCCCGTCAGTCCTCCGGACATCGATCTCTATGGTCCTGAGGTCCTCCAGCACACCGAACTGTTACGAAACTTCTTTATTCTTCTCTCACACGGTTGTTCTTAAAATTTTCTTGCTATCTTACCCTCTCTCTGTCTCCCCAACCCCATTTTCTCCGGTGTTTCCTGTATCCTGTCACTTCTCAAATTGTTTTCCTACGTCTCTTTCTTTATAGTTCTGTGTGCCTATGTTTCAATTCTCATGTATGATTCTTGTATCCTTGAAATAAAGGGCCTTGTGATTAGTGAATCTTGCTAAAGTAGTTAATAATTTGCCTATCCGTTGTAAGCTGTTGTGTGATTGTCAAAATTCTAAGTGAATTAAAGAATAAGGCTAGGTATGGCTTGAAGGTTTGCTTACCTAAGTATGAGTTAGCAAATATAACTTGGCTGACCACAAATAGGGGCCTACACCCCTGCAGAGCTACGATAAGTAACAAGACAGGAAGGTACCTATGTAGATAGCAATTGTGAGGCCAGCACAATGTTATCTTATCTCTGACAAATGGGGGGCTCCAAGAGGGAGGTAGCATATGGTAATGAGTTACTGGAAACTAATGAATATGTTAAAACTCCTTGCATGAATATGTATGTATGGTGTGCATATATGTTGTTAAACTGACTCTGTCGGGCACGCACATTTGGAGGAGCTATCCCCTGTGCGTCCAGCGCTGCAATAAAGGATACCTGCTTAATAGTCATCCCGACTATTGAGTCCTGATTTCGTCTTTCACGGCATCAATTCTGGCACCCCAGATGGGACCCTCTCTGCTCGGCTGCAGGACCCTCTGAGAACAGGACTCCCTAGGGTACCCCCGGGATCTTCCCGGAGGGACTCCTCGCCTCATATGGATCACTGCGGGGGCAGACAAGGACCATCTAGAAAATAAGGTATTCTTTTAAGAAAAATTAGAGAAAAAAAAAAAAAAAAAAAAAAAAAAAAAGAGTTTTGGTTTTTGGAACCGGTCATTTGGGGTTCCCATAAGTCGTAGGAGACGTCCTACGCAGGGCGCTGTATGCCAGGCTACTAGTGCCTGAGGGCATACTGTGTACGTGAGTTGTGCTGTGCAACTCAGGTTGTGCTGCGCTCTTTTGCATTACGTACACTTGGTTTGGTTTGTGTATGCGGGTATAGGCACATTTTGTGCTTTGTACTTCTGTATTTCATACACTTGGTTTGTGTCCGCGGGTACAGGCACATTTTGTGCTTTGTACTCCTGTATTTCGTACACTTGGTTTGGTTTGTGTATGCGGGTATGAGCACATGCTGTGTTTTGTACTTTTGTATTTCATACACTTGGTTTTAGTACGTTAGGTACGGTCGCGAGTAAAGCTAAGTACCTTTGCATTAACGTACTTTGTGGTGGTAATAACTTATCGGTATTGAAATTGGAACTGTTTAAAGGAATTGTTTATTGAAAGTTGATTTGGATTTGGTAAAAGGTGTGTGAATGAATTGAGCTAGCTCTTGTATGACTGAGACGCGGCACAGCTGCGAAGCGAGTGTGGAGTTCTGATCCGCGGTTCCGTTATCCCGCGAGGGGTGCGGCCGGAGATGAACAAAGCGAGTATATTTGGTTGACTGGATGAATATGATCGGTCATATAAATGGATATTGTCCTTTCCACCCAGATAACGGGTGTAAAGCAAACAATAAGTGTTAAGCGTTAAAATTGTTTTAAGATTTTTTCACTGGTTTGGGTCTAATTCAGATTGTACTGATCTTGAGTGCCCTAATTGCCAGCTGTGGATGCAGTGGGAGGAATATTGAGGAGACAGATTGTATCCTCTAACTGTACTGTGTTAAATTAGCAAATATGGGGGAACAGCAAAGTGGCGGAATTGTGAAAAAGAGCCCCATAGGATGTATTTTAAAACATTGGAAAAATATAGGAGGACTGTCAGGTGGGAACGTGAATAAGAAAACTTTGATAAAATATTGTAATCAATGGTGGCCCTTATACAAATTAGATGATGGAGAAAAGTGGCCTCATAATGGGACTCTAAACTATAATACTATGTTGCAGTTGATGTTGTTCTTACGGAGAGAAGGAAAATGGGATGAGGTTATGTATGCGGATATGTTTTTCACTTTGCGAAATCATCCTGAATGGCAAAAGGACTGCGGATTTAATATACCACCGCAAGACCCTTTAGTTTTGTCCGTCGAGAAAGAACATAAAGATAAAAGGAAGGGGCAGCAGAAAATGAAGAGATGTTGCTCGGCATGTAGTATCGGACAAAGGTGTTTAAAAGTGACAGAATCCAGTAAGAGGAAAGAGGAAACAGAAGATCAGCTTGAGGATTTGGGAATGCCCCCCCCTCCATTGCCAAATCCGCTTTCTCCACCGCAGTCGCCATTCCCTGAGACAGAGGGTGGCGGTAGCGGTGAGGAAGAAGGGGAAGCAGCAATTGCTTTTACTCCAGTTACTGCAAGAACCAGGAGTAAAACTGAGAGAGCTCCACAACTCCTAGCCCCGTTACGGGAAGTAATGGGATCTAGTGGACCAGCTAGAGTGAAAATTCCGTTTTCCACCACTGATTTAAATGACTGGAAGGAGGTAGCTAGAGGGTATCGAGATGGTCCCTCTAAGGTGGCAAAACGATTTGAATTGATAGTTAGAAATCAAGAATTAATGCCTGTAAGCAAGGATTTTGTAAATGTAATAGGAGCCACTGGCCAGCAGAGAAAGGCGTTCTTTTCGGAACCCCTTAGATTTAAATTAGGAAAACAGATCGGAATGCATTGATTTTTATACTTGCCACATTCCCCCAAATCACTGTTAGGGCGAGATTTATTAGAGCAATTAGGAGCAGTGATAGTTTTTAATCAAGGAGCCATGGAATTAAAAGTGAAAGAAGATCAGTTGATTGAAACTTTGAGCCTAGCCCTAATGCACTCTGAAAAGCCCACTGTGTCATCACCCGAACTTGAAGAAATCATTAATCAGGTATATCCAGGGGTTTGGGCTACAGGGACTCCAGGAAGGGCGAAACACGCTACCCCCATAGTAATACAACTTAAGGAGGGAGCAAGCCCAATACGTCAAAAACAATACCCCCTCAGATTAGAATATCGCAGAGGGATAGAAGGTCCAATTAAGAACTTTTTACAACATGGACTACTAGTGGAATGTGAATCAGAATATAACACCCCCATACTGCCGGTAAAGAAACCAAATGGAACTTATCGGGTAGTTCAGGACCTAAGAGAAATAAACAAAATTGTTAAAGATTTACACTCTGTAGTTGCCAATCCCTCTACATTACTTACCAAATTGACAAACAGTCAGGTATGGTTTACAGTATTAGACCTAAAAGATGCATTCTTTTGTCTGCCTTTGGCTAAAGAAAGTCAGAAGTTGTTTGCTTTTGAATGGGAAAGCCCTACCACTGGTAGGAGAACCCAGCTTACTTGGACAGTGTTACCCCAAGGTTTCAAAAACAGTCCAACAATTTTCGGAAATCAATTAGCACGTGAGCTTGAGGGATGGAAGCCTCCTTCCAAAAATGGAACCCTTTTACAATACGTGGATGACCTGTTAATAGCAACTGAAACCAAACCTGAGTGTATCCAATGGACTGTGAGCTTGTTAAACTTTCTTGGACTAAATGGATATCGAGTCTCTCAACAGAAAGTTCAAATGGTACAACAGCAAGTGACCTACCTGGGATATGAATTATCTGGAGGACAACGGGAGTTGGGAACTGAACGAAAAGAAGCCATCTGTTAAACCCCACCTCCTCAGACGGTAAAAGAACTCAGAACCTTCTTGGGAATGACAGGTTGGTGTCGATTATGGATTTATAACTACGGAATAATAGTGAAACCTTTATATGAATTTTTGAAAAATAATCCCATTAGATTGATATGGTCCAAAGAAGCTCAGAACGCATTTGAAATACTCAAAAAGGAACTCATGAGAGCCCCGGCCTTGGGCTTGCCTGATGTAACCAAACCTTTTTGGCTCTTTTCTCATGAGAAACAAGGAATAGCTCTAGGAGTTTTAGCTCAGCGGCTGGGACCATACAAAAGAGCTGTAGCTTATTTCTCTAAACAATTAGATGAATTAAGTAAAGGATGGCCAGGATGTTTACTAGCGGTAGCGGCCGTAATACTAAATATTGAGGAAGCCCGGAAATTTACCTTGGGCCAGAAGATGACAGTGTTGGTTTCGCATACTGTATCCGCTGTATTAGAACAAAAAGAGAATCACTGGCTTTCCCCATCCAGGTTTCTGAAATACCAGGACTAACATTGTGAACCCAGCTTCTTTCCTTAGTGGAGCAACAACCAAACCACTAACACATGACTGTTTGGAAACAATAGAGGCTGTGTATTCTAGCAGACCAGATCTGAAAGAAGAACCCCTGCAGGATGCACAGGACTCCTGGTTTACGGATGGAAGTAGCTTTGTCCGACAAGGTATCCGTAAGGCTGGATATGCAGTGACCACAACAAATAAGGTAATTGAATCCCAACCATTGCCTACCGGGACATCAGCTCAAAAGGCTGAGATTATTGCCTTGACTAGGGCTTTGGAACTGGCGAAAGGGAAAAGGATAAATATATGGACAGACTCCAAATATGCCTTTGGAGTTGTTCATGCTCATGGAGCAGTCTGGAAGGAACGAGGATTGCTAACCGCACAAGGAAAACAAATCAAACATGCAGAAGAAATACTTCGTCTACTGGAGGCAGTACGGTTACCAGCTAGCGTCGCCATCATGCATTGTCGAGGACATCTGAGGGGTAACACTGACCAAGAAAGAGGTAACAGATTGGCTGATTATGAGGCTAAACAGGCAGCAGAAAGAATACAGAAAGAACAAATTCTAGCCTTAATTCCAGACAATAGAAATCAAGACCTGGATGACCACGAGGGCATTAAATATTCTAGATTAGATGAGGAGTTCATACGAGAATTAGGAGGACAAGTTCCTTCCCGGGGATGGGCTCATTTGAGTGATGGTAGAATGATTATACCTGCCAAACTAGTGTGGGGACTTGTTAAAGAAGAACATGATAAGACACATTGGGGAGCAGATTCGTTATATACATTTTTAGGCCAAAGATGAATAGGGAAGAATTTATATACCACTGTTCGACAGGTGACTCAGCAGTGTGAAACATGTTTGAGAAATAACCCCAACACAGGTAATCGAGTACAGTTAGGAACTATTGGGAAAGCAAACATACCAGGAGACCATTGGCAAATCGATTTTTCCGAACTCCCAAGAAAAGGGGGGTATAAGTACTTATTGGTGCTTACAGACACCTTTTCTGGATGGCCAGAGGCTTTTCCCTGTAGAACAAACCAGGCAAGAGAAGTGACTAAAGTGTTATTGAACGAGATAATACCTCGATTTGGGGTACCTATAGTCATCTCATCAGATAGAGGTACTCACTTTTGTGCACAAATAGTGCAGCAAGTTAGCAAACTATTGGGAATTGATTGGCAGTTACACACCCCATATAGGCGGCAGGCCAGTGGGCAAGTAGAAAAAATGAATCACATGATAAAACAGCAGATAGCCAAAATATGTCAAGAAGCAGATTTGTATTGGTATCAAGCATTACCCATAGCTCTGCTTAGACTACGTCTAAAGCCAAGAGCTAAAGAAAACCTAAGCCCTTTTGAAATATTATATGGGAGACCATACCAGACAAAATATAAAGGAGAAGATTTAAACCAGTTGGGTAATTTTTATTTACAAAAATATGTTATTTCTTTGGGAAAACAATTAGAGAAAATCAATAAGAGTGTCCTAGGAACTAGAGTTAAGGGATTGGATCACGCTATCCATCCCTTTAGTCCTGGAAATTGGGTTTATATCAAAAATTTTTCAGGCAATCCACTGGAAGAGAGGTGGACCGGACCATTTCAAGTGTTACTGACCACCTTCACTGCAATCAAGGTGAAGGAGCAGCCGTCCTGGATTCACTACTCTCGAGTGAAAAAGCTCCAGACAAGCAGTGGACTTCTGAACCTTTAGGACCTTTAAAACTAAGATTACAAAAGACGGCTCCGAGGCATAAGGAAGATCCCCAATTTGAGCAGAAATGGAACTCCGAATGTACCGGATCAGCAAAACTGCGATTCCGGAGATCATTATTGTGATCTTCTACATCACAGCTGGATGGACAGAGAACTGCACCACCCATCAAGATCTGGATGATGTCCCCGACCCCGAAGACTGGACCAGGAATGGACATTTGGGCAATGCAGGTCTGAATATCACATATAAAAAGACTAAGGTATACACAGTTTTAAAAATTGATGGCCAGATTAAAAGAGACTGGGGAGATTAACAACAGATACCATCCTTTGAAATAAGAGAAAACAGCTTGATTGATAAAGCATGTAAATTTGATATGACACAAGTGTACTTAACCACTGTAATAACGGTTGGCATTTATGTATATAATTTAGAAGAGCCACAACAATGCATATTTTCAGCAGTATGTACACTTCACCAAGATTACTGTCGAGCAGAGGTCCAACCTAAAGTTAGTTCAATGATTAGGTGCATAGGAGTTATACATGATGCAAGGGAAATTATAAGATCATACTGACAAGCGGCCTTGATTTTAGTCCCAAAGGATATAACCGCCACACATGGTATGGATACTCTCTCTCCCCAACTTATCCCCTTTCCAGAAGTGAAACGTTCAAATACTATTCTCAATTATAATGCACCAGTAATATATAAAAATTATGTAATATATAGGGAAAATATAGCATGCAAAAAGGAGATAAAAACTTTCACTCAAACATTTACCTTTAGGAGTAGGGTTACTTGTAATGCATCTGAAAAGGCTGAAAACATCACTATAAATATAAAATACAATAGCACTGAAAAAGGGAAATTTACCATATGGGAAGTACCAACAACTGCTTTGAAGGCTACATGTCAGCAACCTCAATGTAGCCTTACTATAGTAAATAAAGGAGAAGCAGTTTATAAGATATGCGCACTATGGAGTCTAGAAAGCCGTGCAGCAACATTCCTATTCCCCTTTGTGCTCTATGTGCCTCGGAGAAATATAATTACTCCAAGTCCAACCACCATCCCTCTGTTTGAACCAGCTAAATGTGCTGTGAAATACCATAACCTTTCGTTCGCAGGCCCTTATGTAGTGAGACAATCCAATGAGCAGAAATTATTTCTGGACCCCACATATTCTTTAAAGAAGGTACGGGTAAAGGTACAAGCTGATATATCTCAGATGAAATCAGAATGTTTCCCTTTTATTTCGCAAAGTCTTAAAGGATGGAAGGCATGGTTACATTCCAGAGCTCACCACTCAAGGAAACAGAGAGATTTAACAGGATGGTTTGGATCTGGACTAGGAGTTTTAAACTCGATTGATCAGGAAGTAATAATTAATAAACTGAGCACAGTGACCTCTGATTTAGGAAGGTTAGAAGTACCACTAAGGTCATCTTTAATCACTCTGGCTGAAACTCAGCAATTAACTGTTGATTTCGTTTCCCTATTATCTAACTATACTACTGAGGATTTCCAAGCAGTAGCAACTTTTGTAAAAGGACTACAAGGAAATGTCTCTATTGCCATTCAGTGTATACAAACACAACTTTGGATACAATCTGTGGTTTCTGATATAATCAGAGAAGGGATGTCAGGAAACCTACCACAGGAAATTAGAGAAATTATCGCTAAGAACGATACTACCACCCCATTCGAATTAAAACATCAGGCTTGGTGGCAATTAGTTAATTTCACCTATGATGACACAAAAGAACGAATTGAAGCCTACGTGCTGACAATTCAAAAGGCAAAGGTATGGGATATTTTCCCTATTTTAGCACTAGGGGCAATCCATCAAGATGTAGTAGTCAGACCAATAAACTATAATGTTTGGGCAAAATATAATGATGATATAAGAAAATGGCAGACCATTAGTACCGAAGCCTGCATCCCAAAGGAACAACTAGGATATGTTTGTGAGAATGCAGTAATTGAAAACGAAGATTTGTGCTTAGACACAGAGGACAGTACATGCACGTTTGAGATGCTTCCCTCAGAACATGCTCAATCACAGGTGTATTATGTAGGAAAAGGATGTGTCTGTATAAGGACTAGTTGTGTTAATGTCAGCATTGATACTTGTGAAGAAGAAACAAATGGAACTAACTTTTGTGTTTGTAATTTTACCAAGATACAAGGTTGTGATTTTAATTATTCTGCTCCAATAACCACTTCTCAGTTGATCTCTGACAGTTTCATGCTATACAATGATATACCTAAATTACAGATTGGAATGGACATTAATGTCCTGAAGAAAATGCTTTCCCACCCAGACATTAAAATGTTGCTAAAGAAGGTGAAGGAAGCTTCGAAACGAACATTATGGCAAGTCCAGCATGATACTGTAGAAATAAAGAACATCATCACAGCCATTGAGAAAACTGGTGAACATCATTGGTGGGACACTTTTCTAAATACCTCACTAAAATCTCCAACCGCTGCACAGGTTTTCAATTTCCTAGTGCATCCTGTACTAGTGCTGATTTTTGCAGCCCTACTGCTGACTATTCTCAACATTTGGCTGTGGTGGAAAGTACGAACTGTTGCTCAACAAGTACATGTATTATGGACTGTAAACAAAATTATGCAAAAGAATTTGCAATAGCATAAAGAAAAGGGGGGATTGAATTAAAGAATAAGGCTAGGTATGGCTTGAAGGTTTGCTTACCTAAGTATGAGTTAGCAAATATAACTTGGCTGACCACAAATAGGGGCCTACACCCCTGCAGAGCTACGATAAGTAACAAGACAGGAAGGTACCTATGTAGATAGCAATTGTGAGGCCAGCACAATGTTATCTTATCTCTGACAAATGGGGGGCTCCAAGAGGGAGGTAGCATATGGTAATGAGTTACTGGAAACTAATGAATATGTTAAAACTCCTTGCATGAATATGTATGTATGGTGTGCATATATGTTGTTAAACTGACTCTGTCGGGCACGCACATTTGGAGGAGCTATCCCCTGTGCGTCCAGCGCTGCAATAAAGGATACCTGCTTAATAGTCATCCCGACTATTGAGTCCTGATTTCGTCTTTCACGGCATCAAAGGTTACCGTGTGATTGTTAGACAATGGAGTAACTAGTCTCGCTTATCATAAGAAGAACTAGAAAACAAAATAAAGGGAGCTCAGACAAGAAGACTGGAGAAAACCGGCTTGAAGCAAGGCTGGCTATCAAGTCAGCAGGAAAAGGGAGCAAAACAACCCAAGTTCATCTAGGGGACAACTGATGAAGAGGAAGATACCACTACCAGATGAAGTAAACAACCACCGGAGTGACTGTGGTTCCTGAAAACAGTCATTAAATGGCAATAAAGGCCGTGGAGAAACTCACCTCCTGAATATGTAATTAGTTCTAAGAAAGGCAGACTTATGTTAATCATGTCACAGAAAAACTATGATTATGCAAAACTTTTGTAAATATAAGCCTGTTGAAATTGTGGCTGAGCAGGAGCACCTTGAGGAAAAGTCTCCGTGCAACCCCAGCGCTGTAATAAAGAATACCGCTTGGTAGTCACATTGGCTTTTGAGTCCAGCTTCTTTGTTTCATCCTGTTGCTTCCAAAATTTTCTATGTCTCCCTCTAGCCATCTCCCTGTCTAGTTCTTCCCTCTCTGTCCTGCATCCTGTCTCTTTTTTAATTTTCTACTTACATTTTCCTGTCCTTATTTGTTAGTTCTTGTCTCTGTTTTGTATAACCTGTTGCTTTTTTGAAATGTTCTTTTGACATCTTCCTCTGTCCATCTCCCTTTTTCCTTTTTTTTTTTTTCCCTTGCCTATATTTCTTTTCCCCGGCCACTTGTCTTGTCTCTGTCTCCTTGTCCTGCTGGTCCCTTCCGCCTTTCGCTCCCTGTGTCTGGTATTTATTTCTCCATCTCTCTGTCCCAGTTTTTTGCACAGTCAACCCTCTTTCTACACAGTTATCCTGCTCCCTCCCCTCTCTTGTTTGCAGTGTCCCATTTTCTGGCTCCCTGTCCTACACTTCTACGTCCCTTTGTCCTTCTGCTTTTCTCTTCAGTCAGGGTTAGGGTCAGGGATGAGATCCAGGCGCAGATGGGATAAAGACATCGTGAAACTGTAAGAAGGTAAAAGCGCCTGCACCAAAACTCAGTCATCGAAGAGGACACCGATTGAAGAGGAACCGTTGAACAATTTGATTGAACAATAGACACACGCTTGTTGCATGAAGAGGAGCACGAGTAGCTTATGGCATAGATTGAGAGGCTTTAACGAGCACAAGAACAGAACTGAGGGGGTCCAGGTACCTCTTCGGAGGCGCGCGGCTCGAGCTGTATTAAAGCAACTCTGAGGCAGAGCCTAAGCTCTGAACTCTTCTTTACAGTCTGAGGCTAAGACTGGATCCAGCCGCACCTAGGCTCCTCTCTGAGAAGGAGTTTAGAAAGCAAGGGGGTCCAGTCTGAACCTCGCGACTCGGCAGAAGGGTCTTCCCGGCCTCTTCTGCAGCACTCAGCCCAGTCCTTCTGTCCTCTCTTCCCTCTAGCCGTGCCTCTATTAGTTCCTTGGCCCTCCAACGACACCTTTACTCTGGATTTAATTATCGCGGTCCCAATCATTTTTCTGTTTCTCTGGATCCTACAGGACATTTCTTCTACCAGTCACGATGCCTTCCCAGAGGTTCCCCGTGCTTTGCATCCATTTTGTAGCACATTAGGTGGGGTCATCTTTCAGGTACAGAGCACTCATTTGTTCCTTTATGCTACCTTGGATTCCTGTGTTCAGCCCACAGCCACACAAGACCATCTGTACTCCGCTCGGATGACCACCCAAGTTCCTCCTTGCCATCCCCAAGGATTCCTTTGTCCATCAGCCCCCGTCCACACCCCTCTCCTCACAGTCACACCACCTCCCGAGACCTTCCTCCATCTCCACAGCATCTTGTAGCACTTTGTCTCCCTTTCTCTCTCTTACTGTCAGAACCTCCCATCTTGCTTTGCTACGCAGAGCTCCTTTATCCTTCTCTGCCATCGAGGTTATCTTCATTTGGTTCCTCTCTCACTCGTTGATCTGTAGCTTGCCCAGATGCCCTCCTGAGACTCCAAGGCCCTCACTGTGTCTCCAAGCTGCCTTTTCTTACCCTGCCCCCTCATAATGGCTGTATTCTCTATAGCAATGTCTTCCAAGTCCTTTCCCATACTGCACAGCACTCTTGTAGCATTTTAGCTCCCTTTAGATTTTAGGGTTTTGTGCTCTTCAGAGCACCCTTACCTTACTCTTTGCTGCTTAGGATGCCTTCATTCTGCCCCCAGTGCCCTATGTGGTTAGTTGAAATCCCCTTCAGAGTTCCACGTCGTTATCTCTGGCGCTTCTTTGGTCTCTCACATCCCCGCAAGACTCCTCCGCTACCTTCGCCAAGGTTTCATGAGACATTTTAGCTCCAGAGGGCATTTCTCTTTTCCCATCAGAACGCTTCCTTAGTTCGCATCTGCTACCCGGGTCAATCTTTCTGTCCTCTCATCCGTTCAGTGCACCCCCATTCGGTTCCCAGTTCCCTGAAGACACCCGTACTTTGCTCAATTCTCTTTTGAGGTCATTGCATCCCCGAGACTTCTTTGGTCTCTCTGGCCCCTTTGGGCCCCCTCTAATCTCTCTGACAAAGCCTCTTATTTTGTCAGAATTTTTTCCAGAGCTACCTGCGTGCTCCAGAGCGGCCTGTTTCCGTTCTGTCTTACAACGTTTCTTTATTTCAAATCGGGTACCCCAAAGATGTCTATCGTCACTTCAGACCTTCTCTTAGATAGCTTTCATCTATTGTTATTCACACATCTCCCACAGGGATTTTTGTTCTCTATTACAATTTATTTTTATTTTAGCTACTTAGGTGTTACTTAGACCGCTTCATACAGTTTCTGATACGTTTCTTGTATTTCTATGTTTTTTGGTGTTTTCTGTTTTTTGGGACTCATCTAGTTCTGTTAAGAATATCAGTTAAAGAGAGATCATTGAGGTGATCATTTGATAATAATAGTTATTGCATTTAATAAACTACTATCCATAGCTTACTATGGTATCTATCTCTTTCTATCTACACCCCAGAAAAATGACGGTTAATTACCTACCCGGTCACATTGCTGATGCAATAGATGTCGCTGCAGTCAAAGAGCAGGTATCGCCATTTCCAGTAAGGGCTGCCTTTCCCATGTGACATTTTACAGGCTGTAAAGCTAAGGCAGACAAGAGAAGGAGCTGCAGCTCCTCCGGCCACCTTTATGGGTTCTGGGGGTTGGTCCCACCCCTTCCCCAGGGGATTGTGGGAAGGGCGGTGGTCAGGGCCCAGGGTATATGAGCGGGGGTCCCTGCTGCAGGAGCTCATTGTGCCTTTGGGATTGGTTGGGGTGAGAGGTCTGCAATGTCTTCATTGACTGCAGCTTTGGGGCTGGCTCAGCTGTTTGGGCGTTTAGAGGAGCAGAGGTGAGAAGCCTGAGGTTAGACCTTCTGGATTAGTCAAGGTTCAGCAGTATTTATAGGAGAAAGTAGACTTTTATGTTGTAGTGTTGTGGGGTTTTTTTTGGGGGGTGGGGTATGTCAGTAATTATCTAATGAGCATTCAGGGGTGATAAGATGGTTTAATAGTATGTTTTTATTTATTCTGGATGCACTGTACTTTCCTGGAATTCCTGACTTGATTGAGGATGGAATCGTGGGTGGCTTTTTTCCTGGTGTTGCTGATATAGTTTCCCTTAAAAAGGCTGATAGTGAGATTATCTAGCAGGGGTCATTGTGAGCATCTTGTATGCATCTGTATATGGAGTTCTAGCATTTTCCATGAAGCAGCAGAGATGCAAGGCATCACCTTCCCCTGTTGCCCACAGAGTATCACAGTGTCTCCAGAACTTTTGTAACTTGAGGCAGGCGCCTCATAGATTGCATCAGGGCATCTCTTATTTTGTGGGTCCGTACCGGAGCCCAGAGTCTGTGGGAAGACAGAAAACAGGAAGTGCCAGCAGGACACAGCTCGGAAGAGCAGCTCACAAGGAGCAGGTGATGCAGGGGGTTCAGGGTTCAAATAGAGAATGGGAGCTGTCAGGAAGAAGTGGGGTTCCTTCCCTGAGAGTTCAGGAGAATAGAATGGGTTTCTAGAGCTTTGAGACTGGGGGATGGCTAGGAAAGGGAGGCAGGTTCATCAGGCTTTCTCATGTCAGTTTTGCATTTCAGTTTGGGTGCCAATGAGGTCTGGTGTGTTCTAGCCTCTTGCCTTTGAGGTGAGCCCGGTAATATCAAGGACGAGCACAGGATCGGTGATTTTGCACAAGCACAATGGTAATTTTGTTTTTCTTGGCGTCTTAGGTGCCATAATTAATTGTCGCTGCAATTAATTATGGGAATTAATTGGATTATGGGATTAATTATGGGGATTAATTGGATTATGGGATCCCCCGAATCTGGGATCGGCGTGGAGCAGGTGAGTGGAATGCCCCGGAGCTTCTGCGGATGAGGGTGTTGTGGAGTAAGTTGGCATTTACTTGGTGGTCATGATGCTTGCTGCTGGGGCTGTGATTTAATCTTTGTTTTGCAGATGAAGATGAATGAAGTGACTGCAGGAAGATGAGTTAGCCGTTTGTTGTTGTTTTTGTCAAGGATGAATTCAGACCACCGGCTCTCTGAAAGCTAAGTCGAGGGGCCAAGGTTGACAGTTTTGGGGGTGGGTTAAGTTAAAGAAGGGCAGAGGGCTGTTCAGGAGCAGCCCCCTTTAGGCAAGTAAAGGAAGCGGGTTACTCTTCAGTCCGATGCTAGCATGTGCCGGGCAGGGCAGTTCCAGCCTGCATCTGTAGTGTTGTTTGTGTGGTCTGTCTTCTGTGTCTTAGACCTTTCTCAGGTCTCGGTGTCTTCATTACGCTTGAGGACCACAGCATGCACCTCGGGCACCATCCCTAGTGTCTTGAACGGCTGTTCTCATCGGCATAACACCAATCGGGTGATGCTTTTCCTGCATTACAAGCTTAAAGCAGGGATCGGTCTTGAGTCACAGAAGCTTCTGGATGGTCCTCTTTTGCAGCATTGTTCCTGTCTGCCTGAGCAGCTCTGCTTTCCAGCCATCCATTTCTAGGCAATGGAACTTTTTCCTGCGTCCGTACTTTCTTAAGTCTTGAAGGTGCACTTCCCGCATGTACATGATCTCAGATCTGAGAGTCACTTCTTGTCTTGGGCCATGATGTTTTACTCAGTTTCTTGACTTTCACTAGAACATCCTCATGTCATCATCGTGGTCCAGCAGGTCTTCTTGCCCGGTGGCATCCTCCAATCGTGTCATTCTTCTTGCCGAGAGTTTTCTCTCACCTTTGAGGCGTGTTGTATGTCATCTTGTGTGTAGTGCTGGTTTGTGCTTGTGTGTTTGGCTCGGAGCTGCCCTGCCCAGGGGTGTAGAGTCTGGGGTAGGTGGAATAGCAGTAAGAGTCTGTGGTTAATATGTGGATCTGCTCATACTGTGGAGGCAAAGGTGGTACTGTCATCTCAGATCGAGTAGCTGTCAGCGGGTAGTGGGGACAGTTTTTCCATTATTGTTTTATGGGGAAGAGCAGAGCTCTGTGGGAGGGGCCGTTCAGTGGCAGTGAAGCAGATCGCGTCTTGAAGACGTTAGGGCTGCTTTGTGTGAGGCTCTGCTATTTGGAGTTTTTTAATGGAGGCTGTACTTGGACGCTAGATGATACCTGTAAATGGGAACAAAACCTTTGGAATGATGAAGCTATTGCTCTGCATCCATGTGATTTGTTTGATACTGTTTTTTCAGATGCAGAGGGACAAGCTGTGTAGGGCAACGTAGCAGAGCTGAGCGGACCACTGTAAGTAGGTGGGTCGGTGTGTGGCATTAGAAGGAAGATGTGAGCGGTAGCTCCATGAGTGCTTTATTCTTTTTTGCAGCTTTGAATCAATGTGCGACGTGGGATACGGGCACCAGGGCTGAGTCGAGCAAGGTGAGCAGCGATTGCTGGGCTGAAGTATCCTTTTGTTTCCAGGTGGTCTTTTGCTGGTGGAGTTCCAAGCGACCCCTGTTATTTGGGTTTGACAGGTGGTGTGCAAGCCTGAGGCTGGCAACCCAGACTTGCTCGGAGGATGGGCCCTTTAGCTGTCAAGGTAAAGGGGCAGGAGATGGGAACCGGTACGCACAGGCTGCGGTTTCGGGCAGTATCTCAGCACGTGTCATTTTGCTTGTGTTTTTGCAGGTGCCGCAGACGGGCTCGGAGGGGTGACGCCGCACGCTGACGAGCGGTTCGAGCTGGTGAGGCTGTTGTGGGCGGGGTTGGCGTCTAATAGCAAAGTATTAGGTGGCAGCTCAGTGAAGTTTTTCTCTCTGGTTTTGCAGGCGCTGCGCGGGCCGCCTTTGGAAGCGGATGAGCATCTGAGGTGAGCCGGGTAGTAGAGAGGAGGCGCCTGGGGCTGGAGATTTCTTGCACGTTCAGTGGTATTTTTGTGTCCCTTGGTTTCTTAGGCACCACGAGCAGTGACTGCTGATGAGCCCAACTCTGGACTCCGTGCGGAGCAGGTGAGCAGAATGTCACGGCGTATGTGAGGAAGGGGGATGTTGTGTGCAAGGTCCGTGTTGACCCATGTGGTGCTCACTGTTTTGTATGGAATGGGTGGTTCTTTATTTCCCTTTATTTGGTGTGTTTTTTTTTTTTTTTTTTTTCCCAGATGATGTCTCTGCAGGATTGATCCCGTTGGCTGGCTGTCGTTTTTCTTGTGGAGTACAGCTTCAGACCCCTGGCCCTCTGAAAGCTAAGTTGAGGGTTTGGTGCTGGCGATAGTTTGGGGCAGGGAAGGGACAAGGTTGGGAGTTACAGGGAGGGGTTTTAAAGTCAGCGTAGGGCAGGGGGCGGTCCCGGAGCAGTGCCCTCTGGGTAGGTTAAGGAAATGGGTTTCTCTTCAGCACGAAGCCAGCGTGTGCCTGGGCAGGGCAGTTCCAGGCGGTGTCTGTTGTGTAGCTTGTGTCGTCTGTCTCCTGTATCTTAGACTTTCCTCAGGTCTTGATGTCCTCGTTGCTCTGTGCGCTCAAGGGGCACGGCATGTGCCACAGGCATCACGGGTAGGGTCTGGAATGCCTGCCCTCGTCTGCTTCATGCCCAATGGGCGCTTCTTTTCTTGCATAACAATCTTAAAACACGGAGCGGACTTGCATCTTGAAAGTTTATGGATGGTCCTCTTCTTGCAGCATTGTTCCCGGCTGCGTGAGCGGCTCTCTTCTCTAGGCATCCATTTTCAGGGACTGGGATTTCTTCCCTGCATCCATACGTTCCCAGGTCTTGAAGCCAGGCTTCTTGCGCATACATCGTCTCCGTTTCAACAGGAACTTCTTCTAATGGGCCATTACATTTAACTCTCTTATGACCCCACCTTGCTTCCTCCTCACGTCAGTTCTGCTGTCCTTTTGGTCTTCGTACCCAAGAGCTTCTCTGGTCTGGAGGCAATTGCTCTTGTTCAGACTGTTGTCTGATCTTTGAGTCGCATTGTCTACCGTGTTGTGTGGTTTTGGGCTGCACAGGGGTGTGTTTTGCATGGAGCTGCCTTGCCGGGGGTGTAGAGTCAGGGGTAGGTGGAACAGCAATAAGTCTATGGTTAGCACATTGATTGGCCCACGTCTCTGTTCTCCAGCACAACAGTAATTTTATTTTTTAACTTGGCATCTTAGGCGCTAAAAGCGATGACCACTGCAGCATTGTGGTTTTGAATCTCTGTGGAGCAGGTGAGCAGAGAGCCCACGGTGCTTTTGAGGAGGGGGTTTTGTGGAAGAGATGGGCATCGATGGGTGCGATGCTGGCTGCCGCTGTTTTGTGCATTGTGTGTTTTTATTGCAGATGGCGAAGAGGACCCTGACGACTACAGGAATGTCCCGGCTAGCTGATGCGGGTTGGCAGTTTTGTGTTGAGGACGGATGCAGACCCTCTGCCGTGCGAAAGCTAAGTGGAGGGGCCGGGGCCGGGGAGGGCTTGGGAGGAGGGGACAAGGTTGGCAATTGTAGGAGGGGTTTTGAAGTTGTCTGGTGTTAGAAAGCAGATGTGCCTGGTGGCTCTGAGTATTATGTGGCAGCTCAGTGAAGTTTTTCTCTTTGGTTTTGCAGGTGCTGCGCAGGCTGCCTTTGGAACAGGATGAGCATTTGAGGTGAGCTCAGGGTGGTAGGGAGGAGGTGGCTGGGGCTGGTGATTTCTTGCATGTTCAATGGTGGTTTTGTGTCTTTTGGTCTCTTAGGCAGCACAAAGAGTGACTGCTGATGAGCCCAACTCTGGAGTCCGTGTGGAGCAGGCAAGCAGAAAGCCACGGCGTATCTGAGGAGGGGGATGTTGTGAGAAAGGTCCATGTTGACCATTATGATGCTCACCGTTGTGTGTGTAGTGGGTTGTTCCTTCTTTCTCTTAGTGTGTGTGGCTTTTCTTTTTTTTTTTTTTTTTTCCCCAGACGATGAAGAGCAGCCTAGTGACTGCAGGATCGATCCAGTTGGCTGACTGTGGTTTTCCTCGTGGAGGATGGCTTCAGACCCCTGGCCCTCTGAAAGCTAAGTTGAGGGTTTGGCACTGGAGATAGTTTGGGGGAGGGGAGGGACAAGGTTGGGAGCTGCAGGGAGGGGTTTTAAAGTCGGAGCGGGGCAGGGGGCTGTCCTGGAGCAGTCCCCTTTGGCTAGGTAAAGGGAACGGATTTCATTTGAGCACAAAGCTGGCGTGTGCCGGGCAGGGCAGTTCCTGCCGGTGTCTGTTGTGTGTTTTGTGTGGTCTGTCTCCTGTATCTTAGACTTTCCTCGGGTCTTGATGTCCTCGTTGCTCTGTGCGCTCAAGGGGCATGGCGCACATCACCGTTAGGGTCTCGAAGGTGTGTACTCATCAGCATCGTGCCCGATGGGCGCTTCTTTTCTTGCATAACAATCTTAAAGCACGGATCGGGCTTCCATCTCAGACGTTTCTGCAAGGTCCTCTCTTTGTGTTGTGTCTCCAGCTACGTGAGCGGCTCTCTTCTCTAGGCATCCGTTTTCAGGGACTGGGATTTCTTCCCTGCATCCTTACGTTCCTAGGTGTTTAAGCCAAAGTTCTTGCACGTACATCCTCTTGGTTTTGACAGGAACTTCTTGTTCTGGGCCATAACATTTGACTCACTTATGACCCACCTTGCTTCCTCCTCACGTCAGTTCTGATGTCTTTTTGGTCCTCTTGCCCGAGGGCATCTCTGGTCCAGAGGCGATTCTTCTTGTTCAGACTGTTGTCTGATCTTGGAGTCGCTTTGTCTACTGTGTTGTGTGGTGTTGGGCTGCACAGGGGTGTGTTTGGCGTGGAGCTGCCCTGCCCGGGGGCGTAGAGTCAGGGGTAGGTGGAACAGGAATAAGAGTCTGTGGTTAGCACGTTGATTTGCCTGACCTGTGTTGTCCAGCACAATAGCAATTTTATTTCTCTCAGCGTCTTAGGCGCTAAAAGCGATGCCCACCGCAGCATCCTATTTTGGAATCTGTGCGGAGCAGGTGAGCGGAGAGTCCACGGTGCTTTTGAGGAGGGGGTTTTGTGGAAGAGATCGGCGTCGACGGGTGCGATGCTGGCCGCCGCTGTTTTGTGCATTGTGTGTTTTTATTGCAGATGGCGAAGAGGACCCCAATGACTACAGGAACGTCCCGGCTAGCTGATGCGGGTTGGCAGTTTTGCGTGGAGGACGGTTGCGGACCCTCTGCCTTGTGGAAAGTTAAGTGGAGGGGCTGGGGCCGGGGAGGGCTTGGGAGGAGGGGACAAGGTTGGCAATCGTAGGAGGGGTTTTGAAGTTAGCATAGGGCAAAGGACCAGAGGAGTATCCAGGAACAGTCCCCTCTGGGCAAAGGAATGGAGCGGGTTAGTCTTCAGCACGAAGCCAGCACTTGTCAGGCAGGGCAGTTCCAGCCGCTGTCTGTTGTGGTGTAGTTTGTGTGGTCTGTCTCCCGTGTCTTAGAGTTTCCTTGGGTTATGATGTCCTCATTGCTCCTGTGTCTTCTATAATATCTTCCTTCTGTCTTGATGTCTCTGTTGCTCTTTTGTGATCAGCAGGTACCTCGGTAGCCCTCCTTGGAGTCTAGACCGCATCAACACATCACCCTAGTACCGGTTTAGCCCTTCTTGTCTTGCCATTATACCTTAAAGCGTGGCTCTGTCTGGTGGTCATCGTGTCGTAGGTGTTCCTAAGCGGTCAGCCCTTGCGGTGGCAAGCCAGGTGGTACATGCAGCTTTGAAAGGTCTTTTTCACCCAGTAGTGTTCTGGGACTTACTTCCCACGTCCCGAACGGTTTCAGGAGTTAAAGCCAACTTTCTCATGTGTTCATCGTGATGGTTTTGATGATAGTTTTCTTTCATGGGCTGCAGCTATTGCCTCTCTTTGCCAGGGCTGCCGTGAGGCATGTGCGCCATCGTGGCACCGTAGGGCTTCTCTGTGGGTGTCATCAACCTTAGGGGAGTTGTTATTCTCACTCGCAGTCTTATGGCACCTCACGGTCACGTTCCGTTTGGTGTCTGTGTGCAGGGTTGGGGTTGGAGCTGCCTCTGATCAGAGCTTAAAGGGCAGTTTGCATCACAATTGTTTCTGGAGGGTTGCCTTTCCGGAGGCAATCTTGGCCCTAACAGCTTCCCTCTCAAAGGTTCTATTTCTATAGAGATTCCCTATGGCATTGCATCCTTGGATTCTTCTGGGCTTAGATTGTGAAGCCTGGCTTCTCACAGATCCGATCCGTCGTTCTGGTTTTGTATGGCATTTCAGCACTCTAGTTTTGATTACCATCTGAGACCGCCTCGCTCCGCAGTGCCTTTTGTTGGCTTGCATCTTATAGGTCTGTATCTGGTTTTGCGTTGAGTTGCATTGTATTGCTCTGTGTCTGGTTATGTGTTGAATTGTATCATATTGTATTGCTCTGTATCTGATTATTCAATGAATTGTATCGTATTGTATTGCTCTCTATCTGATTATTCATTGTATCGTATTGTATTGCTCTCTATCTGATTATTCATTGTATCGTATTGTATTGCTCTCTATCTGATTATTCATTGTATCGTATTGTATTGCTCTCTATCTGATTATTCAATGAATTGTATCGTATTGTATTGCTCTCTGATTATTCATTGTATCATATTGTATTGCTCTGTATCTGATTATGCAGTGAATTGTATCATATAGTATTGCCCTGTAATTGCATCAACTGCCATCTGAGACTCTCGCGTGTCTGTATTATGTGTTGTATTGCATTGCTCTGTGTTTGGATTTGTTTTGCATTGTTTGCTTCTGTATTAGCGTTGCATCACGTTGCTCTGTAATGGCATCAACTGCCATCGCAGACCGTCTCGCGTCGTCTGACCCTGTATCGTGTGTTGTATTGTATCGCTCTGTATTTGACATTGTACCGCATTGTTTTGGCGCTCTATTGGTTTTGCATCATGTTGCTCTGTAACTATATTGAGCGCCGTCCGAGACTGTCTCGCGTTGTCTGACCCTGTATTGTGTTCTGTCTCCTATGGCAGTGCTCTGTACCATGTTTTTTCTTGGCGGTGATGTAAGGGTGTGTTGTATCGTGTGGTGTATATGCGTGCATTGCACAGCTCTGTGTGTCTGTGTTGTATGGCAGTGCAGAGCTAGCGTAGAGAGTTAAAGTGACTTTGAGGTCTCTGTGCACGTGAGATGGAGTCAAGCAGGTCCGGGCTGGTTTGTGAGGTAACGGAGTAAGGCTACTGGGGTTTTCATTGTGTTTCGGCAGGCACCTTGCAGCAAGTCTGTAGAAACAGAGTTATAGAGGAGCAGCACAACGGGTCTCGCAGCGGTCAGGTTTTTTTTGGGCAGATCGGTCATTACAACACTCCAAGCGCCAGGGAGGAACCTGAGGGGGATGTGTTACTCTGGGAAAGGTAGCGGAGCCACAGAGGGTTGTTCTCTTGCAGATGAACTGTGCAGTAAATGGCTTTGTGTTTTGTTTTTTCAGGTGAGCGAGCGGCACGAGGTGACTGTGAGAACCTCCCCTTTATGTGATGTGGGTGCTGCGGAGGGTGGACCGTGACTCAAGGCACCGTGAAAGCTAAGTATCTGGGCAGGCATCGGTGGGCAACAGATACCAAGTGTCGTCCCTCAGCAGGGTGGTTTTTCCCCCAGTCCCAGCCGCTTTGGGAGGTGACGCTCATCGCCAGCGTTTGGGTGGAGATAGGCCTCGGGCCGGGGGTTTGGTTAGGCAGGGAGATTTTGGAGGCTCCTAAGGAGCACCACAGACACGAGGCGACGCCACCGTTGTGGCAGGAGGGTGGGAGGACGGTGTGGGTGAGGGCAGGGTACATGTGGTAGCAGAGCATGTGTTGTGAAGGTGTGTGAGCCTGAGAAATGTTGGTGTGGATGGGCTGCGGGCATGTGGGTTGTAGGCGGAGGTAACCGTGCTTTGCTTTTCAGGCAAATAGGGCATTTTAAAACCGCAACCAGTATAGAATAAAAAAAACCCCAGCTGGGGGATTTTTTTTTTGTTTCCCCCGGCTGGGTTTTTTTTTTCCCCGGTCCCGGCCACTCTGCGAGGTGAGGTTCATCGCCAAAGTTTGGGCAGAGGGGCCGCCCGGGCCGGGGTTTTCGCCAGGCAGGATGATTTTGGAGGCCCTCGGGAACGGCGTTCCCAAGGAGCGTTGCAGAGACGGGGCGATGTCCCCTCGGGCAGGTCGTTTGGAGGATGGCGTAGGGGAGGATGAGGGGTGGTTTGTGGCTTGGGCGGTGCGGGTGTGTGAACTTGTGCGGTTGGGCTGCGGGCACGTGGGTTGTAGGCGGAGGTAACCGTGCTTTGCTTTTCAGGCAAATAGGGCATTTTAAAACCACAACCAGTGTAGAATAAAAAAACCCCAGCCGGGGGATTTTTTTTTTGTTTCCCCCGGCTGGGTTTTTTTTTCCCCGGTCCCGGCCACTCTGCGAGGCGAGGTTCATCGCCAAAGTTTGGGCAGAGGGGCTGTCCGGGCCGGGGTTTTTGCCAGGCAGGGTGATTTTGGAGGCCCTCGGGAACGGCGTTCCTGAGGAGCGTTGCAGAGACGGGGCGATGTCCCCTCGGGACAGGTCGTTTGGAGGATGGCGTAGGGGAGGATGAGGGGTGGTTTGTGGCTTGGGCGGTGCGGGTGTGTGAACTTGTGCGGTTGGGCTGCGGGCACGTGGGTTGTAGGCGGAGGTAACCGTGCTTTGCTTTTCAGGCAAATAGGGCATTTTAAAACCACAACCAGTGTAGAATAAAAAAACCCCAGCCGGGGGATTTTTTTTTTTGTTTCCCCCGGCTGGGTTTTTTTTTCCCCGGTCCCGGCCACTCTGCGAGGCGAGGTTCATCGCCAAAGTTTGGGCAGAGGGGCAGCTTGGGCCAGGGTTTTTGCCAGGCAGGGCGATTTTGGAGGTCCTGGGAGCGGATATTCCGAGGAGTTGTTGTGTGTAATGTGATGGCATCCAGTTGTTTGCAGGTGGTATGTTTAGGGGATGGTCCAGGGAAGATTGGATGGGACAGTCAGTGTTGAGGGGGAGCCGGTTGTCAAGGTGTTTGGTGTGTGTTTTGCAATGGTAGTAAATTTTTCTGATGGGGTTTGGAGAACAGAAAATCAAGAGAATAATTGAAATTTTTTTTTTTTTCCCCTAGGCACAGAGGTCAAGGCCCCATGAAGAGGAGCGGCTGTCACAGGGTGTGAATTTTGGAGACTCTGTCAGGAAGAGGAAAATGGAAATGTGCAGCAATTGAAGGACACGGTTTAGGGATGTGACCGAGGTTTGATGAGTATCTGGAGGAAAACATTTGCATATGGAGGATCGAAGGCAATGTGTTCTGGCAGCGTGCACCAGTCTGGGATCACCAGGAGAGGGCCTGGGGGTGGTGCAATTCTGCTCGGTAGAGTTTTAGGGTGTTGCCTGTGTAATGAGGGAATAACCCTTCAATAAAGGCTGCTGTGTTCTTGTTGGTGTCCTGTGTTTTTTTAATCACATGGGTCTGGCTGTGACAGTGTGTGTGCCTGTGTTAGGCTTTGAATGTGAGTGGATGTGATGGTGACAGTGTATTTGCATTGGACACTGTGTGTGTGTTTGTGTTAGACTGTCTTCTGTGAATGTGTGAGGCTTTGTTTTTGTCTCTCTTTTTCTGTTTTTGTCTTTGTGGGACTGTCTCTGGCTCTCTCTCTCATGCTCTCTTGCGTGCTCTCTCTTTCTGTCTCTCTGTGTGTGTCTGTCATGCGCTTTCACTCTTTGTCTCTGTCTGTCTCTCTCTCTGTCTCTCTCTCTGTCCATCTGTCAGTCTCTCTCTCTCTCTTTGTCTCTGTCCATCTGTCGTGCTCTCTCTCTCTTTGTCTGTGTCCATCTGTCGTGCTCTCTCTCTCTCTTTGTCTGTGTCCATCTGTCATGCTTTCTCTCTCTCTTTGTCTCTGTCAGTCTGTCGTGCTCTCTCTCTTTGTCTCTGTCAGTCTGTCGTGCTCTCTCTCTTCGTCTGTCTCTCTCTCTCTTTGTCTCTGTCTGTTGGTCTCTCTCACTCTCGTCTCTCTGTCTGTCCGTCTCTCTCTCTCTCTCTCACTCTTTGTCTCTCCCTCTGCCCGTCTCTCTCTCTCTCTCACTCTCTTTGTCTCTCCCTCTGCCCGTCTCTCTCTCTCTCTCACTCTCTTTGTCTCTCCCTCTGCCCGTCTCTCTCTCTCTCTCACTCTCTTTGTCTCTCCCTCTGCCCGTCTCTCTCTCTCTCTCTCTCACTCTCTTTGTCTCTCCCTCTGCCCGTCTCTCTCTCTCTCTCACTCTCTTTGTCTCTCCCTCTGCCCGTCTCTCTCTCTCTCTGTCTCTCCCTCTGCCCGTCTCTCTCTCTCTCTCTCTCTCTCTCTCACTCTCTTTGTCTCTCCCTCTGCCCGTCTCTCTCTCTCTCTCTCACTCTCTTTGTCTCTCCCTCTGCCCGTCTCTCTCTCTCTCTCTCACTCTCTTTGTCTCTCCCTCTGCCCGTCTCTCGCTCTCTCACTCTCTTTGTCTCTCCCTCTGCCCGTCTCTCTCTCTCTCTCTCACTCTCTTTGTCTCTCCCTCTGCCCGTCTCTCTCTCTCTCTCACTCTCTTTGTCTCTCCCTCTGCCCGTCTCTCTCTCTCTCTCACTCTCTTTGTCTCTCCCTCTGCCCGTCTCTCTCTCTCTCTCTCACTCTCTTTGTCTCTCCCTCTGCCCGTCTCTCTCTCTCTCTCACTCTCTTTGTCTCTCCCTCTGCCCGTCTCTCTCTCTCTCTCACTCTCTTTGTCTCTCCCTCTGCTTGTCTGTTTGTTTTGTATGGCTGACTCAATGGTTGCAATTAGCAGCTTTGAACATGTCTTGCTGGCTGGGCAGCATTAATTATTTAAAAAATAACAACAAAAAAAATATTTAATTAGTGCTGCCCAGCCAGCAACCCATCCCCTACTGCTGCACAAAAGTTATTATTTTTATTTCTTTTTCTAATAATATTTTTATTTCTTTTTCTAATAATATAATATGCAAATAAACCCATCAAAAATAAATACACCCACCATTCTACAACCCAAACAATTACACAATTCTCATCAAATATGCAAATGAATTAATCAAATTATGGAAATTATATGCAAATTTTTTCTTTTCCACAACACATACAAAACAACCATAAAGAAACCCCATAACAACAGAACCATACCAACAAAATTACAAACCAGCCTCAATACTTAAAATTAAGGACAGGAACTATGGGGTAACACTCAAGTTCACAGTTAAACTTCCAAGTCAGGGTTCTACTATCCAGTAACAGTGTCAACATAGGGGGTCAGGTTAGGGTGTCAACTTACGGTTAGGGTGTCAGGTTACACTTAGGATGTCAGGTTAGGGTGTCGGGTTAGGGTTACGGTGTCAGGTTAAGGGCTAGGGTTAGGGTGTCAGGTTTGGGGTTAGGGTTTAAGGATTAGAGTTTAGAGTTAGAGTTTAGAGTTAGGGTTAGGGTTTAGGGTTAGGGTTTAGGGTTACAGTTAAGGGTTTAGGGTTAGGGTTAGGGTTAGGGTTAGGGTGTCGGGTTAGGGTTAGGGTGTCGGGTTAGGGTGTCGGGTTAGGGTTACGGTGTCAGGTTAAGGGCTAGGGTTAGGGTGTCAGGTTTGGGGTTAGGGTTTAAGGATTAGAGTTTAGAGTTAGAGTTTAGAGTTAGGGTTAGGGTTTAGGGTTAGGGTTTAGGGTTACAGTTAAGGGTTTAGGGTTAGGGTTAGGGTGTCAGGTTAGGGTGTCGGGTTAGGGTTAGGGTGTCGGGTTAGGGTGTCAGGTTAGGGTTAGGGTGTCGGGTTAGGGTTAGGGTTAGGGTGTCGGGTTAGGGTTAGGGTTAGGGTTAGGGTGTCGGGTTAGGGTTAGGGTGTCGGGTTAGGGTTAGGGTGTCGGGTTAGGGTTAGGGTTAGGGTGTCGGGTTAGGGTTAGGGTTAGGGTGTCGGGTTAGGGTTAGGGTGTCGGGTTAGGGTTAGGGTGTCGGGTTAGGGTTAGGGTTAGGGTTAGGGTGTCGGGTTAGGGTTAGGGTGTCGGGTTAGGGTTAGGGTGTCGGGTTAGGGTTAGGGTTAGGGTTAGGGTTAGGGTTAGGGTTAGGGTTAGGGTTAGGGTTAGGGTTAGGGTTAGGGTTAGGGTTAGGGTTAGGGTTAGGGTTAGGGTTAGGGTTAGGGTTAGGGTTAGGGTTAGGGTTAGGGTTAGGGTTAGGGTTAGGGTTAGGGTTAGGGTTAGGGTTAGGGTTAGGGTTAGGGTTAGGGTTAGGGTTAGGGTTAGGGTTAGGGTTAGGGTTAGGGTTAGGGTTAGGGTTAGGGTTAGGGTTAGGGTTAGGGTTAGGGTTAGGGTTAGGGTTAGGGTTAGGGTTAGGGTTAGGGTTAGGGTTAGGGTTAGGGTTAGGGTTAGGGTTAGGGTTAGGGTTAGGGTTAGGGTTAGGGTTAGGGTTAGGGTTAGGGTTAGGGTTAGGGTTAGGGTTAGGGTTAGGGTTAGGGTTAGGGTTAGGGTTAGGGTTAGGGTTAGGGTTAGGGTTAGGGTTAGGGTTAGGGTTAGGGTTAGGGTTAGGGTTAGGGTTAGGGTTAGGGTTAGGGTTAGGGTTAGGGTTAGGGTTAGGGTTAGGGTTAGGGTTAGGGTTAGGGTTAGGGTTAGGGTTAGGGTTAGGGTTAGGGTTAGGGTTAGGGTTAGGGTTAGGGTTAGGGTTAGGGTTAGGGTTAGGGTTAGGGTTAGGGTTAGGGTTAGGGTTAGGGTTAGGGTTAGGGTTAGGGTTAGGGTTAGGGTTAGGGTTAGGGTTAGGGTTAGGGTTAGGGTTAGGGTTAGGGTTAGGGTTAGGGTTAGGGTTAGGGTTAGGGTTAGGGTTAGGGTTAGGGTTAGGGTTAGGGTTAGGGTTAGGGTTAGGGTTAGGGTTAGGGTTAGGGTTAGGGTTAGGGTTAGGGTTAGGGTTAGGGTTAGGGTTAGGGTTAGGGTTAGGGTTAGGGTTAGGGTTAGGGTTAGGGTTAGGGTTAGGGTTAGGGTTAGGGTTAGGGTTAGGGTTAGGGTTAGGGTTAGGGTTAGGGTTAGGGTTAGGGTTAGGGTTAGGGTTAGGGTTAGGGTTAGGGTTAGGGTTAGGGTTAGGGTTAGGGTTAGGGGTTAGGGTTAGGGTTAGGGTTAGGGTTAGGGTTAGGGTTAGGGTTAGGGTTAGGGTTAGGGTTAGGGTTAGGGTTAGGGTTAGGGTTAGGGTTAGGGTTAGGGTTAGGGTTAGGGTTAGGTTAGGGTTAGGGTTAGGTTAGGGTTAGGGTTAGGGTTAGGGTTAGGGGTTAGGGTTAGGGTTAGGGTTAGGGTTAGGGTTAGGGTTAGGTTAGGGTTAGGGTTAGGGTTAGGGTTAGGGTTAGGGTTAGGGTTAGGGTTAGGGTTAGGGTTAGGGTTAGGGTTAGGGTTAGGGTTAGGGTTAGGGTTAGGGTTAGGGTTAGGGTTAGGGTTAGGGTTAGGGTTAGGGTTAGGGTTAGGGTTAGGGTTAGGGTTAGGGTTAGGGTTAGGGTTAGGGTTAGGGTTAGGTTAGGGTTAGGGTTAGGGTTAGGGTTAGGGTTAGGGTTAGGGTTAGGGTTAGGGTTAGGGTTAGGGTTAGGTTAGGGTTAGGGTTAGGGTTAGGGTTAGGGTTAGGGTTAGGGTTAGGGTTAGGGTTAGGGTTAGG